>NW_023994080.1:0-600000 GCF_015586225.1 Lucilia sericata | reverse complement strand
TGGTACAATCAAATATTTTTACTATAAACTTTATAAAAGTCCATTAATATCGATAAATTTCTAAATGTTCTCATATTAATGTAAGGATTAGTTCTCCTTAGTGATCTAATGTGTGCAGTTAACAGATCCCATGCGTTCAGTGTGTCAATTTACTTTGCCCGTACATACAAACTATTAGACTAGTTCAAATTGCAAATCAAAGCTATAACACATGGATCTTGCAACAAGCAAAATATATACATATGTATGTACATGTTTCCAATTCCAGAGTAATGAACCGATTTTCGAGGTTGATATTAGGTCAGGTTGTAACTACATCAAATAACCTACATATGTATGTCACTATAAATAAATTAATAGCATTCACTAAATATATTATCGCCCGGAATGTATTATCGTGAGGGAATAATATTACTCCCAAGATATTTTGATCTTATTTTGGCGAACGCCTGATAATTGCAAAGACAGTGCTCCAAAGTTTCTTTGACCTCTCTACATGCTCTACATTTGTCTGGATCCGTACGTCCAATTTCGTATAGCTGTGCCTGTAATCCTGTATATCCACTTGAAATACGTACCATTATACTAACCTCAGACTTGCTCATTTTGAGGCGACTTCCCGTCCTGCTCTCATTAGGTATTTTTGGTTCTACACACCGATTTATTATTCCAAGAGATCTTATGGGTTTCTCTCGCGTTCCTCAGGTTAACTACCTCGAGCTCTCTTCCCTCTAAAGCTATTACATTAGCTCTTTCGTTAGGTAAACGGTAGTATATTACCGTTTCTGGGTCTTCAATGTATAACCCCAGGCCCAATTTGTCCACCAATTTAGAGTCATCCGTGTAGCAAAGGATTCCTACGGGTATTTGCTCTAATGTCCCGCTTGACCGAGGATCAGTGTTTCAAAGTTTCAGACATATTCTGTTTCAGGTATGTGATCGGGAACGTCCAATGATTTTTTATAGCCTTCCAATATGTACAGTATACATTGATGACTTGTTCATAAGTATTAGTATAAGTATATTAATTTATACTAGAGTTCGCCCAGCGGTCGAAATTCGACCAGAACCAATGCTGGAAAAAATGCATAAATATGCTAAAATAAAACCCTTTTTTTGTAGCTCAAATCTGCGGTAAAAAATTGACTTTATTGATATTGTCAAAGTGTATAATTTGCATTGATTAATGTTTTCTTTTAGAAAATGTGATGGGTTTTTGGTAAAAGTCCCATCAGAAGTTCAAAACCTCAATTGTCAAAATTAGTTACACAACTTGTTTTACAAAAGTATTTCAACTATTTTAAAAATAATAAATAACGAACATTTCTTTTATCGACTTATTATCACCTACATATTTACGCTACGTTCACAATGCTGGAGTACTCTACTGTACACACCAAGATATGTTAGCAGCTCAAAATACAGAGTGGAAATGTTCTAAATAATTTGTCAAAACAATATAAATATTTAAAATAAATAATGTCTTATCTAATTATAAATGAATTTTATTTGGATGTCATTAGTAGTCCTTCCATCAAGTATATGCTGTATAAATTCTCCCTTATAACACTCGACAAAGACTTCAGCAGACCTACATTTATTAAATAAACGATAAATTGCTAAGTACTGTTAAACACTCTTCATCCCAAATTTAGCAGTTTTATCTATTTGTATATAGCATATAACCATCACCTATTCAACTTACAGTTTCCACTTTACACTACTATTTCCTAATTGGTTAGAATAACCCAAAAAAGAAGAATATCATCAAATCCTCGCTGTGCTAAACCTGCATATAAGCGATATACCTATCCTATCCATTTATTGCGGTGTATCATGTACCGGCATGACGAACTAAACTTTACTTACATATATTTTATACAGGCTTTTTTATTACTTACTGACACTGAATCAATTCGGTAATCCATCATTTAAATCTTCCAAATCAATCAAAACTAATAATTATGTATCAATACATAACTTTTGACATTCTTATAGTTTTCCGATCTTTGTTTTTAAAATATTCTACGGTCGTTAAAAAGTTAGGCAATTGAAAATTCGTTAATGTAACCGATATTTGTCATTACTTTACGATATCAATACTTAAAATTAAAAAAATTACTGAATTCCGGTACTGATGTCCTACAAATATTTTTCCAGGTCAAACACCAATATCAGTACATTTTTTGGCATATCTTGAGGTGTCCCCAAGCATTATTTACACATGTTTTTATATTCCCAGTTCCATGTTTCCTCAGGAAAGTCCTTCAATTTAATTATTTTGAAAAGTTTAAATAACGAAAAACCTTCAATCGAAAACTCTAAATATAAAACTGAAGTCCTACTTCTTATAAAAATATTCGATTTGGTAACAATCGTAACGATGTTATAACAAAATAGATCATTATCTCATTCACAAGTAAGCACTTTACACAAAAATATAAAACAATAAAATCCTATTTTCGCATTGCCTGAGCCTGTTTACATACTTATTTGTTTACAAAAATCTTATTAAAAACAACAAAAACAAATATCATGCAAAATACAAAAAGAAAACAGCAACAGAGAAGTTAAACGTTTCTGCACTCTCCTCTCTTTTTTTCAAAAAGCCGTGTTGTTTACTTTTTTGTTTTGTTTCATGCTTTGTTTGTTTGTTTTTAATTTCAAGAATACGTACGTGTGACTATTGTAACAACTTTAAACGCTTATAGCTCCTAAAATTCTGAACCGATCTCATTAATATATATATTGTGCACATCTGTGAACAAATACCTTTAAAATGATATATTTTTTGCCAAGATCAGATGTATACGGTAAGAGTAAAAGGGGTCACAAAAAATCGTCTTGCCTATTAATTATATAGATATTTAGACCAGTCTAATGTATATTTTTATACATACCTTTACATTCGATCTTACTTACCTTCAATCATGCAAATAACTGCTGAAAAATTTGAATATCTTTTTTCTATAAAAAAATAAAATAAACTGAACTCAAGAAAAACATTTATGCAAAATTTGAACTTCAAATAAGAAAAATATGAGGAGGTTAAAAGCAGCAAAAACCATAATAACAACAAGTTGGGGATGGTCTCGCAGCATTATAGTTGCAATTGATTTAACAAAACAAATGTATGAAAGTATGTTGTGCAAGTGCAACAGTAAGAAACGGAAAAGATCAAAACATTCGGTCGGCGTCATTGTAGAGCGACAAAGTGCAAAACAACAAATCATAGTAAAAGAAACAGAAAAGGAAAATTACAAGTGAAAATATTTTATAAATCACTTTTCGTACACAACACCCTAGGAAAATCTTAAAATATTCGTATTCATCGGTACGGTACACTTATGAGTACAATCTAGTTGTGAAGACATCCTCAAGAGGCGGCACACCGTCAGCCAAAGCAGTAACTACACATTCACTTATTGTTAGGGGAGTGAAGATAGACGGACATCAATCGTATCGTATCATATCTTTGGGTGCTGTGGCGTAGTCTTTTGCAGAAGTGTAATGAATAATGCAAATCATGGGTGTATACTGTGAGTATGAAGTTATGGATTTATTTCTGTGTAAGAGGATGTATGTAAGTGTGAATGAATGAATATTGTATTTATCTAATGGTAACTGAGTGTTATTCTGTGTCATTCATTGGCGATAAAGGTGCAGCAACAAAAAAGTTACAGCAGCATCGATTTAACATTCGACTTAAATATGTAAGTATGTACTTTGTAGGTTTCAACACCCATGATGAAATCTGTCGGCTCATTTTGTCTGTACGCTCAATGACAGACATTTAGCATTATTTTCATTCAACTATTTTTACATAATAATTTTGATATACATACATTTCTACTTGTACAAGTAAAGTTTATTGCATATTTTATGCACATAACTAATTTTATATGCGTTACAAAGAAAACAATGAAAAATTAACTTCCGATTTTTTTTAATATGTATGGCGGCTAAATCCTACTGCCACAAAAACAAGTAGATTGCTTGTAAACTAAGTTGTTAATTACAGGGAAAAGTTTAATTTTGACCTTTCACTATTTCCGTTACGGTTTCGATTTTATAGATGTTTAAAGTCACGATTTTTTAAGAATTTTTCTGAAAGACATGAAGTTTTATATCGTATATTTTTTAAACTACTTATCCGAAATCTTTCACAGATAGAAAAGTTGATATGCATGTGAAACTAGATTCCATTTATAATAATTCTGTGTATTCCGATATTTGTAATCAGCTCTTATGTTCTTATAAAAGACTTCAAAGTTTAAAGGGATTAGAATTTTTAAATATTTATATGCGTTGTATGGTGTTAATATTGGTATCAAATGAAAGCTGGGAATCTGAATAAATAATATTATTTTGAAGCAGAGGTTCTCAGCTTCATTTGATGTTAATAACAAATTTTTCATATATATTTGGAATTAAATTTTTTGAAATCGTATGTCCATTAAACTTTAAGGTCCTCTTAAAGTGGTATAAGAGCAGATTATGAAAAGCTGAGTACGCAGAGTTAATACAAATGGTACACAGTTTCCAGTAAACATAGATTTTTTCATGTGTGAAAATGTCTGTTGCTCAGAAATGAGAAAAAGTCGTACGAAGAAATTTAAAATTGTAAATTTGATGCGCAGTAGTGTGCAAACAATAATAAAAAATCATAAATCTACAAATTCAACAGAAAGTAAGACAAGAAGTGGAATACCACTTTCCCAACGTGACATCAGAAGTATTTTGAAACAAGTAAGAAATGATAGTCGGGCGAGGCCGACCATATAGTACCCTACACCTGTTACAAAAATGAAATGTGATTTTGTTTTCATAATAAAGCATTGTAGTTGAATTGCACCTAGCCTCAGATATACTTAAGCCATTTATTGTTGAATAAAATTGTGGACATTTAAGTCAAATTTTGAAGGGGGCTTTGTATAGGTGGTATGGTCAAATGAGACCCTATAATTATAAAATTCATGAGAGTCATCAAGGCTAGTATAGCACTTGGTTTTGCAGCTTTTTGTTGAGATACGAGTATATTAAACATAATTATGAATTTAAAAGCCCTATTCGTCGGGTTGGGGGCTAGGTGAAATAACGGACCGCTGTTAACCATTTTCAATAAGCTTTGTCTCCGGTACCATAGAATATCATGTGCCAAATTTCATTGAATTATCTTCAAAATTGCGACCTGTAGTTTGACTACAAGGTTTACAAGCCCTATTCAGGGGTTCAGTTGCATGGGCGCTAGGTAAAATAATGGACCGATGTTAACCATTTTCAATAGGCTTTGTCTCCGGTGCCATAGAAAATCATGTGCCAAATTTCATTGAATTATCATCAAAATTGCGACCTGTAGTTTTATTAAAACGTTTACAAGCCATATTCAGGGGTTCAGTTGTATGGGGGCTAGGTGAAATAATGGACCGATGTGAACCAAATCGACTCAGAAAATGATTCTAAGCCGATTGGTATACTTTAAGGTGGGTATAGGACCAATATGCGTTACAAACATCAGCACAAACCCAATATACCCTCCCCACTAAAGTGGTGTAGGGTATAAAAAGTGAATGATGACCCAAAAATAAGTGCACCCACCCAAATTAGAACCCACTGTTCCGAAAAGAATGTCCATCCAAAAACAATACAAATAGTCTTGCATAAACGCGGATTTAATAGCAGAGTGGCAAGAAAAAATCTTTGATATCAGAAAGAACCCGTAAGTTGCGCTTAGAATTCGCGAAAGCTTATGGAAACAAGTACTTTTTACGGACGAAAGTAAGTACAATATTTTTGGAAATGATGGGCCAACTGTTAAACGGGAGCGTTATGGAATGGGTCGTTAGGTTTTCATTGAGAAAATCATGGATCGCCACACGTATAAGAATATACTGGAAGATAATTTGAACCCGTGTATAGAGACGTTAGGGCTTGGAAATGGCTGAATTTTCCAGCAGGACAATGACCCTAAGCATACGGCTTACATCGTTTGAGATTGTTTGCTGTATTATGCTCCTAGGCAGCTAAAAACGCCTCCCCAATCCCCCGACATGAACCCGATCGAACATATTTGGTGTGTAGAAAAAAAATATAAGAAAATACCCTATAAGTAGCCGTGAAAGTCTGAAAAGTGCAGTTGTGGTTGGGCCGAAATTTCTCCTGCAATCACAGAAAAATTGGTACTGTCAATTCCCCGTAGACTTCAATATATGCTCAGGGAGGACCTAAAAATACTAATTTTTTCTCTAACAATAATTTTTTTAAATCTAAGACAACTGTATGTAGACTTTTGTCAAGCGAATTTTTAAAATTTTTGTTTTTATTGGCAGTGTAAAATATATTATCCATTTTCTTTTTCTTTAAATAAACATGAATTAAATAGCTTTATACATTAATACATTTTTATTTCGATATGCTGGTGTATGTCCCCCCGGGGGCATGTTACCTTGACTAGACCTCCGCCTTGGTGTTATTGCAATCCCGGGGTATAAAGAGGTGGTCAATACCTCCAGTCTGGCCGGGACTGAAAAATTGGTTACATTCTACTGCCTGGCTTAGTCCTTGCATAGATTGTCAGAGGTCAGACCAGAGTACCGCATAATCTGGTACTACGAGTGGCCAGTTGCCCGCAGGACTATGTCCTGGCTGGTCAGTTGGTTGAGGTTCCTTTGGGATCCACGTAGTGGCTGTGGTTTAAACCCAAAATCGCGGGGAGAGTAAGTGGCGGTTAAAAGACTGATGCATGATAATGGTCAATATTTCGGGATAAGTTCGGTGCTGTTGCCGAAAACAACAGATACCCCACAGAGGAGTGACTGTGGGACTAAGCGTTGGAAATGAGTTGGTATTAATTGTATATGGTACGGTGAGGTTCGGCGGGCCCCGCCCACCCGTCTACCTAATGAATGTGTTGTATGTTTTTCCCTTATGAATGTGTCGTATGAATAAGATGTGTGCTGGATTGAATGATGATGGATGAAAGGTATCATATACAAATGATACCATTGAATTTTCCTTCCTTGTCCAGATATGTTCAGAGTATACTCTGTTCATATCAGAATTACCACAGTGTGTCCCTGTGAGTAAGAACAAAGTCTACGGCTTATTGATGGATCGTACTTCGGTCCACCGGTTACGTCTCTAGGTGCTGTTGCCGAATCAACAGAGGCCATCCAATGGTCAGAGATTAGATAGGTCGAGTACTCCAGCAAAGTACTTGTGCATGGACCGGTCAAAGCCAATGTACAAACATTGCCACGTGAGTTCTTCATTGAAGAACAAAGGGGCGATGGTAGACCGTTCTCAAGTCTACCCAGTGGATGAAAAAGACCACCGTGAGATAAGGCCGTCAAGGCAGGTGCTCACGTTAAAACTCTCGACAGTCATGCTGGTGTATGTAGACTTTAGTCCTTGACTGTATATGTATAAGTATTATAGGGTAATTTCCAAAAAATAAATAACAATAAAATCTCCAATTTCATCAAGATTTTAATTTTATCTAAGTTCAAAATTCATATTTAAAAAAAGTCGAAAACATATTTTCTTTCTTATATGTTAATATATATTGAAAACAAAAGCAAAATTCCAAATGTTTTTTTGTTTTTCAATATATTATGATTTTAAAACAAAGTTATTGCTAATACTGATATAACAATAAAATACATAGTAGCACTGCAGGTTTTGTAAAATTTAAGATGTGTGTCACACGTATAAATGAATGCAACAAACTAAATAAATTCCACTAATAAATATTTCATTTGAAGATCCTTTTACAATCATAAGAAATATCGTATTTTTTTAACTTTGCATAAAATCAATATTTTACGTGACTGTTATCTGATGTTTACGCCTTTTCACTCCAGACAATCTGTAATTCGGTATCGCTTATACATATTTATTTATTGTTCAACATTGATAATGATCAATATTTGCTTAGTACATTCGTGTAGCGTGTACTTAAATATATTAATATGTATACTATTGCAAAAAATTATTAAACAATTCAATGTTTAGTTACATTTTTAAGAAATAAATTTTTTTTATTTATTTTTTCCTTTAAATCTCAAAATTTTTCATACTTTTTTTTGCTTTTTATACAAAACTTGAAATAAAAGTTCTATCCTAGATAGTGAATAGTAGAAATGCACAAAAAGCAACTTCAGAGCAAAAGCTTCTTATATAAAATCATATTATTCGATATGCCAGCTCACCATTTATTTTATCTTGTACAGAAATTATAGTTTTTATATAAAGTCGATCCGCTCGATTACCATTGTAATTTTGTTTCCATCCAATACTTATAAAGAAAATGATTCGACCCTCCATAAATTGCCAAAGAAATTTAATTAAAGGCAGTTTAATGGAATTAGTAAGTAGAGGAAATCGCTTTGCACCAAGGTTAGTACTATTGGATAGTAGGTCAGTCACAAATTTTCAGCTCTATCGGTCAAGAACGGCCGGACTTAGAGGGGGTCAAAGTTGGACATTTTGGGCATACAGGATTCTATTCAAATGAGTGTAACTTTTCACATATTGGTCCTAGCAAAAATTGTCCAAAGGAGTTCAGATAGGTATTTCTTCATTGTTTAAAAAAAATTAATTAATTTTTTTAGAATGGGACCTATTTATTTATTTATTTATTTATTTTTTTTTTTTTTTTTGCTTAAAAGAAAGCTTATACAATTTCCTTGAAGGGCTTCATAGTCCGATAATGGGATGCGAGTGAGATATCTATCAAACAAAAATATTTTTTAACTCAAGAATATTTTTTTTCAATATTTAGCACAAGTTCTTGACTGATATAGCTGAAAATTTGTGTCTGGCCTTTTATCCTTGGTGCAAATTTCATCCAAATCGGAAGACATCGATTTTAAAAGTTGGGAAATTGTAAATAGGTTTGTTATTAGTCCTGTTTATGTTCTTGTTACTGTTTTCTACCTTGTTCGAATGACAATTTTTTTTCAAAAATAAGATTTTCTTCAAATATTAAAAACTAGCTGTACCCAGTGTGCTTTGCTACCCTAAAAGCAATATAAAAACAAGTTAGAGGGCTATATTCGGCTATGCCGAATCTTAAATACCCTCCACCAGCAAGCTACTTTTTATTGAAACCCATTTAACTATCTAATTTTAGATAACTTGGCAAAATTTTTGTTTCCTTATTGAGGGTACTAACATTTATGCATATGTCAAACTAATTTTAATTAGGTCGAGAAAAATGTATATTAATAGGCCAGTTTGAAAACCATTTTAATATAATGATTTATCTGTACACAGAACATACTCATTTTGAATTTTATACGGATATAATCATTTAATTACGAATTAAGTGGTATTAAATGATTTTCAGAAGTATACCTTATATGGGAGCTAAGACAACCTATGGACCGATCCGGAAGAAAAAATCCGTAGAATGATTTATATATACAAAATACACATTTATGTCGAATTTTATCACGATAACTTTGATTGTTAATGTGCATTTGAGTAATTTTTATACTCACAAAAATGATTTATATGCTCACAAAACATATTCAAGTCGTACTATATCCAGATAGCTTTATTATTCAAAGAAATAAATGCGTTTAAGTGATTTTCGTAAGTGAACCCTCTATGGGAGCCTATCCGGAAATAATTTCGTAGAGTGATTCATATAAAGACAAAACATATTTGTGTCGAATTTTATCAAGATAACTTTATTTGACAATGAAATATGTGGACTTATATGGGAGCTATGACCAATTATGAACCGATCCGGGGAAAAAGTGGTAGAATGATTTATATGTACACAAAACATATTCAAGTCGAATTTGATCCTTATAGCTTTAGAATTTAATGAAATATATTCGTTTAAGTGATTTTCGGAAGTGGACCTTATATGGGCCTATCCGGAAAAAATTAAGTAGAATAATTCATATTTATACGAAATATATTTATGTCGAATTTTATCACGATAGCTTTTGACAATGAAATATGTATTTTTAAGTGATTTTCGGAAGTGGGGTTATATGGGAGCTATGACCAATAATGGGCCGATCCGTAAAAAATTGTAAAATGATTTGTATGTATACAAAACATATTTGTGTCGAATTTTATTCCGATAGCTTTATAATTCAATGAAATATATGCGTTTAAGTGATTTTCGGAAGGGGACTTTATATGGGAGCTATGACCAATTATGGACCTATCCGGAAAAATTTCGTAGAGTGATTTATATTTAGACTAAACATATTTGTGTCGAATTTCATCAAGATAGCTTTATATGACTGTGAAATATGAGCTTTTAAATGATTTTCGGAAGTGGGCCCTATATGGGAGCTATGACCAATAATGGACCGATCCGTAAAAAATTTGGAAGAATGATTTGTATGTACACAAAACATATTTAACTCGAATTTTATCACAATAGCTTTATTCATCAATGAAATATGTGCGTTTAGGTGATTTTCGGAAGTGGACCTTGTATGGGAGCTATGGCCAATTGTGGACCGACTGAGATCTACGTTGACAGTATGATTTCTGTTCACATTATATTTGCATGTACAAAACTTTGCGTTTATACCGATATATTTGAGGGAGTTATTAACGCTAAACTAAATTCCGGGAATATATACCTTTGTATGGGGGCTATTTGAAATATTAGATCGATTCTAAAGATTTTTAACATAATTAATCACTGCCATGAAAAAATAATGCGTGACAAAATTCATCGAAATATCTTTGGTAGTTTCTGAGAAAACTTCAAAAGAATTATGAAAAAAACGTAATTTTTTTCGAGGTTGTCTGAAATTTTTACTCATAACTTTTTACGTTGTGAACCGATTTTGCTGATTTTCAATACCAAACTGCGTAGTAATAATAAATATTTTGGGTGAATTTGGTTGATTTCCTTTGCTTAGTTTTAACGTGAGCGTGTTTTACACAGACAGACAGACGGACATAGCTAAATCGACTCAGAATTTCATAAGGACCCAGAATATATATACTTTGTTGGGTCTTAGATGAATATTTCTTGGTGTTACACACGGAACGACAAACTTATATATACCCTCTATCACCACTGATGGTGGTGGAGGGTATAAAAATCACTTAACGATTTTGAAGATTCCATATATACAATTTGTTACATATGAGAGATGCCACGCAAATTATTGCAAGTTCGCCAATTTTCCCGAACGTTAATTAAGATTTTAATGTAATCTAAATTAATAAAACTAAATTTTGTATTTAATTCATATGGGAGGTGCCAAGCCCCCCCATTGAAAGTCCGTTCGTTATTCTCTAATTGTTCAGATGAATGACAAAGTTCGTCATGTAAAATTAGAGATTATAGCTCTTATAGTTTCCGAATTTATAGTCCGCCTTTTTTCTCAAAAATATTCAGATGAATATTAAAGTTCTTCTTGCAAAATTTAAAGAATCTAGTTCTATGAGTTTCCCAGATAAAGCAAATTTTGTATTTAATTCATATGGGAGGTGCCCAGCACGCCTTTGAAAGTCTGCCTGTTATTATCTAAATGTTTAGATGAATGTCAAAATTCTTCATGTAAAATTTGAAGATTCTAGTCCTAATAGTTTCTCAGATATACGAATTTTTCTATTTAATTCATATGGGGGCTCCAAGCCCCTCCGCCCTTTTTTCTCCAAAATTTTCTGATGAATATTAAAGTTCTTCGTGCAAAATTTAAATCTAGTTCTATTAGTATCCCAGATAAACGAAACTTTGAATTTAATTAATATGGAGTTGCCAAGCCACAATTGAAAGTCCACCCGTTATTCTCAAAATTTTCATAATATCTATTTCTATTTAAATTATGTGGGGGCTCCAAGCCCCCAGATGAAAATCCGCACTGTTTTTACAAAATGTTCAGATGAATATTAAAGTTCTTCGTGCAAAATTTGATGAATTTAGTTCAATTAGTTTACCAGATAAACGAATTTTTGTATTAAATTCATGTGGGAGGTACCGCTCCCCTTATTGGTAGTCAGCCAATTTATAACACAAAATGTGTACATGGATGTTAATGTTCTTCGTGCAAAATTTTAAGATTCTAATTTTAATAGTTTCCAAGATAAAATAATTTTTATATTTAATTTATATGAGAGGTGCCACGCCCTCTGCTGCTAGTCCGCCTACTTTTTGTCCTAAATAATCATACTGACACTAAAGTGACTCCTACAAAATTTGAGGACTCTAACTTTTATATTATCTCAGATATACTGATTTAATATTTTCTTAATAGGGGCGTGGCTCCTCGCCCACTTAAAATTTCAAAATAAAAAGTAACTTCTTCCAGACATACAGGAATACACTGTGAAATCGGTTCAGCCGTTTAGTAGTCTATAAACTTCAAATATACAAACATTCAAACATACAAAAATACAAACAAACAATCACACATTCACTTTTATATATGTATATAGATAAAAATAATTTGAATGGCAATTTTTTTGTAAATCAAATAAAAGTTCTATTTTTACACAGTTTTACACTTTTTAATATATTTCCAGTATGGTTTACCGTTATCCGATTCGACAAAAAATTTTAGACACAAATAACCAAAATAAGAAATATCAACAAATCACTCCCCTCGAAAACCTGCCCTAAATAAAATTTGAAATCCCCACGTCTAGCAGCAGTGGTAGATATTATCATATGTACCGAAAATTTAACCCTAAATTGATATTAATAATCAGGTAACGGTTGACTTTAATGTTCCCAGCGAAAATAAATCGAAGTATTATTATTGATTTTTTAACTTCTGTGGAAATGATGTTTAATGACTTTCGAAGAAGCGAAAATAATTCTATATTTTCAATGCTGAAGATATATTTTTTTGTTCTTACATTTTCATGTGTTAAACAATTTCATTTTTGTAATAAATATGTCTTTATCCTTATTAATGTTAGTACTATTTAAGTCAAATTAGTTGCATTCTATAATACTAAAATTTCACTTCCAAATAACTACCAAAGAAGAACATACAAATTACTTCTTGAGAATGACTTCAGAAGTAGTGAATTTGGAACCAAATAAAAGGCACATTCCTCCTATGACAAGCCTGTGTTAAAATTATCACTAATTATCTGCAGGTCTTTTTCAGTACTTTCATGGAGTAAATTCTACTTCTTTTCCGCTTCTTTGGAAGTTCTTTCTTATAATTTCTGTTTATCAGTTTTAATAAATCCTTATTCCGAAAAATATTGGCATTGGCATCTCTAGTTTTTACACGCTGAATACAACGACATCTATTAAGTTAAATTATACTTTAAGGTGTTTGTAGCTAATCCACAAACCGTTTACCGAAAACGGCGAATTTGACAAATAATTAGTCACAATTCCCTAAGATATTCAGCGACATCTGTTGTAAAATCTTGACACGTTCTAGGTATTCAGCGGAGTCATAAACCTTTGTGTGAAAATTAAATAAAAATAATTGTACAGGATTCCTACATACATTAGGGTCCCCGTTTGTATGGAGGAAAAATAAGGGGCTATTCCCAACTAAAATTAAAGTTTAATTGATTCTAGGTTACCATTTGTCAAAATTTTTGTCCTGGCGTCAATATTTGGTGAGCTGGATCAAATGATGAAAAGGTCAATTTTTGAGGTTTTTATGATTTTTTTCACATTTCTTCCAAAGGAAAGATATGAAATATTGGTTACATTAGAAAGGTCATTCAGAGACGCTTTAAATTACATATCAGAAATCCTTGTGTAACAGCAAAAGTAATCGAAATTTTCTAATTTTTCGGGAAATTTTCAGATTTTAAACATATTAACACAGATGAATTTAATATAATTCGTTGAAATTGATACGTAATAATCCTCAATAAAATCAGTATAAAGTGAATTGTTATATGGTCGGCCATGCCCGACTACTATACATTACTAAGTATTTATTTTAAGTTTTAAATATTTATATTGATATTAAAGTTACTTGTACAAAGTGTGAAAACTGTAAATGTTATAATTTCCCAGATAAACGAATTCCAGTATTTAATTGATATGATATATACCACACCCACTATTGATAATTCGTCCATTTGCCCCTAACTGTTCATATCGATGTCAGAGTTGGAAGCTATAGCAGTTATAGAATTTTAATGCTTATTTTGAGTATGGGTGTGTCACCTCTCCGATTTAAAATTATACAACAAATTGTTGCTTTTTACGAATCGAAATCGGTCCATCCGTTTTCGAAGGATATCGCAGGATATTATCCTTTTTAAAAAACTTATTTTTCTTTGGAAATAACCATTTACTGTAGCTGTGAACTCAAAATTACGCTCAAAATCGAGAAAAATTAAAAAAAAAATCTTGGGATACAAGTGTCCCATATACGTGAAAGACTTAAGCTGTTTATAGACTTTTATTCATAAATTTGACAGAAAGTTTCCGACTTTGGGTCAAAAAAAATGATATGACGCACACGGGGGAACCGGACAGATATACTTATGTATAATGGTGTATACAGGTGTAGGGAAGGTTTTGGACTACAGCTCAGTGTAAGACTTTTTTGTTTTCTTTTGTTCAATAGGAGTTACGGTCTACCAACTACCGGATTTTATGGAAATTTTGACCCTATTTTTAAGTTTAAATTATTGTAAAATTCAAACTAAAAGTGATAGTTTGGAAGTCAAGTAATTTTGCAAAATTTATTTCACTTTAAAACTTTTAAAAACAAAAAAGTTATGATCATTTAAAAATTAAAAATTTACTAAGAAAATTTAAAATTAGGCAAAATGCTGTTAATGTGTGATCACTCCATTCGCTGTGATAAAGTTGAAATATAGTTGAATTTTTTTTGGCTCCCGAGGTCTACTAATGTTTACTTTCAAATAAAGGGCCCTTTAAACGATCACACTTTACGTACGACAAGTCTAATGAAAAAGTAAAATTAAATTCCATCCGTTGACAAAAAAGAGAATAAAAGTCTTATGATTTATATTTTTGTGTTTACACGATTTGTATAAAACAATAACAAAGTATGTAAGATGGAAACAGCTGTTTAACTTTTTTTCGTATGTGTTTAAATAAAAATACATCCCTGATCTAATGCGACTTGCTTGTTTTTTTTTTTAATCATTTCAAAAAATGAAGAGAGCCATACGACAATGTGTGATGATTTCGTTACATATTTCGTTGAGACGATCCCATCCGTTCTCTTCTACACAAAATTTTGACAGATCATATTACTTGTGTGCTCGTGTGAAGGGGGTAACATAACTTTTAAATTGGTGACCATACAAAAAATTATTTTTGGCCGGAATTTTAAAAAAATGGTCCACAGTGTGGCGTATGTTTTTCTCAATTTAGTTACATTTTGAAAACACATTCACGTTAAAGATAAGCTTCCATACCAAGAAACCTATATATTCCCGGAAATTAATTTATCGTGAATAATTCCCTTAAATATATCGGTATCAACACAAAAAAAAGACTGCTCTGGCCCACTCTGACAACATATAGGACTAGGACTCTTTTGTCTCTTATTAAGAACTCGATTAGGCTTCTAACTGGTATAATTACTGGGCACTGTATGATTGGACATATGTCGGAACGTATGGGCTACCCACGTTATAGCTACTGTAGAGAAAGTTTGGACGAAGAAGAAGTGGAATCGGTACAACACCTTATATTTGACTGCCCAGCCTTACAAGAGCTCAGACTACTCTATCTTGGTAGAGCTCTTTTCCATGAGGGAAACCATTCTTGTGAATTGTAAAATTAAATTTCTGCATTTTACCACAAAATTCTTCAGAAAAGCATCATAAAATTTTAAATAAATACATAATTTTGAAACATGTGAAATAAATAGAGAAATTTGTTCAATCAAGCCGTTTTTCGGAACTTTTCCTAACGACAAAAAACATATCTTATCATGAGTAATTTTATGAGAAAATAAACTAATGCCGAAAATGTGTAAAAAACATATACATAAAAAATAAAATTTTTGTTAATTTTTTGACAAAAGAAAATTGAAGTTCACTAAATAGAGGCTTGTGTTGTTTGTTCACTTTTTAAAGTAACTAATGTAAAATTTTGGATGTTCGTATTTTCCAGTAGTTAATATTATCCAGTGTTCACTCTATCCCGACTCCACTGTATAGGGTAAGGTTAGCCCTTTCAGGGTCAAAAATAATTTATGTCTAGAAAAAAACTTGAAAACTTATATTTAAGATAATTTGATAATGTTGAATCCGGGAAAAATAATATTTTTTGAATTTGAGTTTTCCCTAATGAGTTATAGAAGGTCAAAGTTAAATGTCGAATATATTCGACATTCGAAAAACAGTCTCCAAAAAGTACCACCAATATTTTTTATGATTTTTTTTTTGTAAAATGCCTTCTTAAACTTCTTTCAATACAATACAATTTAAATCTGCATAGTCCGATCTCCTAAAATACAATTTTTTGGCCATTAAATGAAGCTGTTTTTTAAACGTTGTTAAAAAGCACTTTTTTAAAAAGTAGTCATAAGAGACAATTTCTTAAAATCTGTAAATAAAATAAATACTTTTAAAATACGGAAGATCTTTCAAAATCTCAAACTATATATATAAAAATGAAAGTGTGTTTGTATGTATGTTTGTTTGTTTGTGCTTTATAGACTGCTAAACGGCTGGACCGATTTTCCTGAAATTTTCACAGTTTCTTCCTGTATGTCTGGAAGGAACTATAGGCTACTTTTTATGTTAAAATTTCAAGTGGGCGACGTTCCACGCCCATATTAAGAAAATATTAAATTAGTATATCTGAGATAATATAACAGCTAGAGTCTTCAAATTTTGTCGGAGCAACTTTAGTATCAATATAATTATTTAAGACAAAAAGTGGGCGGAATAGAATTAGGGGGCGTGGCACCTCCAATATAGATTAAATACAAAAATTAGTTTATCTTGGATACTATTACAATTAGAACATTAAAAATTTGCACGAGTAACTTTAAAATCCATGTAAACATTTTGGGAAATAAATTGGCGGACTATCCATGAGGGGAGCAGCACCTCCCATATTAATACAATACAAAAATTAGTTTATCTGGGAAACTAATTGAACTAAATTCTTCAAATTTTGCACTAAGAACTTAAATATTCATCTGAACATTTTGGAGAAAAAAGACCGGACTTTCGTCATGGTGGGCTTGGAGCCCCCATATAAATTAAATAGAAAAATTCGTATATCTGAGAAACTATTAGAGCTAGAATCTTCAAATTTTAATTGAAGAACTTTGACATTCATGTGAACAATCAGAGAATAATGGGCGGACTTTAAATGGGGAGCTTGGCACCTCACATATGAATTAAATACAAAATTTCGCTTATCAGGGAAACTAATAGAACAAGATTCTTCAAATTTAGCAAGAAGAACCTTTTAGACATATGAACATTTTGAAGAAAAAAAGGTGGACTTTCATCTGGGGGTTGTGAGTTCCCATATGAATTAAATAGAAAAATTCGTATATCTGAGAAACTATTAGAGCTAGAATCTTCAAATTCTACATGAAGATCTTTGACATTCATGTGAACATATAGAGAATAACGGGCGGACTTTCAATGGGGTCTTGGCACCCCCTATATGAATTAAATACAAAATTTCGTATATCTGGGAAAATATTAGATTTTTTTTAATTTGTCATCGATTACATTAAAATCTTAATTAACGTTCGGAAAAATTGTATCTCTGGAAAACATTACAGTTAGAATCTTCAAAATTATTAAGAAGATTTTTTATTTATATTGCTTTTAGGGTAGCAAAGCACTAGCTATACCCAGTCTAGTTATAAATATAATAAAGTCTTCATTTTCATCTAAAAGAAAAAAATTAAAACTAAAATTTTTACGAAGACCTTTAACATCCATGTGAATATCTATGAGGAAAATGGGCGGACTTTAATGGTACCTTCCATATGTATTAAATAAAAAAATTCGTTTATCTAAGAAACTATTAGCAAAGCACGCTGGGTATATCTAGAATATATAAACTGCAAATTTCAATTATATTATAAAAAGCGAATAAAGCAAAATAAATTTATGTATAAAATATTGCAAAAGTACTTATTTTTTAATTTAATGTACATAGTGTGTTATTAATAAGAAATTTTGAAAGTAACAAAAATTATAATTTGATCTAAAAACAAAAAATTTTTAAAATAAATATTTGTCATTGTGGCAATTCCCTGTCAGCTAGAAAATCCCATAGGAAACCACGAAGATTCTCCACAATGTTTACGTGTGTATTCCCAGTCAAGCGGGAAAATACTTTTCTCAAACCCACTCAAAATATAAATATGATATGAGTGTGCGCGCAGGTAGTAAGTAGGTGGTTGGCAATTCGCGATAGAAAAAAACTATCACATCGAATAATTTCAACGTCCAATGGGAAACCCGCAAATGTCTCGCCCGTTTTATAAACACAACAATCATTTTATTGCAATAATGGCAAAAACATTATATTTGTGTGTTTGTGTATGAGAGCGTGTATGCATGTTTGTATCTCTCTCAATTCGCGCTCATTAAATTGACGATCGCTTGAAACAAAAACAATTCGTTGGATATTCCATAGGAAGTAGTATTACATACATACACACATCCATACACGTTAGTAGGACCATAAATATTTTTGGGATTTTTAGTGTAATAATTGCATCCGGAAATTTGACTTTTCAGTCTTGCAATTGTTGTTGTTAAAATACATAAAGAGACAATGATACAATAAGATTACAAGGATTTCATTCGTTAATCAATGATGATTAAAAAGTTACAAGATCAGTTAAGAATACATAATTGAATTACAATGACCAATTATGAGATTAAAATTTTCGGCCATAAATAATCTGACATGAGAAGTTCCGAAATTTTCATGTTCACAACTCCTTAAAGCATATTTGACTGCAAAAAGTTTTTTAATGTATTTTTAATTTCCCGTGGAAGCGCCTGTTTATCATTCCGTTTGTAATTTCTCTAGCGTAGTCGATTTAGCCATGTTCGCCGGTTCGTATATTGTATATCTGTGAGATCCAAATCTTCAATAATTCTATCAGACATGCTTTCAAGAAGTTTCCTATTTAAAAGCAGTAAAATTGGTTAGCAAATAACCGAGATATAAACAAAATTTCAAAACAATCCTTTAAAATTTTACGTTTTTCTCATGCTTGAATGTAACAGATTCTTTCACAAGTCTTTTTTTCGTCCAGAGATTAACATGGTTGACAATAATTACATCGGCTCAAAATTTGATATAGCTTCCAACCTACTCCTGTTTAGAACCCATTTTAAAATATCGGTGTTTCCACAAAATTTTTCATTTATAACTCTAATATCAATATAAATTGTATTATTACTAAAATCTGGATAGGCCTATAACTGACCGTAGCTCCCATATAAGGTCTTGTTTTAATTTCATATTGGATATTTTCAACCCCTGCAAAAATTATTGTAGTACATTTTAGTAATCCAAAAACTTCTCGCCTGTAAATATTATCGCACTACTTGATCGGTTTAGAAGTCCTATGTAATGCAGGCATGGATCATGTTTATTACTTTTGAAATTAACATGGTCCATAGCCTGCATTACATGGGACCATATTGCGGATCATAATTTCAGCATTTGATTAGTTTTGGGATTACTTCGATGTAATGTCCTCGCCTAAGATATCACAATGTTAAATGGAGTATGTTTTTTTTCATATATTTGGTTTAGTTTTGGACCAATCCTAGTCCTTTGAGGAGTACTCTTTACACGCGTTTGCGGAGTAGTCTCAATTTTTGCAGTGACGTTTTTATTAAAACTTCACTAAAAACTTGGTTTTTGTTTCAAATATCAAAACTGTGGAAATTTTAAATAAAAATTTTAATATTTTTTGCAAAGTGATAAAATTTATCGGAATTTTAAGTACTAAAATAAAATCGATCCTAATAATATAATTTGCTAAATTATGTTTTAAGTAGTGGATTCAACAATCTTTTTAAGATTTACCAAAACATCCAAAGCAATTTACTTTTTTTAAGAATTACTTATTCCTCGCAGAGTCTTGATATTAAAAACTTTAAAAGGATGTTTATCGTGTTCCTTCCATTTACCATTAACGACTTTTTCATCAAAGCACCTTTTCTTTATTGCCAGTGGTAGTCAACTGCAGAAAACATCATTACCATTGACGACTTTTTCATCAAGGCATCTTATGCTTATTATTAGTGGTAGTCAGCTAAAGGAAAACTGCTGAAATTTCATCAAGTCATCCATTGAAAAATGTCATCACGTGATGACTTGTACGCAATGTATCACTTCTGACATTATCGTTAAGACACTGGGTTTTAAAACATAAAAATTGGAAAATTTGTTTAAGATTTAAGAAAGTGGTCTTATCTCGGATATAATTGCTCGTAACTTTGGTGTATGTTGTATTTTGGATTCCATTATGAACATATGATGTCATGATGTAAAAGTCGTCAATGGTCATGACGCTGTTGCAAAAGCTCTTAAATTGGACATCAACACGATATGTCATAGATTTGTCCCCAATGTTAACATCGTGACGATTTGTTTCTTTAAGAAATTTGACAAAACATATGAAAATGTCGGCTGATGTCATAAGTTTTTTGTATGAGAACTAGTGACAAATTCATTAGGGATTCCGACATGTCATGAACTATTTCCCTAAGACGTCTTAAGGAAATTTCCAACTGGGAAGTATCACAAACTCCATGAACATTATGAAATTAATTTTTTGCACTTTGAGACAAAGATAATTTTTCGAAATAATGACAAATTTTCGAAACAATAGACGGGAATTCACTTTGGAATGCCGTAATTCACCGGATTCTACTGGTAGCAAAGTAATGTTTTGGAGTAATGACAAAAGCAATGAAATATTCACGATCATTTCGGCACAATTTTATTAGATTCTTATAGTTAGGAATTGAAAATATATCCGCCAAATATATATTTGTCTGCTTTATACGTTTTATAGTCCGTGGGAACTTTTGGAAATTCCACCATTCCATTTAATTACCGCTAAATTATCCCAATTGTAAATGGAAATTAAATATGTCTGCAAATATCAAAGATCACTGATGGACTACCTAAGTAAAATGAAATTCTGTGCGCCATTATACCAAATACACATCAATTCTCTCGATTCTTAAGATCACACACATTCATATAGATTTTATTGTTCCTAAGTGAGAATGTAGTAGTCGTTTAATGTCCACTTGGATTTGTGTTGTTGTGTTTGAATGTTAAACCATTGAGAAATAAAAACTCTCCCTTCTACTTCTACTACTCATGTGTTGGTGCGTGTGTATGAATGTGCGCGAGCAGGTATGACGTCATTGTGAGGGTGTCCCTCATGCATACTCTCTAATTCTATATGCTATCACTGTCTTGTTAATGCTAAGTGTAGGCAGTTGATCATCATAGAAAGAGAAAGCATTAGTTGTAAACCGTAGACGAATAGCAACATTTGTTTGCGTCCCACTTTGAGTGGTGTGTTAAGGATTTCAACATCAGTTGAGTTTCAAACTTTCATACGATCGGATATCATAGAACATTTAGTGCTTGTTATACATATATCGATTTAAAATTATATTTATAATACAGACATAAACAATACGTCACGTCGGTATATTTGCAATTCTCATATTTAAACATTAATAAAAAATATACTTGCTTACATATATTTCATTTACATAAAGAAAACAAACCTTAATTTTCCTATAATGTCGGTTCGACCCGCGTCTCCTAAAGTCCTACTCGACATTAGCTACAAGCCATTGCCCAATATAATGGATTTACAACACAATGTCATTAAACTGATTCAAGTTGACCAACAGTCGTATATGCATTCCATCCATAATATGGATCCACAGAATGCATATGGTCAGACCCATCCACATCAATACCATCACCAGAATCAACAAATATCGCACATGAACATGAATGGACGTCAAAATATAGCCAATCCTAATGAATACCTCTGCTACGGAGTCAACGAACAAGATGAGACAGATTACAACATTCCTAGCAGTGAAATCTTAAGCACAAGTAGTAACAGTGCCAGTTCTACACCAAATAGCCACAATATGGGATCTCCAGCTTCAATTCCCGCTAATGGCGTTTCAAAGGAACTGAATAACAACACTTTCAATGATTTGGAATCTCAACAGTATCAAATAAATGAGAACGGCAAGAGAAGCCGTGATTTCGACTGCGGATCTAACGATGTATTACAGGATAATAAGAAAATACACATACCGTCGCTACACACCAGTCAGAACAATGTGCAACATTTTGTCCAGCATCAAGATCAAAAATTTTTTGTGGAATATTTGCCAACTACTGTAAATGAAGTGAACTCATCTAATAATGTCCAGCCAAATACAAACCAACAAAATTGTATATCTTCGCCACAATTCGAATTTGCGGATGAAGAGATGTGTGATAACAGCGAGGAGGATAATTTTAAATACACCTTCCACCAACAGCAACATCAACAAAATACCACCACACCATCCCTAGTTCTGCACCATAACAATGGAGCTCTACATTCCAGTAATTTAGCAGGTGGCTTTGATCATATGGAGAATGCTGGCTCTTTGAATGGCAGCACTTATTCCAGTTCAGATCGTGATGAAATGGAATATACTCGCCAATCTGCCCCTTCCAGCAACAGTTATTTGTTTCCTCATGAAGATGAACTTAGTGCTGGCGGTGGTGAGAGCAACGAACATTCCAAAGAGTTCCGCAAACCCCGTCGGCGAACAAAACGCAAATCTAGCAAGTCCGAAGAAGTAGAAGATTTTCACAGCCAGCGCATTATGGCGAATGTGCGAGAGCGCCAAAGAACCCAAAGTTTAAACGATGCCTTTAAATCATTACAACAAATAATTCCCACCCTACCAAGTGATAAGCTGAGCAAAATCCAAACACTAAAATTAGCCACTAGGTAAGTTTTCAAATTTTATCTTGATTTTTTCCAATACGATTCCACTAGGAAATTCCTCGGATTGGGAAAATTTCTCTCTCTGGCGGGGCATTTCCGTTTTGTTTAGAGGTTTTTCTCACGTCACATCAATAAAAACCCACAAAATTACGTACACATTTTAATCCGCTTACCTGCGCGCAATATTTATTATCTAAGCGCCGTTGGTCTTTCCGATTCAAAGTGGAAATTTGTAATCATTGACTCATTAAGCTTTGTATATACCTTCACACAAACAATTTGTCTAACCTTCGATTGCTTTTTCCTTTTTCAGATACATTGACTTCCTGTGTCGCGTGCTATCAACAAGCGAAATTGGTTTACTAAAGGCTCTCGATACAAACGGAGCACAAGGTAATGGCTATGCTATGGGTGCCGCTTCCATTCTCAATGATGCCGAAGCCGACTTAAAAAGTCTAAGAAGAGCTGCTGGAGCTCCCGTCATTCCACCAGAGAAACTAAGTTATCTCTTTGGTGTTTGGCGAATGGAAGGTGATGCTCAGAACAGCAAATCCTAAAAGTTCAAACGTAAATTACGTTTTCAGTCAGCCGTCTCAAAAAAAAGAAAAAGAAAAATACTTCCACAAATTATTAATGCATCTCTCTGTGTCGCAAAATGCAACACTTGTTATACTTTCCATTTAGTTATAAAACAATTTACTTTAGCCTCTAGATCTAAGACTCAAAACAATAATTTTAAAAAGTCCTTATTATACATAGAAACATACTTATAGGTAATAATTTAAATTTTAAACTTAAGTATTTTTATAAATAAAATTATATATATTTATATCTATATATATAATAATGTACATGTATGAAAATTTTACTCCTATGTATGTGTTATTTTTTATATACATTTTATATCCTAAACTCTTTCGAGTCGCACAAGGAAATCATTCGTTCCAATTGTAAATGAATAAAAAATAAATTGAAAAGAAATCAAAAGAATCAATTCTTAAGACTCTATACTTTGTCTTTAATTTTTCGCCATTTTGAATGAAATAAAAACGAAATAAAAAAAACAAGAAAAATATTTACAAGAAAAATACACAAATGTAGTGAAATCATCGCACAGACAAAGGAATCTGGGATCCGCCCGTTAAACAAATTCACATGAAATAATAAATATTTTTTAAACAATCCAAATACATACTTGTACAATGTACATGTATTTAACTACATACATAAATTAGTGTATGTATGTATCTAGTATGTATAAAGAGCAGCAGTATATAAAATTGACTATGTCTACAAAATATATGTATATGATGAGCAAGTCGATCTTTTTTCCCATTAAATTAGCCGCAAAAAGGCATTCATTAAATAAATGACAAAGTCAAGTTGGAGACACTGGCTGTACAAGGGAATGAAATTGAAAAACGTATTGGATCACAAAAACTCACTTGGGGGATCTGAAGAATTCCAAAGCCGCAAATATTTACAAAGAAACATATGGTTAAATAACAGATAGACAGACAGACATACGCACAATATAAAATTATTATTTTCCGCGCGACAATTTCATGCCGTAACGTCATTTATTTAAAATTTATCCATTAGGGTGTCTTATGTTTGGGAAATTTTTATGAGTTGCATTATGATAAACATTTCATTATGGAAAAATTAAAGTCTTATTAGACAATGTATAGTATGTCAAAATTTAGAAACTTTAATTTTTCATGCATTAATGGAGTTCATCCTAATAAAGTATATTTAATGGATACTTTTTACAAATATTTTTATTTTATCAATTCCCAGTTCTTTAAGGAAAATACACACATTTAGTTACTAGTTAGACATTCATCCAGCACAATCCCCAGAATACAACCTCCCCTCTTGTTATACATATGTACATTCGCCTGAATCCCTTTCTTCAATTTTGTATAATTGTGGCCATAAACCTGTGTGTCGACTTAGAATTCATACCACCATACTAACTTCGGCCTTATTTATTCTGAGGAGGCTTCTCGTCCTACAATCATTGAGGACAATCCATAGTAGCCCTACCCGCCGTTCCATTATTTCAAGTATCCGTATGGGATTCTCTCGCCTATGTGCCTCTAACGGCTTCGTATTTGTTATTTCAACTTCCTCAAGTTCTCTTCTCTTCAAGCAAGTAACAGGTAGCGCAAAAGTAATCCTCCTATCAGAAAATGCTATAAATTTTGCGAGGCCCCTATTGTTAGTTCTGTTTTGACATTTGTGTAGTAAACAGAACTGACATTAGAGGCCTGCAAAATTTATAGCATTTTCCGATAGGAGGATTACTTTTGTGCCACCTTTTACTTACATCCACTATCAGCGGTCGGGCACATCTGCTGTTTGTGTATAACTTTTCAATACAAATGAATACCGGAGTATACATTCAGCATACTGGAGTATACATTAATCATGTGCCCTCTAACTGACTTTGGTCAATACGCCTACAGACAAGAGCTGCTCGTCTCGCATATAATATGCATTTCGATCGGGGGAGGAATGTTCAACAATATTTCTAAAGCTTTTGGGCGAAGTAGTGCCCATGGCTCCACTTACACCCAAGCAACATGTACGCTGAACTCCCTGTAATGGTATTGCTACTTTTTACCCGAAGAAGTCAATAATTAAGCTTTTATAAAGCCTAACAACTACTTACTTTGTTAGTTCTAATCTCTACGTAGTAATTACATCAAAACCGCGGTATCCCCATAAAATACTGATTAAAGGTGAAAATATTCTTAAAATTTCTAAATCAAGTTTTTTTGTCATACGTTATCTTTGGGTTAGTTTTAATATCTTAAAACCTCGGAGCTATCATGTCACAGAATAACTTTACCGATTTGAATAAATTTTTCACAAATTCCTCAAATAAAATTTTCATAATAAACACCCTAATATTTGTACATCGTGCAAGCAGGCTAGGACTGACATATAAACTACGAGTTTGTACGTAGGCAGTCTAAAAAACAACTAGACAAAATATATTATTTAGTTTAATTTGACATATTTTTCGCTATTTTTTCATATACTATTATAGTATTTTCCTAGTTCTTCTACTAAAAGTTTGTTTCATTTCCACTTTAGAGTTAAATTTCGTAATGCTGATTTTTGTCAAAAATTTCAAAATAAATTTTCATTTTGCCCTCGTATGAACGATTTTCGGGTAGCATTGCCTTACTAACTTAGTGAAAACATTTTTTTGTTCGTTCTGCCCCCAGTACTGTATGATCATCAATAAACACACACTAACACAACTTTGTGATACATCACATCCGGTGATTTATGACGATTTGTTTTGAACTGAATATATGAATAAAGAATATTTTCTTTGAAATTTACACTTTACATCACTGGAACAGAGTCGAAAGATACTAGCAATTTAAGCAAGATAATAACTCACTTTTTATTTTTCTTTGGAGCTTTAATTATGACAATTAAGTCTTTATTATTACAGTTCTCACTTAGCGAATAAATTAAAGTTTTGAAATTTGTTTTGAAATCTAACTACCTGGTTGGCTCTAATTCGTCTTTTGTCAATCTTTGTAAACGTCCGTCCGTTTTGTAGATAGTTCAGGACGATCCAGCCGAACTGCACATCAAATCTATGCTGTAAATTTGATATTGGGTAAAAAAATGCAGGATTAAGATTTGTGGATATAAATTCTAAAAATGTAAAAAAATATTAATATTATAATGGTACTTATTTGAATATTCTTCAGTGTATGAAGTATAATACTTATTTTATTTAATTTTAATATTTGTAGTAATGAATTTATTGAAATTCAACACTTAAAAATATAAATTGATTCTGTATTTTTAAAAAAATTGTATTGGATTTTTTTGTTTTCTTATTTGGAGGCTCTAAAACTGGGTGCAAAATGTAAGAGCAGATAAATGCAGATTATTCGGTATTTTTCATCAAATTGCTATGGCAGCCCTAGTCACAACTTTAGTCTCCAGTACAAAATCCGAGCAATAATAGATAAAATATGGCACCAACAGGCGTTAATACCGACAGCCAGAAGGCAGTTAGTGAGTACTTTCCCAGTGGTAAGCTTTGCATTATATGAGTACCAAGCCATTTGAGAGTAATCGACAACGAAAGAGCGAATTTACTTGCATAAAGGGAAGGGAGCTGGAGATAGTTAATCTGACGGACGCAAAATCATTCGATGCAACGAGAGATGTATTAAAAATATAGCAAAGACAGTTCCATAAGCCCTCTTGGAGTAATGAAACGGCGAGTAGAAAGAACCACACTGGTGCTCTCATTGGGAGTGTTCCCATTGGAAGATAATAGCTTCATTGATTATAATATTTTTTTGTTTTTACCAACATTTTCCATGAAAAATACCCGATAGTGGTCTAGGTGTATTTCTTCGGATTTTATGTAGTATACATCCTCCTATCAACATAATCTATATTCAAAATAAATCATATTTATTGCGCATTAAAAATACAGAATATTTTTATTGACAGGAACGAAAAGTGGATTCTCCAAGACTAATCTATAGAACATACGAGTGGGAGATTGTAAAATCTCTTCAAAAGACTCTTTAAAGATAGCAAACTGTCTTTTAAAAGCCACATAGATTATATTGAAGCAAAGGCCAAATAAGTGAGGTCCCAAATACCACAGATGGAAGATACTAGCAGGAGTAGTTAAAAGCATTATACTATATGCTTCACCTATGTGGGCTAACTGTATGAAGTTTAGGACGTACTGTAATAAACTCAATTAAGTATAAGAGTATGAAGTGCTTACAGAACGGTATCAGATGAAGAGATGTTTGTCATTGCAGGATTGATTACGGTTGACTTCCTGGTGGAAGAGATTGGTTCCATACATAAGGACGACATCGCAAAGATAAAAGCTCGATCGAAAACTCTAGAAAGTAGGCAAAGAAAGTGGTCAGCTACCATAAAAGGCCGATAGACCTACACACTAATACCTAATCTTAATAACTGGTTGGAGAGGGAACACGGGCATGTGGAGTATTACACAACTCAATTCCTTAATGGACACGGTGCCTACAGGTACTACTTACATCGATTTGGACTGATCGAATCCAATTTCCAATTTGCACGACCTGATAGAAGGTGCGGAACACATCTTCTTCATCGGTCCCAGATTCAACAGAAAGAAATAATCTCCAAGCAGAGTTAGGAACTGAAATAAGAGTCGATAATATTATCCAGCTAATGATGAGTTCGTCTACATGCTGGGGATACATAGCACAGTATGTGAAAATATTTTTAGAACTCAGTAGAAATTAAAATAAAATGGAGGGCAAAGAAATACTTCGCGGTCGTCCCGCCGGGGTTGGGAAGACGTTTGGGATGTTTTAGAGTGTTAAAGTCTTGCACAAAGTCTTTTGATTTAAATTTATTAGTGTAATTTTTTCTAAATGTATATTTGTCATTAAAAAATATTTCGATAATCAGATAGAATCCGATATGTGTATTATTCTGACAAAAAATCTCCCTATGAAGATAAAATCTCTCCATGAAGATAGAGGCCATCATTTTCTAAAAGTTACTCTAATGTTCATGAATTTGGAACTTATTATTTGATGATTGGTCTAGTTCTCATATACATAAAAACTTCTTTCTGAAGTCAACACACATAATATATTATATATATTCTGAAATTCAGAAAGCTGCAGAATTGGGTATGCTCGACATTACTTTCATATTTATTATAGGAAATTATTTTGTAATCTTTTGTATATTCTCATTTAAAAGTATGGCCACCATGTGAAAATTCTACTTTATTTGAATTAATCTACTTTTATAGTTTAATATGCAAATATTATTAATTATTTATTAGTCACAAATAAATAAAATATTACTGATTGGGAATTAATACACATGCAATTAAAAGAAATCGAAGCTATAAAAGCATTTAACAGCATTCGAATCAAATCAGTTATTAGTTAACCATAACATTCGTTTAAATATCGTGAGTCGTAAAACTACTTCAACGAATTAGTAAGTTAAGGAAATTCTAATTAAAATTTATGTAACTTTGATTCTGAAAGATGTTTTATTTATATATTTCCCGGAAAAGGCTTCATATAGAATTTTTCAATAAAATGTGTGTAAATACTCTTTTACTTTTGAAGGAAACTTACATTGATTTTTTCTCTTTACATTGAGAAGATTTGTTTATTTGTGGACTAATTCCCAATTCAAAGAAGTGATTTATATATTTGGAAAGGAATTTATTTAAATATGTAAATGGCATAATTGCTCGTCAGAAATTATAAACGGAGCCATGTAAGAAATCAATCTGTGAAGGACTGATTTTTCTTCTCTTAACTGAATTTAAGAGATTTATATGTGTTAAACGCAGTTTGGATAATGGGTTATTTTATGATTAATTATGAATTGATCTACATAAAATAAGGAAATAAATATTTCGTGTTCAACGCTTAAGCTTCTAAGAATGATTCAACTTTAGGCAATTGTTTTGTTGGTTTTGGACCAATATTTCTGATTTTGAGAAACATAACCTTCCCACTATGGTGAAGTGACGTTAAAATAATTTAATTATAGTTAAGAATATAGTATGAGATATAGTAAACTATAACTAAAGGTAGTGTAAAACGCAACAGGGGAAACTCCTACAAAACATATATTTGAAATTTCAAAGAATTTACACGGTGTCTTACAAAAAGCGTCTCCAATTTCCTTATGTACTACGGTTCACATAGTTTTTGTTATTTTAATGATATTTAAATAAACTCAATGTGGTTATGGATTTGAAAACAATTTATGACTACAAGTAGATTTATAGCATTTTTTGGAGGAATCGTACATTATTATTTTGTTGTGTCAATGTATTTGAAGTCATTTCTTGACACGCCTCATGATGGATTTCTCGGGATATCCACTTCATTTTGGTTTCAAATTTCAAAATTACAATTCTACTACTACACATGCACTCACACACACACACCCTCTTTCATAGCCATTCACACAAATTTACTTTTTACTGACTTCATTCAAGTGGCGGAAAATATAAGAATGAAAGATGAAATCATTTTCTTCTTTGGTGTATATTATTTATTCCGAAAATAGATTATTAATTGTTTTTTTGTCGTCTTATTTTAAAAACCCCTTTGAGAGATTTAACACCCTTTTTTCTTTTAATTACTTGCATGTTGAAAAATGGCCTTAATTTTGTAGAGACCTTGTAGGGATAATTCTTAAATAAACCTATAAAAATATTCAAATAGGCTTATTTCTATTAATTTAATCCGTAAAAATCTTTAGGTCATTTTGTTGTAGTTTTTGGGTTTCACTAAATACTTATACTGTGACTTCTGGCGCTTCTCTACTAAAAACAGTATGAAATATTTGTACATCATCTCCATACATAGGAATTAGATTCACATCCATGTGTGTGCTTATATTCTCGAAAAGAAAAAAACACACAAGTATAATAAAAAGGGCGCTTAATGTTCCCTTTTATCCATAAACATTTTTTACTGTCAGATCTCACGCTGAATTGAGTGTTTTTCCCGTGATTTTCCTTTACTTTTTGCACAACACATGTTGACCAAGTGCCCTCAAGGAAATCCTATAGAGAGGGATAAATAAATGAAGGGCACCTTTTAGTTAAGAATCCTTATTGTATTGTATAGAGTGTTCACTCGTGCTATTAGATCCGAAAAGTAATTTGTTAAATATTTCATACAACCAAATGAGTTTTGCAATTGACCAAAAGTTTTCACAGTTGTTCATTTTCTAATTGACTTTTTGAACAGGCGCTTGTAAACAGAAACATCGAACAATATTTGGAAAAATATTCTTTTGTTTAATCACGTACATACATACATACACATTTACATGTGTACATACATATATTGCATACAAAACGGTATTTCTATTACTAATTCGTACTTCTAAATTAAAAGTCTTGTATTTTCATTTAATTATGCTTCTGGAGAATTACCTTCGTAAAATATTTATTGGTTCCACGACCAGTTCTAGAATGCATACATTTAACTGGTAATCAGTTTGACTTTGAGACAAAGTGATTCTGTAATATAGTCGATATTCTGATACAAGTTCTTTATTTAGTTTGAAAGCCTGATTAGCGGTACCTCCGCCTTGAATTTTGAAGATTTCGGAGAAAACTATTTTTGGATATTAGCTTTACTGTTATGCATTATATATAAAACCTTTTCAGATAATAATAAATAATGTCAAACCATAAACTGCAAAGGTCAAAATCAAACTAACCTAAAACCGTAGTGATATTATATTATTTAGTTTTTAACAGATTTTAATAAAACTTGAGAAAAATATAATATATATATATATATATATATATATATATACCTTTCATTCATCACAATTCAATTCAGCACACTTATATTCGACACACTCATAGAGAATAACATCCGACGTATACCCTTACATCCATCCTGTATCGTATACACTTATGTAATTCTCATCCAATGCTTAGTCACTCCACTGTGGGGTATCTGTTGCCTTCAGCAACAGCACCGAATTTATTCCGAATTAAAGACTTTACCGCACATCAGTCTTTTAACCGACACTCTCTTCCGGCAAATTAGAGTATAAACCACTGCATCCCGAAGGGACCTCTCCAATAACCAGAACAAGACAAAGTTCGAAACTCTGCCTCGCAGTCTACCGGTTCCCGTGGTACCAGATTATGTGGTTCTCTGGTTCGACTCCATGTCAAATCATTCCAAGGAAAGATCGAGGATACATTTAATTATCACCATTTTATACATATTTTCCCCGGGATTGCAATAACATCAAGATGGGGTCTTTAATTAAGGTTACATGCCCCCGGTGGGTGTGAGAAGGGAATATATAAGTTTGTCATTCCGTTTGTAATTTATGTATATATGTAAAATATGTATATTCTGGATCCTTATAGATAGCGGAGTAGATTAAGCCATGTCCATCTGTCTGTCCGTCTGTGTGTCTGTTTACATCAATTTTCTGAAGATCCCAGATATCTTTGGGATCCAAATCTTAAAAATTGTCAGTCATGCCTCAGAAAAATACGTCCATAAATAACGATATGAGAAAAATCCGAAACAACCTCTGAAAATGTCATAAAAGGACAATATTTTGCTTTGACAAAAAAGCAATAAAAACATTGCTTATTGGTAAAGTTTTTTTGTTAATTAATTTTATTTGTGATACGTATTCCTGTCCAAACGATCTCAATCCTGAATAATGTTGTTTTTGCCATTCCTATTTTGTGTTTAAAAAATAAATATTTAATGCGATATGTGTTTTAGATTAGCACATATAACATTTTTACAGCCAAATACTACATTCTAAATTGAAATGCAACTGTTAATAAATCCTAATAAGCAAGCAGCTGTCATTACTCATGCTGGTTTAGTTCAATACTTATTTTATTGCCAGAAAAATGTTATTTCACTCATGCATTTATTAAGTATAACTTTTCTACCATAATTTTTACACAAAAAGCAATAATAAATAAATACTTCTGATTTTATTGTTTTCATTACGCTACAATGGCAAAACAATATATTTAGATACATTTGCGTGTACTTATTTTTGCATTTAAAGCTAAAGCTAAAAAGGCGTAACAACCAAAAAATATAAAGTGGACTTTTTGATACTTCAAAATACATGTTATTGCAAAATTTTAGAACTCTATTGTCAAAAACATAAAGGGTAAATCCGTTGAGACGGCTTTACATTCCCTTGTTGGGTATTTTGAAAAATCCATGGGTTACGTTAATTTCACTCTGGTTGCCTTTCTTGACATTGAGGGCGCTTTTAACAATGTGTGTGGACCAATCCACGGATCATTGTATCCTCTAAAAGGGCCATGCGAGGCACGGTTGTCTCATAGTTTAGAAGACGTGCTGAGAATTATTAGCTCATGGAGCGTAAATTGCGGCCTTAGTGTAAATCTTGGGAAAACGGAACTTGTATTATTTTCGTGCAAATACAAAATTCCTCAATTATCACTTCCCCGTCTAAATGGCGAGGTTCTCACACTGTCGGATAGCGCAGAATAGGAAATTAAATATACTCTAGATTCTCTAAAGCTATGACGGCATTATACGTCTGTAGAAAGGTATTGGCTTGCACTAGAGTATTAAACCCGGCAACGTAAATTGGCTAAGTATATGAAGCGATAATTAAACCGATAATGATGTATGGTGTTATTGTCTGGTGGTATGCACTATACAAATTCTCCAATAGAAATATTCTCACGAAAGATATGATCTCATCAGTTCTTCTCATAACTGGTGTCCTTAGAACTACACCCAGTAAAGCGTTGTTCGTTATGCCAAACATGCTACCTGTAGATCTTCTTTCTAGACAATGAACACTACAGCCAGATTTAGTACCTCAAACAGATGGAACTTTGGTTCCAGGGGTCATGCAAAGATTTTAGATCTCCTTCCAGACCTACACTTTTCCACTGGCTATTGTATTTCGGAACCGTTCATTACGAGAGATTTCCGGCATAGTATAATCACTGATTATGCTGAACCACACCCTTAATGGCTGATGGTTTTAATGTTTTCACTGATTGATCAAAAAAAAGGCAAAGGTGTCGGCGGAGGCATCTTCATTAAAGAATTTGGAACCAAAATCTCCTTTAGACTCAATGATGAGTACACTAACATACAAGCTGAAATTTCGACGATAAAAAGGTCATCAAATTGGCTTAGGTACTATCAGATATCTAACGGAGATATCAGAATCTATACTGGTAGTCAAGCCGCCATTAAATCCCCGATCGGTGTATATTCTATATCAAGACTTGTCCAAAAATGCCGGATTCTCTTAATGTGATGGGTCAAAAGACAGAGACATAGCCGGCGATTATATTGCAAATACTCTGGCGAAAGCTGGGACGAGGATGACTATTTTGGACATAGATCAATTTTGTGATGCCCACTATCGGCCATTAAAAACATATATCTGTTACATGCTATAGTTTAGCTCAAGACCGCTGGTCTCATGAGCATACTTGCTCGATCGCAAGAACGCTGTGGCCTTGCATGGATCTTCATAAAACATCCTTTCTAATAGGTCTCAGCAGAACTCATCTGAGCGCCCTTTTTTCAGTTATCAATAGTCATTGCAAATTTGGAAACCTTGCAAGACGAATGGGTCTTCCATATTACGACTTCTGCAGAAGCTACCAAAATGAGGAGGAGGAGAAAACAATTACTCATCTTCTGTGTAACTGCCGGTCCTAGAAACGATTCAAACGGTTTGGTCTGTCAGACGTTCAACTAGAACATATTCTAGCGTTCCTGAATTTGTCGAATTGGGTGTGAACTTAGTTTATATCATTCTAACAATGAGAATATCCACTTCATCTCTGCTTTCTTTACAGACAATACAAAGGTAGTCTTACGACTAGAGTTTGGGAATTCCCGGACTTTTCAATTTCCCGGGAAACGGGAATGAAAAAATAAATTTCCCGGAAATCCCGGGAATTTATGTAATACTTAATTTTTAACTATAATAACAACATTTTTTAACAAAAAACAGACAATTTTTTTATTAATTACGCGATATCTAAAATATTCTCTCTTTTGAGAACAAATTAATTTTTTTTTTTTTTTTTTTTTTTTTTTAATTTTGCCAACGAAAAATTTTAAACATATGTACTTATTTAAATCTCGGGGGAGTTTTCCAGATTTTTCCTACCGAGCGCGTCCCCGGGTGGCGGATAGGGGGTGGTGATGGACCATTTGTCCTCTCCCAGCTTTAATTTCACTTAAGCTGAGGGAGGGCAGATTGTCCACCACCTGGGAATATTATATTCCCCGCGGACCAAAAAACTGGAAAAAAAAAAAAAAAAAAAAAAAAAAAAAAAAAACAAATATGGAAAATAAAAATAAAAAGATAAAAGTTACGGTGCAGGGCCTAAATAACCCAGTACCGGCGGCAAGTGTTGATCTACTCGCGAGTCACGTGTCGTCGTCATCCTGCAATCGTGAGCAGAATACTACTACGGAGGTGGGTACCTTGGCCTCCGTGGCGGACAATGCGTCAAGTGTACAGCATGCCGCTGGCAAAAATATAGGGGTGAAAGAGAAGGATGTACTCGGAGAGAGCTCTAAGCTACCTCAGCCTTTAAATATAGGTGAGGGTTCCGACTCTGAATCCTCAGATGATAATAATAATAATACCATTATAGCAAATCCCAAAAAGGATGAAGTAGAGCAAATGGTGAAAGAGGTGAGTAATAGCATAGCTAAACTACCTATTACTAAGAAAAGACTTTCTGGAGCACAGAGGAGGAAGTTGAAAAAGATGCTTCAGGAAATCATAGTTAGTCAATCCCACGACACTCCAAAGGAATCGGACTCTCTCACAAGATCTGAGGCAAAAAGGATCAGGTCACCCGAGGAGTTGACAACTGAGAATAAGCCTAAGAAGAAAAAGAGCTCCCCGTCTTCTAATACACAGTCGAAGCCAAGCCATACTTCACTCAAAGGAATCTCAAGTGAGAATCCTGCGAGTAAGGGTGACAACGCCAAGCCAGATATTCCGAAGACGAACACGTCGGCGAAATCAACCTCGAAGGTAAGGGAATCTCAAAAGAAGCCCCGAAAAACGAGGAAGGAGAAGCTAGACGGAGGAAAAGGTAAAGAGCCGCCATCTTACGCCAAAGTTGCCAGAAGTAGGCACCGGGACGATCTCTGCTATGCAGTTTACGATGCCGGTAATCCGACAGGCAAAATTCCAATAGACCAACAGAGTAAAATAGAAGACCTGGTCAACAATAAGATAGTGGACCATGCAATAGCTTCAAAGGGCAAACAACCAATAGAGAGCGAGAGCTGCGAGTTCAGCATGGGCGTGATGTTGATGAGGTTGGCATCTCACCAATGTGTTAGCACCCTAAAGAACTTGGTGGAAAGTATCCCTCCTCCCTGGGACGGCGCTAGGCTGGGACTGGCAAAGAAGAGCGAGCTTCCGGTGCTCCTAAAGTCCACTGTCTACATAAAAGGATGGGGCAGTAAACTGGCTAATGAACGTATACTGGAAATTCTTGGAGGTCAAAATGCTGAGCTGGCCGTGGAAAAATGGGATGTCTTTTACAGGAAAGAAGAACCTGAGGGAACTTTATTTGTAATAGGTATCGACCAGAAATCCATGGCTAGTCTTGCCAAGAATAAAGGTAGGGCTTACTTCGCCTCTAAATCTGTCATATTCAAAATTGGGAAGGTGCCGATTGGAAGGGCTGTTACAACAAGCCTCGAAAAGGACACTAAAAAACCTAAGACCACAGTATCCACTACTGATAACGTTGAGGAGTCAAATCCTAAAATCGAGGAATTTACCATTAACTCGCCAGAAGAAAGTGTAGTTGCCCTTTCCAAAATTGGGAAGGCGCCGATTGAAAGGGCTGTCAAAACCGGCCCCGACAAGGACACTAAAACACCTAAGACAGTACCCAAAGCATCATTAGCAAGTACTAGCAATGTTGAGGAGTCAAATCCTAAAAGCGAGGAGGAAATCACTCACCCGCCAGAAGACAGAACAGCAATGCTCTCCAGAATTGGGAATGTGTCTATTAAAAATACTGCTATTCCTATGCCTGATAAGGACACCGCAGTGCCATCAACAGTACTCACTGCATTAATAGCCACTTCAGGCTATCCGGAGGAGTCAAATCCAAAGAGCGAGGAGGTGACCACCAACTCGCTGGAAGACAGTTTAATGGATGACCATGATTGAGGTTATCCAAATAAACCTCCATCGGAGCGAGACAGCTACCAACGCTCTGATGGCTAAAATCAACACAGGTAAAATACATATAGCTTTAATCCAGGAACCTTGGACGATTCGCAACAAGGTTTCTGGATTAAATCACGTAAATTTCCAACTTTTCTACGCTGATACAGGATCTCGCCCGAGAACATGTATCTTATGTCACAAGAACTTATGTTTTCTCCTCTCAACAGGATTATCAACATCGGATGCAACGGTGCTGAAGCAAGGTCGAGGCAACATATACCTTGCATCTATTTACCTGCCTTTCGATTCTCCGACCCTACCACCAACGTCGGATCTGATGAAACTGGTTGAAGAGGCACAAAGGAAAAATAAGAAAATTGTAATAGGTTGTGATGCCAACTCGCATCATGTAGCTTGGGGTAGTACAAACACCAATCGCAGGGGACAAGCCCTCATGGATTTCTTTAATACTAAAGACTTGATAACATTGAACTTAGGTAATAAAGCTACCTTCGTCAATAGAATCAGAGAAGAAGTATTAGATATAACTATATGTTCAGAAGAGCTTATAAACGAAATTCAGGATTGGAGAGTTTCGGACGAGCACTCCTTTTCTGATCATCGGTACATAAGATTCAAAATACTAAGGCCACCACCAAAGCCGATAAAGTTTCGGAATAAGTCTAAAACTAATTGGACAATGTTCGGGGCCTTACTAAAGAACCGTTTAGGTCAGGACACTTTTCAATGTCGAAATAAAGAGGATATAGATGCCAAAGTGGAAACGTTCACAAGTGCCCTGGTTGAATCGTTCGAGGACAGCTGCCCTCTGCGAGAGCGGAGATCTGCCCAGGAAAAACCCTGGGTAACTGGGGAGATCCGGAACCTTGGGAAGACTCTTCGCAAACTATTTAACCGGGCACGGCGTAAAAAGACCGCAGTATACTGGGATGAGTATCGTAATAAACTTGGTGAATATAAGAAAATCGTTCGAAGAGCCAAACGAGACTCCTGGAAACTTTTCTGTGAACAGGTAGATAGCGTAAATGAGGTATCGAAGATAAAAAAAAAAAAAAAAAAAAAAAAAAAAAATTCCTATCCAAAACTCATGTCCAACCGGAATCTATGATCGATGACACGGGCAGGAGGCTTGAGGATATGGAGGAGACAATGAAACTCCTAATGGATTCTCATTTCCCACCCGGTATATCGAATAACATAGATGAACCGATATTGGAGGAAGGGGAGGGTAACACGGAAATAGTTATTACAACTGACATGGTTAAAGGGGCAATCAAGAGCTTTGCTCCCTATAAAGCTGCAGGGCCGGATGGAATTTTCCCGGCACTTTTGCAGATGGAGGCGGGACTGGTTTCCGTACATCTGTCACAGATATTCACTGCATGCTTAAAATTGGCATATACCCCAGTTAAATGGCAGGATGCAAGGGTAATATTTATACCCAAACCAGGGAAACCTAGCTATGCGACACCTAAGTCCTATCGACCGATAAGTCTTACGTCCTTCCTACTTAAAACCTTGGAACGGATAGTCGATAGCATGGTTAAAAGCAGCATACCATACAATGACCTTAAATATAAGCAGCATGCTTATGTAAAGGGACAATCGGTGGAGACCGCTTTAAATGAAGTTGTCCACTACATAAGTGAATCTTTCGATAGCAAACTGTATACACTGGCAGTATGCATTGACATCGAAGGCGCTTTCAATAACGTGCACACTGATACCCTTATCCAATCCCTAGACCAGTTTTATGTTGACCGGGTGCTCCGTAACTGGATCAACTACATGCTAAGGAACAGATGGATAAGCTGCGAGATGTACGATATAACTATCAGGAAAAAGGTATTTCGCGGTATACCACAGGGTGGCATTTTGTCACCTTTACTCTGGGTCACCACGATTAATAGCCTCCTAAGGACCCTAACCGAGAAAGGACTTAGACCTGTCTGCTATGCAGACGATGTCGTAATACTTTTAAAGGGAAAGGATCCAAATTACTTGTGTAGAAGAGCTGAGGAGGCTCTGAATACGGCCTTGAGCTGGGCTCAACCGAGAGGCCTCAATGTTAACCCGGCGAAGACGGAAATCTGTCTTTTCACAAGAAAGACAAAAATTTCTACATATACTGAACCTTGCTTCTTGGGCAAGAAGATACCGGTGACAGACAAAGTTAAGTACTTAGGTGTAATACTTGACCGGAAATTAAAATGGAGACACCACATAGAGGATAGGATCAACAAGGCACATCGGTGCTGGGCGATATGTAGGAGAACCATAGGCATGAAATGGGGTCTTAGTCCTACTATGACAAATTGGCTTTATAAAAGTGTAATTAGACCAATTCTAGCTTATGCTTCAATAATCTGGTGGACTGCTTTGGACAAAAAGTGTAATATCAAACTACTACAGGGAGTTCAGCGTACATGCTGCTTGGGTATAAGTGGTGCCATGTGTACTACTTCAACCAAGGCTCTGGAAACGTTGCTAGATATTCCACCCATTGAAACATATATAAGATATGAGGCGGCGCTTACAGCCGAACGGCTCTTTACTTTAGGCGAACTGGCCAAAAACGGTTATAGGACACGTCATCAATGTATACTGGACACATTGGAAGGTTATACACATTCATCGGACGTGCCTGATCGCATACCAGACACTGAATATGTCGGAAACTTTGAAACGCTAATCCCAGATAGAATGTCTTGGTCAAGCGGAACATTAGAGCAAATACCAGTAGGAATCCGTTGCTACACGGATGGCTCTAAATTAGGGGACAAAGTGGGTCTGGGGTTCTATATTGAAGACCCAGAAACAGAAATATACCACCGTTTACCTAATCATAACACAAGCTTCCAGGCAGAAGTACGAGCAATAACGGAATGTGTAAATTGGATTAGAATAAATATGGCGCCCACAGGGCTTAATATATTTACCGACAGCCAGAAGGCAATTTGTGCGATATCAGGTGATAGAATTAAATCTCAGACCGTATTGGATTGTAAGAAAGCTTTAACTGAATACTCTCCCAGAGGTAAGGTTCACATCATATGGGTACCAGGCCACTCGGGAGTAGCCGGCAACGAAAGGGCGAATGTAATAGCTTTAAAGGGAAGGGAGCTCGATGTAGTTAACCTGACAAACGCAAAACCATTCGACGCAACAAAAGCTGAATTAAAAATATGGATGAGAGAATCCCATAAGGCCTCTTGGAATAATGAAACGGTGGGTAGAACCACAAAGATTCTATGGGGTGACCCTGATGAGAGCAAGACGAGAAATCTTCTCAAAATGAGCAAGTCTGAGGTTAGTATGATGGTACGTATTCTCAGTGGACACACAGGATTACGAGCACATCTATACAAAATTGGACGTGCGAATTCAGACGAATGTAGAGCATGTGGAGAGGACAGTGAAACTCTGGAGCACTTTCTTTGCCATTGTCAGGCATTCGTCGAAGTTAGATCCAAGTATCTTGGAAGTGATGTTATTCCAGAAATAACATTCTTAACCAACACCGATTGGAAGATTCTTAGGAATTACGTCCAGGAAACTGAGTTTCTGAACATGGAAAAATAATACATTCAGTGAACAATTTTTTTTTTTTTTTTTTTTTTTTTTTTTTTTTTCTTGAATTGGAGCGCACAACAGGCCCGATAGTGGCCTAGGTGTATTTCTTCGGATTTGATGTAGTATACATCCTCCTATCAACCTACCTACCTACCTACCTACCTACTTATTTAAATCAAGCCTGTAGGGTACTACATGATCTCAATATTCGAGGCAACATAGAAATATTCTTCCACTAAGAACATTCGCAAGAATGATCTGTTCTTGCTTTGTTTGGATCCCTGTGCATAGGGGCTTGTATGGAAATGAACAGGCAGATGAGTTTGTTAAGTAAAACGGGATCAGCTCTTGATATCTCCAACGCCGGTTCAGTAGCAACTCAGTTAGGTATAAAAAAGAGCAGTATCCTCACATTCTTCCTTCAGAATGCTGAAGATAGATGGAAGGCATCGTGGCCTTTTTTCAATGAGAAATGCACAAGACACATTATAACCCGAAATACACGGTTGATAGCAGTAATAACTAGACACTGAGTGCTAGGCAGATATGCAAGTCGGCTTGGGCTAACCTGCAATGAGTACTATCGCAGTTACAGGGAAAAGGAAGAAACTGTATTCCATCTTCTCTGTGAATGTCCTGCTCTAGCTGCTAAGAGAAACTGTTTTTTGGCAGTTACTTCATAGCCAACCTTGATGAGATAGTTTGCATACCATAGTACTACTAAACAGATCATATACTCCATAGGCAGAAAAATAGTTAAGTATTAAATTAATAAGATTCATACTTCTTAGAATTAATATAATTTAAAGAAAGATCAACTATTCCGTTATTTTGTGGAAAAATTTCCACCTACTGAGATAACTCAAATGCTTTCCACAGACGTTGGCTTTAGAAATTCATTCATTTCAAAATGAAAATGGTTCAATATGTACTTGCTTCAAGTTAAGCATTTACATAGATTGATAGTTTATATTTAAGGAGTTTTTCATTACCTTCTGCACCATTAATGATGTTTTGTAATTTGACTTTAAAAAACTCTGCGATAAATTATAAAATCACTAATTTTTCCAAAATATGTTAAAAATACGTTTACTTAAAATTTCCCGTTTTCCCGGAAATTACTAAAAAATTTCCCGGAATATCCCGACAAAATTTTCCCCAATTTAGTAATTTCCGCAAGTCAGAAAGTCCCAAAAAACAACATAATGGACAATGTCTGGCAGTTATAACCAAGCGTGTTTATCGATGTTGGAATACAATACTTGTAAGAATATATACCCTCTATCACCACCATCAGTGGTGATAGAGGGTATATATAAGTTTGTCGTTCCGTGTGTAACACAAGAAATGTTCATCTAAGACCCAACAAAGTATATATATTCTGGGTCCTTATCAAATTCTGAGTCGATTTAGCTATGTCCGTCTGTCTGTGTAAAACACGCTCACATTAAAACTAAGCAAAGAAAATCAACCAAATTCACCCAAAATATTTACTATTATCCTAAGCAGGTTGGTATTGAAAATCAGCAAAATCGGTTATGAGTAAAAATTTCAGACTACCTCGAAAAAAATTACGTTTTTTTCAACATTCTTTTGAAGTTTTCTCAGAAACTACCAAAGATATTTCGATGAATTTTGTCACACATTATTTTTTTATGCCTGTGATCAATTATGTTCAAGATCTTTACAATCGATCGAATATTTCCCATAGCCCCCATACAAAGGTATATATTCTCGGAAATTAGTTTATCGTTAATAACTCCCTCAAATATATCGGTATCAACACAAAATTTTGTACATGCAAATATAATATGAACAGAAATCATACAGTCAACGTAGATCTCAATCGGTCCACAATTGGTCATAGCTTCCATATAAGGTCCACTTCCGAAAATCACCTAAACGTACATATTTCATTGATGAATATAGCTATAAATAAATATGTTTTGTGTACATACAAATCAATCTACCAAATTTTTTACGGATCGGTCCATTATTGGTCATAGCTCCCATATAAGGCCCACTTCCGAAAATCATTTAAAAGCTGATATTTCATTGTCAAATAAAGCTATATTGAAAAATTCGACACAAATATGTTTAGTCTAAATATGAATCACTCTACGAAATTTTTTCCGGATAGGCCCATAATTGTTCATAGTTCCCATATAAAGTCCACTTCCGAAAATCACTTAAACGCATATATTTCATTAAATTCTAAAAATATAAAGATAAAATTCGACTTGAATATATTTTGTGTGCATATAAATCATTATACCACTTTTTTCCCGGATTGGTCCATTATTGGTCATAGCTCCCATATAAGTCCCACTTCCGAAAATCACTTAAACGCACATATTTAATTGTTAAATAAAGTTATCTAGATAAAATTCGGCACAAATATGTTTTATCTTTATATGAATCACTCTTCCAAAATTTTTCGGATTGGTCCATATATGGTAATCGCACATATTTCATTATCAAATAAAGATATCTTGATAAAATTCAACAAAAATATGTTTTGTGTAGGGTCATAGCTCGTATACATATTTCATTAATTAGTAAATCTATTATAGTAAAATTCGAATTGAATTTTTTTTGGCATATATCGAAATTTTTTCCTTATCGGTCGATAATTGGTCACAATTCCCATATAAGGACCATTTCCGAAAATTACTCAAATGCACATTGACAATCAAAGTTATCGGGATAAAATTCGACATAAATGTGTATTTTTTATATATAAATCATTCTACGTAATTAATATACATTTTTCTCGACCTTATTAAAATTAGTTTGACATATGCATTAATGTTAGTACCCTCAATACGGAAACAAAACCTTTGCCAAGTTATCTGAAAATTAGATATTTAAATGAGTTTTAATAAAAAGCTAACTTGTTTTATTTAGTTTTTGTCTCTCCTGTAACATTTTTAAAAGTGCTGTTGCGCCCTTTTTTGCATTTCAGGTGACGATATGCAAATGTATTACATTAGGCTTTGTCCCTTGCTTACCAAATATTGAAGATAGGACATAAATTTTGAAAAATTATATCATAGCAATGTTTAGGCCACCCTAATGTACAATATACATATGTACGCTGCGAATCACTTTAATAAGGAATTTAATTTAACGGAAATATCTTGTAAACTAAGTATTATGGACTTGTTTGCTGTGTTTGCTTTAATCGAATTCAAAATTTAATTTAAATGCTTCTTCCCCCAAATGTAGAAATTTGGGTTATATTGGGATATAAAGCTAATATAGTCAATCCTTACGCATAAATATTGGGATCCACATGCAGATATCAAAAAAGCTACCGGAAAATGCTATAGACATAAAATGTCTAAAATATAAATCTATTCTTTGTTTATTTGTTTAAGAAAAAGTTTGGGAAAACACATTAGGGCTGATTGTGAGTTGATGTACTTCCACAAACTCACATATGTACATACAAAACATATAGTATATGTATGTACATTAGGGTGGACCCAAAATAAAAGTTGCTGATGTAACCGACGAAAATGAAAATTTGGTTCATTCTAAGATATCACTTCTAAAATTTTTTGTCCTGACGTCAATACTTAGCGAGCTAGAATAAAACTTTGTCTTACTAGCTAGAATATAACTTGACTTACGTTTTTGAGTTTTTTTTATATATTTCATAAATTTTTATTATATTTCATACAAACAAAATATACCCAATTTTATTATGACCGTTAAGAAACGGAGAATCTTAGAATGAACCAAGTTTTAATTGGTGGAAACCTTCTGTTTTCCATACAAACGGGGCCACCCTAAAGTAAGTGAATTATAAACTAAAAAATAATAATTTACACGGTCGCATAGATCAATCAACAATCAAAGTTCATAATCATCAACTTCAACTGCCACCGACTGACACTTACTTTGTTAGTACTCATGTACAATGTACATTTATATGTATGCATTCTACATTCTACCCAGCAAACACTAAGTAAAATGTTAGAAAATTTTATTCACTTTTAACCACACATAGGCAATTAAAAACTTATATGAGAAAAATTTTAAAAATTTTCTCCATTTAATATGAAGTCTGTGTGTTTGCTGGGTATACATGTGTTTATAAGTATGTATGGAAGTATATGTATGTAAATTAGAAGGCAAATCAGCTAGCACTACTTTTAGTTAAAAAATCCATTAGAATGTAAATCGTTTACAAAACAAAATAATAACAAGTGATATAATCGGCTGTGATCGGCCATGGAATACTCTACGATTAAATAGTTAATTGTATTTAGTCATGCTGTATGTATTTAGTTTAATTTTCATATATGCTAGATTTGGATTCTTCTAAATGTTCCCAAATGAACCGATATTTCCACAATATGGAAGAATATAAAAAAATTACTCTAGAAGACTACTATTGACCAAATGGATTTTCAGAACTATCGTAAGTGTTGTTTTTATCTCAATTTCCTTAAAATATTATTAAACCAAAATGAACTAAATGTTTTTATATTTCAAAAAGATGGTGGGTCTATTGATTTGGTCATACGGTTTGTAACATTGAAATATTGACGATTTAACGAGCAATAACTGCATAAGATGCAAATAATTGTAAAATTTTTAAAATACAAGGGTTACTTCACACTCGTAAATAGAGAGCGTGTTACTTAACATGTCCGAAAGTCTAGTTTTGTGTCAGTTCCTTCCTAAGGTCTAGTTTTACCTATCACACTTCTGTATTTTTCTGTACCAATAATTATCGGAGACAAAAGGTAATCCATATAAAATTTATCTAGTTTTAGAAAAAATTAAACTATATGTACATGTTTCGGTATTGAGTATACATATAAGAGAAACTCTTCTTCCATACAAAGTTTTTAAAATTCTATGATGAAAATTAAGTTCCGTCATAGTCGATTAAAGCACTCTTAGATATTTTTTTACTCACTGTAGTGCGGGTGTGTGAATGAATGACTTCTTTTAAGGAATGGGTTGATCTTCGTCATGTGCGTCATTATAAAATTACACACACTCCAATAATACGTATGTATGTAGCAGTGAAGATACATAAACATTATCTTTAACACAAAAATAAAACAAAAACACCAAAAAGGAATCATAAAAAACGAAAATAATTCAATAAAAAATAACAACTGCGACTGAATTTTGTTCGTAACTAAAATAAAAAAAAAACTACACAAAAAATTCAATATAAACAAAAATTTAACATCAAAATCAGGGGAAAATAAATAAAAAACCACCCAGAACCATTTAGTTTTATGAAAATAAAAACAAAAATATTTTATTTTGTTTATTTATTTTTTAGGAATAAAAAAACAACAATCGAGAAATTTGGATTGATTTAAATATTTTGGAGATTTTTAAATTTAGCAGTTTGTAAACGTCAACACCGAATCAGGCCTAAAATTACGAAACAAACATGAAAACTATGCAGAGTTTTGTGCAGCTTATTAAAAAAATATTTAAAATGTATGTAATATTCATTGCTGTCAGTTTTGAAACTAAATCCTAACTAGGTCGTAAGCACTGTTGCCAGATATTATTGGAATAAAATCGTCAAAAAATGGGAATAGTAAAAATGTATTATTTATTGTTAAAGATTTTTTGAATTTACAGTGGAATGTATATTTTTGATTTTAGATTACTTGTTCAATTATTTACATACAGCGATTTTCATTAAGAGCGAACCTGTTTGTCGTCAGTTGGCCAAGGGAAAACTCATCAAATAATAGGAGCAAACTTCAACCGGACTGGAAGTATTTCTTGTCATCCTCGATGTAAAAAGGATTAAATTCCTCCAGCAATTTTGTCATGGTTGACAAAATTACTTTTTTGGTACAATTTGATCCTCAAAAGTACAATAGTACACCAATGACCCATTTTCTACAATTTTAAAATATGTATATTACCTTGTTGAAATAATAATTTAAAAATTGTACTTTTAACACAAAGTTCAAAGAACTACGTACTTCGGTAAAATTTTTACTGAACATCGGAAGAGGACTTATAATATTATTGTTGATATTTTCTTATCTTATAAAGAATCGTGGAAGAGATTAAAACCAGACAATATTTACCAAAGAGAGTACTTTTTAGGATTATTTTTTATCCGATCGCTTTCCTATTCTATGAATTAGTATTTGGATACTATATGGACTTAATTTTGCAAAAATGTAGATTTAAATATGCAAAAATGTATATTTGGTATAATCTACACTTTTAAATGCTGTTTTGTACAATTTGAAAATTCTATTTGCCATCCCTGATTCTAATATTCATACAAAAATCGGTACTAAAAATTATGATTTCCCAAATTATACAAGAAAATAAAAAAAAGATTTTGTCATTCCGTTTGTAACACATCGAAATATTGGTCATAGACCCACAAAAGTATATATTCTGGGTCGTTATTAAATTCTAAGACGATCTAGCCATGACTGTCCGAACGGAACGAGCTAGATGATTGGAATTTTACACAAATAGTCTCTATAGGTAAGGTTTGTTTGGTATTGAAAATAGGCAATATCGGTCCACGTTTTCGGATAGCCCCAATACAAATGGACCCCCGAAAACAGCTTTAATGGGCATATCTGTTTTAAAAGTACGAATATAGCGATGAAATTCGACATAAATAAGTTTCATATGATCCAAAATCTCCCTACCAAATTTTAAAAGGATCGGTCTATAATTGACCCTACCTCCATATATGGTCCCCTTCAGAAAATGACTTTAACGCTTATTACTGGCTTAAAAATGCGAGTATAGTGATGAAATTCAACACACATAAGTTTTATATGATCCAAAATCTCTTAACCAAATTACTTTAACGATCATTGCTGGCTTAAAATACGTGAACAGTTATGAAATTGTATATAAGAAACATTTATAGGAACGTAAATGTACCTACCGAATTTCATGCGGAAAGTGTCGGGTAGTGATCTAAAGATGTTTTATCTGAACCAAAATTGGTTCAAAAAAAAAATTTATGAAAAACGGTCAATAATTAACCCTATCTCTCATTTAAGGTCCTCTTCAGTTAATTTGATGAGTAATTTCACCCTGATGTTTATAGGGGAGCATTCCTTTTAAGGCATACGGTTTGATGGTAGTTATATGAGATTCGGCACAGCCGAATATAACACTCTCACTTGTTATGGTTTAAAATTGGTAAAATGACGATAAATCGGCAAATCTGGCAACAGTGGTTCTAAGGAATAGTGCGAAATGAGCTAGCTTATATGTAGTTGGGCCTTAAAAGAGAGAATGGCACATTTTAAAAGATCATCTTCTGACAAATACTCTTTAATAAAATACATGCATACTTTTAGAAAAATTTTTGAAATGGCTTCATTAAGAACGGATGGCCCTCAACCTCAAACAAAGGACGCGGCTGTGTATTTATTTCGCGGTCTTATAATAGTTGGATTTATGGCACCGAAGATATACGTAATTCCCTTCTTTATATGGACTATATTTATTAATCTATTTGTTACCGTCTATATGCCGATTGGTTTTTTATTAAGTTTCTTGACGCGTAGCAGTTCTTTTACGCCCAGTGAATTTCTAACATCACTTCAGATATCTGTAAATTGCATTGGCTGCAGCTTAAAAATGTTTGTATTTCTATTTCTCTACAAGAGACTTTTAAAGGGCACCAAATATATGGACAAGTTGGATTTACGAGTTACGGAATCTGAAGATAAGATGCAAATTCGAAAAATCGTGGCATTCAGCAATCGATCACACATCATGTTTGCAACGCTCTTTTTAACGTATGCAAGTAGTACTTTCTTGACATCAGTAATAAATGGAAAACCACCGTATCAAGTTTATAATCCATTTTTTGAATGGACTGATCGAAAACGTTATTTTATTATACAGGCTGGTTTAGAATACTTTATGATTGATTTTCATTGTTATCAGCAGGCTCTATTAGACTCCTATCCAGTTATTTATATTACAATCATACGAACACATTTGCACATATTGACTCGCCGTATCAGCAAATTGGGGCAAGATACAAAACTCAGCAGCGATGAACGATACGAAGCACTTATTCAATGTGTTTTGGATCACAAAAATATAATGGAGTAAGTATTATGAGTAAAATAATATATACATACATATACATATACATAGGAAAATTTGTATTAGTTCCACAACTAGTTCTAGAAAGCATTGAACGTTGAGACCAATGATTTATATTCGAAATTGTCGTCTTCGGATCTGATTCTAAGGAAGCGTTATAGAGTCCATACTCGTTTTTGGAACGGTTCTGGTACCGTTTCATTGACTAATGATTCTTGTTAGGAACCTCGGAACTAGTTCTATGGAAGCTTTGGAAAATAGTTATTTTTTCAGCAATTTTTGTTCCAAATTGTTAGGATTGGTACCAGTTTTGAAAAACAGCTAATTTTCCATTCTCCCAGTACAATTGAGTCATGGATCTGTTGAATGTATAACTAGTATCAAAGAACTAGTTCCTTGAAAACTCTTTGGAAGGTCGAACAATGTTCCAAGGAACGAGTTCCAGAAGTAATGGTGATACCACCATCTGAAGTGGTTCTGTTTACGCTTATTCTAGAACTAGTTTTTAGAACAAGTTCTAAAATTTTTCCTGGGAATAAAGGAAAATAATCAATATGCCCTAAAAAACTCGAAATATGCTATTAAGATCGAATCAATACAAAGTTATGGGTTTCTGAAAGGCATTGAACATATTCACTAACAAATCAATGCCAAACTTGTTTGGAAACGTGTCTTGTCAATAAGTCCAAACGGCAGACAAAAGTGGGGAGAGTATTATACGTTTATTTGTCCTTCGTCCGCCAAAATAAATCAACTTTCAACTAACGCTCATTTAATAACATTTTGTCGAATATTTACTTCAGCCATGTAAATATTATAATGTTTACTATTTCTTTTCAGTCTTTATAATATATTCTCTCCGGTAATATCGGGAACAATGTTTGTACAATTTTTGATCATTGGTTTGATTTTGGGTATTACAACAGTTCATATTGTACTATTTGCTGATATATTGGCCATTATTGCATCGATGTTTTACGTTGCTTCTATACTCGCCGAAACATTTCCGTGCAGTTTTTTGGCCAATTGTTTGATGGATGATAGCGATAGTATATCATTGGCCATTTTTCATTCCGATTGGCCTAGCGAAGAGCCACGCTACAAACAGATGATAGCATTCTTTTTGCAACACACACAAAAGACATTGATCCTTAATGCAATGAAAATATTTCCAATAACAATGAATTCAAATATTAATGTAAGTGCTACAATACTATTAATGTGTAAGAACAACAAATTTGGTTTGAAATAATTTTTAAATTTTTTTTTATTATTTATTATAATTTTTATTATATTAATTATTATTATAACAGGTTGTTAAGTTTGCATTTTCGGTCTACACTTTGATGAAACAAATGGATTTCGGTCAAAATTTGAAGGAGTCAGTGACTGGAGAAAAATAAATATAAATCTTTTATTTTCGTTAAGCAATTACTAAATATATTTTCACGTTTTTAATCTTTTTAATAAATCTTATGCACATGTTCAAAAGTAAATATAAATAGAATTGTTAAAAATTTAAGAAAAAAATATATAACACAAAATAAATTAATTAAAATTGTTTGTTAACTTGTTGATTTTTTACTTTATAAGATTTTCATTTATTAACTCTTCCCCCTCGAAAAGAAATAAAGTCATAAAAGAATATTTCTACACTCCACATTTATGTAAATGGAGATGTGTTTCTGAAAATTCTAAAGGCACATCTGTTGCAACAAACATGCACAAATCCATCGGGATTATAACTTGACAGCAAAAAAAATCATCTATTTACACGCACATTCTACGAGTAATAAGTACTAGAGAACATATAGCAGAATCTTCAAATCTTGCCCTTCGTGCAACACATTAAAATGTGTTTTTCTAAAACTGTTGATTGATATTCGAAATTCCTAAGATGGTGGTTTTTATTGTTTGGCAAAGGGGTGGCTCACATATACTAACATCATACACAAGACCTGATCACACTACAACCAGGGATGGAAAGTAGATATTTTCAGTATGTTTGGTTTAATATGCCAAAATTCTTAATCATAGCTGTAACAAGTGCAAGTCGCAATTTTAAAATAATTCGAAGATATTTTGACTGAAAATTAATAATATCTGTCTTTGATTTCACCCAGCCCTAATGAAAAAATTAATTTAAAATCAGATCACAGTTAAACTTCGCTCCATATGAGGTCCATTTGCTGTGGATTGGCCTTTTAACATACTACATATTACCGAACATCATATGTTCAGATATGCCCGACTATAACTTTTTATAATATCCTACTTGGATATCTTCTAAAGATATCTTCTAATCCTTGACCAGTTTTATGTTGACCGGGTGCTCCGTAACAAGATCAACTACATGCTAAGGAACAGATGGATAAGCAGCATGTACAGCTTGGGTATAAGTGGAGCCATTAGCACTATATTCCACCCATTGAAACATATATAAGATATGAAGCGGTACTTACAGCCGAACGGCTCATAACTTTAGGCGAACTGGCTAAAAGCGGTTATAGGACACGTCATCAATGTATACTGGACACATTGGTAGGTTATACACAATCATCGGACCTGCCCGATTGCATACCAGAGACAAAATATGTCGGAAACTTTAAAACGCTGATCCCAGATAGAATGTCTTAGTCAAGCGGAACATTAGAGCAAATACCAGAAATAGAAATATACCACCGTTTACCTAATCACAACACTAGCTTCCAGGCAAAACTCCGCTCAATAAAGAAATGCGTAAATAGGATTAGAATAATTATGGCGCCCACAGGACTTAACATGTTTACCAACAGCTAAAAGGCAATTAGGGCGATATCAGATGATAAAGTTAAAACTAAAACCGTATTGGATCGTAAAAAAGCTCTAACCGAATACTCTCCCAGAGATAAGGTTCACATCATATGGGTACTAGGTCACTCGGGAGTAGTCGGCAATGAAAGAGCGAATGTAATAGCTTTAAAGGGAAGGGTAAATAACTTGACGAACGCAAAACCATTTGACGCAACGAGGGCAGAATTAAAATTATGGGTGAGAGAAACTTATAAGGCCTCTTGGAATGGGTAGAACCACAAAGTCTGAGGTTAGTATGATAGTACGTATTCTGAGTGGACACACAGGATTACGGGCACACCTATATAAAATTGGACATGTGGATTCAGATGAATGTAAAGCATGTAGAGAGGACAGTGAAACTCTGGAGCACTTTCCTTGCCATTGTCAGGCTTTCGCTGAAAATAGATCCAAATATTATGGGAGTGATATTATTCCGGATATAATATCCCTCACGAACACTGTTTGGAAAATTCTTAGGAATTACGTCCAGGAAACTGAGTTTCTGAACATCGGACGATAATACATTTAGTGAATACTATATAAGGTTTTTGTTTTTACCAACAAACATTTTCCATGAAAAGGAGCGCACAACAGGTCCGATAGTGGCCTAAGTGTATTTCTTCGGATTTGATGTAGAAACATCCTCCTATCAACCTTCTTTAACATATTGAATTCTCCAACCCTGAACACAATACAGCTCATCATTCCATTCGTTTTAATCTTCATAATGATCATCCTTCGTTTTGTGGTGTAGAGTACATACATACAAATACTAAATAATTTCCCCACTAGATGAGAAGGTATTAACAAATAGCTAAAGTGTAAATGACATGAGAATTTAAATGGAGCTTAATATAAAATGAACAAATTAAAATTTTCACACGATGTTCACATATTTATTTCAAGACGATTCACTAAAGTGAATCATTCTAACTTCTCTTTAAATGGATTTACTTTTATATACAACAAAAAACACTTGAATTTTTAAAATTATTATTAAATTTAATAAAGTTTTGAATCATTGGTTTTTAGACGTTCTGTTAATAGCTTCTGAAGTAAATATTAAGAAAACACAATCTTACTTTTGTCAAAAAAGTTCTCGCACCAAACGAATTAAAATTTGTTATATAACCAATTTCGTGTCAAGTGATTAGAGTTTGGGAATTCCCGGGCTTTTCAATTTAATATTCATGAAATATTTGTAAAAAACTTTTGGTTGAAACATAACGAATTTATTGTTGGCAGAAAGCCCAATAAAAAATTTTACATATACATATTTAAATCTCGCATTACATCCCATTATATGATTTAATCGGCAATTCTTTCACTAAACTCTTATACTCCCTATTAGTCAAACAATGCAAGTAGGATATGTCCTTGTTTGGGTCCCTGCTCATATAAACAGGCCAGATATCTCAAACTACGTTTCAGTAGAAACTCCGGTAAGTTTTATCAAGAACAGTATCCTCACATTTTTTCTTCAGAAGGCTGAATATAGATGGAATAACCTAGGCACATATAAAGTGGACAAGTCATTGTGGCCTTCTTTCAATAAGAAACGGAAAAGACACCTTATAACCCGAAATATCGAGGTTGACAGCAGTAATAACAGGTCATTGTGTGTTAGGCAGACATGCAAGTCGGCTTGGGCTCCTCTTCAATGAGTACTGTCGCAGTTAAAAAGACAGGGAAAAGGAAGAAATGTTCTTCCATATTCTTCATCTTCTAGCCGCTAAGAGAAATTGTTTTTTGCCAGTTACTTCATAGCCAACCTTTGCGAGATATGTCTATGCTTAATAATATCCTGAGGTTTCTCACTTCTACAGGCTGGATCTAATGCAATACTATAATACATCTGACGAGTGGATCAAAACGGAGTATCTACGAATCTACTTGGAGGTTCGCGTGCAGTGAACTACCACGTTAACTTTACACTTGTATAGAGGGACTGGTCCAAAACTTATTTAAATATAAAAAACATTATACATTTAACATTTTCATGTTAAATGAAGGACCATGTAATAGAAACATGTAATAGATCACACTAATCCCAAAACTACTCTTTTGCTAAAATTATGGGATTACATAATCTACCACATGGTCCTCGTATACCAGGATTTTAAAAAATCAACATTATGCTTGTTTGCATACCATAGGACTAGTAAACAGATCATATACTCCATATGCAGGAGAATAGTTAGCAAAAAATTAAACATATTTGGTTTATAGTGCATTAAATTAAAAAGATTCATTTTTACTTCTAAGAATTAATTAAATATATTTTATTTGTTATTTTGTGGACAAATTATTGCAAAATATGTTAAAAATACGTTAATTTAGAATTTCCCATTTTCCGGGAAAGAATAAAAAAATTTATCGGGAAATCCCGACACACTTTTCCAGATAGTTGACGGGAATTACCGGACTGGATTTCCAAGGTTAGTACTATTGAATAGTAGGGCAGACACACATTTTCAGCTCTATCGGTCAAGAACTGCCAGACTTAGAGGGGGTCAAAGTTGAACATTTTGGTCATACAGGGTTTTATTCAAATGAGTGTAACTTTACACTATTGGTCCTAGCCAAAATTGTCCAAAGGAGTTCATGAAGCAATTTCTTCATTGTTTCCGAACAAAAAAATTATTTTTTTTTAATTTGTTTTCAAAATGCGCCCATTATTACACAATTTCCTTTAAGGGCTTTATGGTCCCATAATGGGATGCGAGTGGGATTTTTTTCAATCTTTGGCACATAATTTTCCCCTATTTTTTCCAAATGGACGTTTTTATACCCTCCACCACCATCAGCGGTAATAGAGGGTATATATAATTTTGTCATTCCGTGTGTAACACCCAGAAATATTCATCTGGGACCCAACAAAGTATATATTTTCTTGGACCTTATGAAGTCGATCTTGCTATGTCCTTCCGTCTGTCTGTATAAAACATTCTCACGTTAACACGAAGCAACAAAAATTCACCCAAAATATTTATTACTGTCCTAGGCAGTTTGGTATTGAAAATGAGCAAAATCGGTTCACATTGAGAAAAGTTATAAATCAAAATTTGAAAAAACTCCGAAAAAAAATATTTTTTTTATATTCTAATGAAATTTTCACAAAAACTGTGCAATATAACTCTATGAAAACAATCACACATTTTTATAAAAGAGCATTATTCCTGTTGAAAATTGGCGGAATCGGTCCACAATTTCATATACCTCTCATACAAATGTACATATTCCCGGAAAATGAGTTTATTGTTAATAACTTCCATTCGAATGCCCATATCTTCACAACATTTTACAAATTAAAGTTTTATGTCAGTAGAATTCATCCAATGAAAAAATTTTCTGGATCGGTCCGTAATTGGTTATAGCTCCCATACAAGGTTCCCTTCAGAAAATCATTTAAGCGTACATAACTCATTATCAAATAATGATATCCATTCTAGATTTGGCACATATTGAAAAATAAGAGATAAACAACATTACATGATTATTTTACAATGTAATGATATCCATATAACATTTTGCATAAATAATACTTTTATCTTCAGAAATGTTACTATGATTTTTTTTCCGATCAGTCCATATTTAGTCATAGCTCCCATACAAGATACCCTTACAAAAATCACTTAAAATACATTACTCATTACCAAATAACGATATAGATACAGAAATCAGAAATTTTGCCTTTATTACTTATTACCAAATAACGATATAGGTACAGAATTTGATTGAATATAGCTTTTATATACAAAAATGTTACTGTAAGAACTTTTTACGATTGGTCTATAATTGGTCATAGCTCCCATACTAGGCCCCATCCCGAAAATCACTTTATCCGTATTTAACTATAAACAATTTGTGTACAACAATAGTATATTTTAATTTCCTTAAATATTTCACACACATGCAAATTATTAAATATCGCTAAAGCATATTTCAGGGCGCTATAAAAATTTAAATATTTAATAAATCTGGCAATTTTAACAGATATAGGGTCATTATCTCAACCTCCGATTATCGTTTAACCGGTAGATATACAGTCGGTTAAAATAATTTTTGTATGAAAACTGTCAATTTATCGTTAGGATAAAAACAAGTAAGAAATTATAGTCGGGCGAGGCCGACACCTGTTACAAAAATAAAATGTGATTTAGATTTCATAATAAAACATTTAAGTTGAATTGTACCTTGCCTTGAATTATAATATATATATTATATATTTATATAATAAATGGCTTAATTATTGTTGAATAAAATTGTGGATATTTAAGTCAAATTTTGAAGGGGGCTATGGCCAAATGAGAACATATAATTATAAAATTCATGCGGGTCATCAAGGCTAGTATAGAACTTGGTTTTTCAGCTTTTTTTCGAGATACGAGTATATTTATTACGAACTTAAAAGCCCTATTCGTCGGGTTCAGTTGTATATGGGCTAGGTGAAATAATGGACCGATGTCAAATTGCATTGAATTATCTTCAAAATTGCGACTTGTAGTTTGATTACAAGGTTTACAAGCCCTATTCGGGGGTTCGGTTGTATGTGGGCTAGGTGAGAAAATGGATCAATGTTAACCCGTACCATAGAAGATCATGTGCCAAATTTCATTCAATTATCTTCAAAATTGCGACCTGTAGTTTGATTACAAGGTTTATAAGTCCTATTTAGGGGTTCAGTTGTATGGGGGCTAGGTGAAATAATGGACCGATCTTAACCATTTTCAATAGGCTTCATCCCTGGGATAATAGAAGATCATGTGGACGGACGGACATAGCTAAATAGACTCAGAAAATGATTCTAACTGGTATACTTTAAGGTAGGTATAGGACCAATATTATTATGCGTTACAAACATTAGCACAAACGCAATATACCCTCCCCAGTACAGTGGTGTAGGGTATAATTAATCAGACATTGAGAAAATGGGGGTTAAGCTATTTAAATCGTAGGGGTTTTCTATTAGAAATATAAGAAAACTTAATTACACAAATATTTGATCAATTAAAAGTAGCTGGTGGAGGGTATTTAGGATTCGGCTCAGCCGAATGTAACAATCTAATTTTTTTATCAAAAGAAAGCTTAGACCATTTCCTTTAAGAGCTTTGTGGTCACTTCCACTCTCATCAAAAACTTTGTCGATATAAAAATTTATACAATACCCAATTTTAGATCACCAATTTCTTATATCCGAGTAATATTTATGAATTCGGTAAACAATTTAAATGGTTCTTTTTAATTAAATTGTTGTGTTTTTCCTTGTAATTTATGTTTGAAAGTGGTTGTATGTAATTAACGTAATTGGCCATTTTTATCTTCATCACCATTACTGAATTAATTTTGTGGAAAATAATACAACAGCATAATTTAACACATACATACATATGTAACTAACATAGAAACATTTCGAGAAAAAAGGTCTTTGAATGTGTTGTAACATTTTATTATACCCTACATTACTATAGTAACAACACCCAAACATATTAATGAATTCCAATTGGCTCCGAATAATGTAAACCTTAAGCGCACGCTGCAGGTCGCAATTCTCAAGATAATTTGAAGAAATTCGGCACATACATGTATACCTACCAAATAAACCTCCTGAGCTTTTAATTATGTCAAATCTTACTGCCGATTATCGTAATATATAATTGTTAAATATATATAAGTGTTCAAAATTAAAACACACTTTTGATATAAAATTGAATTTTAAAATATTAAGTAAGAAATTAATTAGACAAAAAATAATTATAAAAACAAAGAAAAATGATAAAATTAAATTTAATCAGATTTTATGTGTTAATAATTTATCTCGTAATTATTCAATATTTTTAGTTTTTATTACTTAACACTTACTGTCACTAATCGGGAATTTAAAATTTTATTAAAAACAAAAACATACAACTACATGGAAATGATCACAAGCTGACACAAGTGGTCCTCTTTCATAAATATGTATGTACATAAGTATGTATACAAAAAAACTTGCATCCAGTAGCACTAATAAATAAAAAACATTTTAAACAAAAACAGAAAATACTTAAAAAAAGAAGAACAAACGACACTTTATTCAAGAGTCCATGTTTATTTATGTAAAAAGAGCTCACGATTAGTCAGTCAAGTCAGTCCCATTGGAATTTGAATGTGTGACTATATGAGCACTTAAAAGCGATGATTGTGATGATTATGAAGACAATAATTGTTTTTTCTTTTATTGGGGATAAACATGACGTATATTGCGGTTTAATATATAGTTTCACTATCAATGGTGACAATTTCAATAATAACGCTATAACGAACATTAATTTCTAGTCCTCAGTTTTCAGAGTTTCTTTACATTAATTTTTTTATAGGTTGGGCCGACCTAAGTATATAAAAATTAGCTTAAAACGCGTTTTGTTTTTTAATAGTAAACTGTTTAAGTTGTATTTTACTTAAATTACGACATATTTTAGAAATTTATTGATGAAAATTTTCTGTAGCGAACTTATAACATTAGGAAGAGGGATAATTAACCCATTTGAAACATATTCAATAGTTTCGTCCTTGGGTCAAAAGAAACGTATGTGCCAAATTACATAAAGTTATATTTCGATCGGGAGTTTAGTTATTTCGTTATACCGATATTTTAGTGTACATAGGTATGTATGTATGTACATATTTAAAATGTTTTTTCAATCCTCTTCAGATTCTTTACATAGAAGTTTCACTGTATCCGACATATTACAGTAAAATAAATTGTTGATATCACATGAATGAACTCTATTCATTTCTTTACTTTATACTTCTAACTTCTTTTTAGGCTGGTAAGAATTTTTCACGTTGTACGCTCCTTTCATGCAAACTTTTTGCTGAAAAAATCCAATCAGTGATCATTAGGGATATAATATCTAATATTGACGAAAACGTGACAATGGCGTGTCTGTCCACTATGAATATGTACCACCATACTAATCTCAGACTAGCTCATCTTTAAGTAGCTTCTTGTCCTGATCTCGTTACGGTCACCCCATAGAATCATTGTGGTTCTACCCATGGTTTCATTATTTCGAGAGTTCTTATGATTTCCAAAATATGGATCTGTTTACTAAAAAGTTTTTTATGTAATAAGTTCGGATGTGCATGTTATTTTTTAATTTTACTTCAATATGAACAAAATATTTATGTAGTAGGTCATAATCATTGGCGTAGGCGAGATTTGAAGCAGTCATTTCGAAAAGGGCATACGTCCTTCTATGCAAACTTAAGAAGAGCAAAAATTCTATCTAAATATATAAAAATGAATGTGTGTTTGTATGTTTGTTTGTTTGTTTGGACTTTATAAACAGCTAAACGGCTAGACAGATTTTTCTAAAATTTTCACAGTGTTTCCTGTAAGTCTGGAAGGAACTATAAGCTACTTTTTACTTCAAAATTTCATTGAGCGACATGCCACGCCCACATTCAAAATAAGTATTTAAAGTCGCATATCTCAGAAACTGCAAGAGTTGAAGACCTCAAATTTTGTACGGACAACTTTGACATCCATAAGAATATTTTTGGATAAAATGGGCAGAATGGCGATAGTGGGCGTGGCACCTTCCATATGAAGAAAATCTTAAATCAGTATATCTGAGAAAATATAACAGATAGAGTCCTCAAATTTTGTAGAATCCACTTTGGGATCAATATTACTATTTAAGGAGAAAGGGGGCGTACACGAAGAACTTTAATATTCATCTGAATATTTTGGGGAAAAAGGGCGGATTTTTCTCAGGGGAATTTGCAACCCCCCATATAAATTAAATAAAAAAAATCATATATTTGAAAAACTATTAGAGCTAAAATCCTCAAATTATGTAAAAAAATTGGCGTTGTCGTTTGTCTGAGAAACTAATAGACCTAAAATCTTCAAATTTTGCACGATGAAATTTAAAATTGTTTTTAACATTTTTGGGAAAATGGGCGGACTATCATTATGGGGGGGGGAACCTCCCATATGAAATAAGTAGAAAAAATCGTATGTCTGAGGAACTATTGAGCAAAAATCCTTTAACGTCAATGTGAACATTTGGGTAATATATTGGCGGACTAGCAAATTGGAACCTCCCATATGAATTAAATAAAAAAATTCTTATATCTGAAAAAATATAAGAACTAGAAAATTTTACATGAAAAACTTTGACATTTATGTGAACATTTAGAAAAAGAAATTTGCGAACTTGCAATAATTTGCGTGACATCCCCAAAGTGTAAAAAATGTATATCTGGAAAACTATTATAGTTAGAATCTTCAAAATCGTAAAGTGTTTTTTATATACATTGATTTTAGGGTAGCAAAGCACACTGGGTATAGCTAGTTCTCTATAAAAGTTATTTTTGTAATGTTTATTTTTATTGAGAAAATAAAGTAAACATACAGATATTTTAAAATATAATTTTTGGTGTTATTAAAAAATTTTGTTACTCGTTCCATTTTCGAATAACTTGAATAGCTTTTGAGAAAAACATTTAGATTTTTTAATAAAATTAGTTAGTTAAATTGTATAATTTTCATGTGTGACAGTCCCCCAAAGAAACTTTATTTAGATACGTCGATGTGTTTAAAAGTTGTCTTTATTTTAGTTTCAAATCGGAAATTGATATAACGAAGAGTTGTGGTGCGACAAAGCATTTTAAATGGGAAACAGAATGTGTTTTGAATTAGTGACGCTAAAATAAGACATACATATTTGTATGTACAATAATTAATGTTACGAAATTCGTATGTATCACTGCACCATGTTGCATAAAAATCTTTTTACTACATACATATTTATGTACATATATATGTATTTACAATGTTATGATACTTTCTATGTACAATAGGATGGCATTGAAATATAAAAAGAAAAACATATATTTATTTCAACGATATAAATACATATCGCTCATCTGCTACAAGACTAGCATGATCCATAATTCGGGTTTTTTGAACTGAGGGCAACAAAACATGTTCCACACCAAAGTCTTTCATATAGTTCTATCAAATTTCAAATATGTAATAATGTAAAAACTTAAATGCCTGTTTTCACGAATAAATATAAGGTAAATAAAAATTATATTTCAAATTTAGATGAGGAACCCATTAAACCTCTACTATCTGAATATGGTTTAATTTTTCATTTAACATTCAAAGCCATTTTCCTCGATAGGACTTTTTTGGGTTATGCCAGTCTTGTAGTAAATAAGCGATATTGACATACATATGTATGTATGCTAATGCAGATTACATGAAATTTGTTTATATAGATAAAAGAATATACAGAAATGAAAATTTATTTGGAGTTGTCGTCAAACCCTCACCTGCTCTCCTTATATACATACATAAGATCTGACCCAAAGTTTAATTATACAAATCTCTCGCGAGCGAATACCTCATTACAACTATGAATGGATTAGTTTTGAACCAGTCCTAGTCCTTTGAGGATTACTCTTTATACGAATGTGTGAAGTAGTCTTAATTTTTGCAGAGAAGCCCAAATACGTTACCGAATTAAATTTTCACCGTTTCTAGTAAGTCAAATCTATATATAAAAGTGAATGTGTGTTTGTATGTTTCTTTGGACTTTATAGACTGATAAACGGCTGGACCGATTTTCCTGTATGTCTGGAAGGCCACTTTTTATTTCGAAATTTCAAGTGGGCGAGATGCCACCTTCCAAATAAAGAAAATCTTAAATTAGTATATTAGTATAAAAAAAACAGTTATTTATGGAAATGGTGGGCGGACTAGGAATAGGGTGCGTGGCATCTCCCATACGAATTAAATACAAAAATTCGGTTATTTTTGAAACTATTAGAGCTAGAATTTTGCACGAATAACTCTAACGTTCATGTGAACATCTGGAAGGAAACTGGGCGGAGTTTAATTAGGAGGCTTAGAACCTCCCATATGAATTAAATACAAAATTTCGTTTATCGGGAAACTATTAGAGTTAAAATTTTCAAATATTTAACGAAGGATTTTAATTCAAATGGATGAATATTTTAGCGAAGTGGGGGACTTTCATTAAGGGGGCTTAAAACCTCTCATATGAATAAAATACAAAAATTGATTCTGTTTAGCTTTTTATAACCAGAATTTTAGTAAATGTTCTAGTTATTGAAACTTTAAGAAAAAAGCATTAATTACATACAAATTTCAATTGAACTTTAAAAACTGAAAGTGGTTTCATTTCGAAAGAAGTTTTTGTTTTTTTTTTCTGAAAAACCAAAAATATGGAAAGAATTCCACATTCGATCGGAATGGAATTTTGTGACTGGCTGTATAAGAGGTGACTTCCAAACACATGAAAAACTGTCCTTCTTAAATAAGAATTTAAAAGAGTCAGATTTTTGGAACTTTTTAGTACTTCAAATGATACTTTTTGAAATTTCTATAATAATGAACCTAGAACTTTAAATTTACCCCCTTATTCACAAACAACATTTTTATTTTATAAAAGGTTTATAAAACAAAATGTCCATACAAAATCTAATTTATAAACCGTTTATAAAATAAAAATTCGGTTAGATTATTTTTAAAAATAATTGTGAAACAAAATCGGGAAAAGGTATTTATTAGCGGTATATATGTATTTCGTAGACATGTAAATGGGCTATAAGAGTATGTTTCTCAAACATTTTGGAGAGCTTGAGTTTTTTGTGATACTTTTCCTATTTCTTATATAGAATGCATATATTAATTGGGTATCACCCTAATCTACATACATATGTATGTATATATGTACGTAATATGTATGCATATGCATGTATAACAAGTTGCTATGATATTGTGAGTTATATTTTTTCGCAAGTACTTATCAACATATTTCAAATTTCTATGCAAAAAAAAAACAACTCAGCTATAAATATTTTCTCAGCCGGAAAATCATTACACAATTTATGGACATTATTGCCTATTTTTTATGTACAAATAAAAATGACATTAAATGTTACAAAATATTCAATTACTTTGTTCATTAAATACATACCATTTTTGTATATATGTATGTACTTCTGTAAATAGAATTAATATTTATGTTTATGCTAGAAAATTGCCCAGCGAAAACTTTCATTGAAAAGTAATGAGTCAAAAAGTAAGATATATAAAAGTGGTAACTCCCCAATAAAGTAAATATTAAAATTTGAATATCTAGAATGCTCGAACAGCTATAGTCTTCAAAGTTTCTGAGAGTAAGAAGGTTTTCAGTATAAATTTTAAGAAAAAATATAAACCAACACTCCCCATTCTTTCATAAGTTGAAAGTTGCTGCACTTTTCGCGGCAGACGCGTTACGAACTACAGTGTTCAACTTGTTTAAAATTTTCATTTAATTTTTGACAGACGCGTACCACGCGTGTTGGGTACTACCATCTTTAGTTTTTACAAAAACTAATGCAGATAATTTGATAATTTTTGGCTGACATGTATTTTTGAACAAAAGGATGAAATCGATCCATACTATATTGTAATAAGTCGCAATTTCTATACATTTTTAGTCACATACAAGTCAGCCATGAAAAATGGAAATTTTGAAATGGTACTGAACTCATACCAAAAAGGTATTTTTTTAGACATAAAGATAGTTTTTCCAAAAACATTTTTATTGAAAAAAATAAACAAATTAATTCACGAAAGTGAAGTGACATATCCTAATGATTTTTTCTATATTTACTCTAAATAGACTTCCGTTAAAACTGGCGTAAAACTGGCCGTAAGTATTTTGTTTTTTTTTATTGCATATCAAAACAAAACTTGGACACAACCTATGCCTCTTGCATTACATCTTTAAAAAAATTAATCAATTAGAATAAAATTTTACCTCACGGGCCGTTTATATTTCAATGATATGTACTGAACTAAATAAAATTATTCAGATGATAATGTCCTGTTTTTCCAATAAAATGGTTAAATTAAAAAAAACACTTTTTTCTAAATTCCTCATTATACAGCAACTGAATACGCGTATACTTCCAATTTTAAATAAGACCAAGTACACATTTCTTGATATAGCCAAACCAACTTACCAGGTCCCACATCTGAAATTTTATGTTCTTCTTTGAACGACTAAAATTTGAGATATAATATCACTAAAAATTAACAGAATCTAGTGATCTTGTTTATTCTTTGCCCTCAATATGAGGACCAAATTTATTCAAAATTTAACATTTTCGGAAGAATTAGTAAGCTACATGTGATAGGAATGGATAATGGTTTCTTTGGGACATTTTAAGGGCATCTAAAAATATGTATAGGTTTTTAAATCATATATAATTTTTATAATGTAGCAATTTTGAAAAAAGATTTATATGTGTTGTATGATGCCAATACCGCGTTCACGAGGTGCAATTATTCGTAAGTCACGCATTACGAATTAATGAGTGTTATCGCTAATTTCTATCGGGTATTTTTGTCATGGGCTGAAGACAAATAAAAAATAAAATTACAATAAAATGCAAATAATTGGAAAATATAAAACTTAATTTAATAAGATAATATAACAAACGTATTTTCGTATCATACACACTCACTAATATTCCAAAAAATTACAAAATAATGAATGAAAAAAAAACAACATGGCGATGAACTGTCAAAACGAATTACGAATGTGTCGTAGAAACGGGTTAATTGGCTATCGTCATTCAAAGGCTAAATTAAGTAATTTAACTGCTCGTGTGAACTAGGTATAATATTAGTATCAAATTAAAGCTGGGGAAATGTATCTATATTATATATTTGACTCATTTAGACAAAAAATCGAAAAAGAAATTAAATTTAAAAAAGGTCTTATTTTCGAAACAAAAATTTTTAACTACATTTTCGTGACAAATTTTCTTTAATTTCTTTTTTAAACCTGATGAATTGAAATAAATAATATTACATATTTTGAAGCAGAGGTTCTCAGCTTCAAAAAACTGCAAGACGTTCATGTGACACGAAAAACTTAAATTTTGTCGATCAGAAAATTAGTAAAAAGTACTAAAAATGAGACGAGGGTACTACGGTAATTTTGGGTGTCTAAAAGTACTTAAAAAATTACTAAAGTACTGAATTTTCCATGCCTGATACAAGTTATGTTAAATTTAAGATTTCAGTAAGTTATTTAACGGTATATTAGGTCTTACATTTCATAGCCTGCTTTCAGGCATTAAAAATGTTGAAGATATTAAGGTAATATTAACACAAACATATTGTTACTTTTATTTACACACTTTGATACACAAGCACTTTTACAAAATTACTCAATTTATACAGTAAACAGAAAGGTGGGTATATTTACTGCCGGTCCACACTAGAAAACTTTTGATTTTGCGTGAGAGAGAAAGAGAAAGAAATATCATTCATCTCTCTCGCGGTACGGAGTTTAACGTACTCGGAAACTCGTTTTGTTTTGTTATTCTTCTCATTCGTACAAAAACAAAGCAATGCAATTAACACGTAGTTTCTGAAACAAAAGTTTCTATGTGTAGACATTAAGGAATCTTTAAAAGAGAATTAAGAAAAAGTTTCTCAACTAAAGTTTCTGTGTGTGGACCGGCACTTACATATCTTCAACACTCAGAAGCTCACTATACTTTATTAACATAACTCAATGCCGTTTTGTTATAGACTGAGAGTAGAAATACAATATTGCGGCTGCGGAGACGGTAATTTTTTATACCCTACACCACTTTAGTGGGGGAGGATATATTGGATTTGTGCTGATGTTTGTAACACATAAAAATATTCGTTCTATACCCACCTTAAAGTATACTAATCAGCTTAGAATCATTTTCTGAGTTGGTTAAGCTATGTCCGTCTGTCCGTCCGTCTGGCTGGCTGTCCATGTAAACCTTGTGCGCAAGGTACAGGTCGCAATTTTCAATATAAATGGTATATGGTTAAAATCGGTCCATTATTTCACCAAGCCCCCATACAACAGAACACCCCGAAAAGGGCCTTTTAGCTCATATTTATGTTAAATATACCTATATCTCGATGGAAAGCAGCACAAATAAGTTTTATTTTGACCCTAGCTCCCATACAAAGTCCGCTTCAGAAAATGACTTGAATGTCCAAAATTCACATATAAACACTATTATCGCTATGAAATCCAGCACAAAAAATATTATATAAATATAAATCTATTCACAAAATCTTATCGAGATCGTTCCATACTTGGTCCAAGACTCTATATAAACCATTTTTCAGAAAATTAGTTTTTCGTCCATAAATTGCTTAAATGTATCAGAAACAAGGTTGTATTGAAGATAAATACTTTATTATGAAAAATAAATCACATTTAATATTCATAACTTGTGTAGGGTATCATATGGTCGGCCACGCCCGACTATACTTTCTTACTTGTTTTATATTGAGTTTTGATAACTTAGAGTAGAAATAAAATAATGCGGCTGCGGAAGCGGATATTTTTTATATTGAGATTTGACAACTTAAATTGTAGAAGAAACCGCACTAAATTTAAATTTATTTTAATTGGTTTGCGAATTTTCTCTCTCTCACATTTAGAGTTGTCATGTCATTCGTTCGTTAGCAAATTAAAATAAATTTTAATTTGATGCGTATTTCATCTACGATTTAAGTTGTCAAAACTCAATATAAAAGGAAGTAAGAAAGTATAGTCGGGCGTGACCGACCATATGATACCAGTTATGAATATTAAATGTGATTTATTTTCCATAATAATGCATTTATCTTCTATTACCTTGTTCCGATACTTTTAAGCAATTTATAGATGAAAAACTAATTTTCTGAAACAGGCTTTATATGGGAGCTAGGGGCAAATATGGACCAAGCCCATTAAAATTTTGTGAATATATTTATATTTACATAATATTTTATTGTGCTGAATTTCATCGCGATATTTGTGTTAATAAGTTAATTTTGGACATTCAAGTAATTTTCTGAAGGGGAGTTTGTATGGGAGCTATGAAATTTGGCAAGGTCATCAAGACTTCTATAAAACTTAGTTGTGTCGCTTTTTATCAATATACAGGTATATTTAACATAATTATGAGCTCAGAAGCCCTTTTCGGGGGGTTCTATTCTATGTAGGCTAGGTGAAATAATGGTCCGGTTTAACCATTTTCAATAGGCCAAAAAAAGCGTGTGTGCCAAATTTCATCCAATTATCTTGAAAATTGCGACCTGTACCTTGCGCACAAGGTTTACATTGACAGCCAGCCAGACGGACGGGCGAACAGACGGACATAACTTAATCGACTCAGAAAACGATTCTAAGCCGATTGGTATACTAAGGTGGGTATGGGACGAATATTTTTGTATGTTGCAAACATCAGCACAAACTCAATATACCCTCCCCACTAAAGTGGTGTAGGGTATAAAAATAACTGTCTCCGCAGCCGCAAGATTTTATTTTTACTCTAATTTACATTTTCTCTTGGAACCAGAAAACACAACCGCATCCGCAGGTTTCTTTTTCTACTCAGACTCCTTCGGCTTATGATAGAAATACAAACCTGCGGATGCGGTTGCGTTTTCTGGTTCCAGGAGAAAATGTAAATTAAATGGAGTGCGGCTGCGCTTGCGGATTTGTAGCCATTTTATTATTTTTTGTTTTTGTATTTCATTGTTTATTTATTTAACACATGATTTTTGTTCATAGAAAGTACGAATGGCATGGCAACTCTAAATATGAGAGAGAGAAAATTCCTAAACAAATTAAAATAAACAGTGGACGTCCAATAGTACGTATACTCTTTATTACGAATATCCAATAATACGAATGGCAAAATTGTTGCATTGTCTACTCTATAGTACGAATAAAGTCACAATTTTTCTGTTCGATAGTACGAATAACGCATTTTTTTATGGGAATTTTGGTTTTATTTACGTATGAATGAAGTTTTTATTATGTTTTTATTTTATTATTTCGGTATCATTCACCTTAAGCTCAGTAATTTTGAAGTTTTTTTGTATTTATTACAAGTGTTTTGTATTTTTAAAAATCCTATACATACAATTTACTGCATGTATATTTACAAATCAACAATTATTTAGTGTTATTAATTTATTTTATTGGAATTTTGATGACCCAAGAGAAGAAATTAAATTGGATGATAACGCCAATGAGGAAAGTATTTTATTAGTTCCCGACAATAACTCTGCTGAGAACAATATTGAAGCCTCAAAAGCACTGTTATTGAAAAATCCGTAAAAATCATTTTACAATGTAATAAACATCGATGTTAAATGATGGATTTTTTAATAAGTAAAATGATATTTATATACATATGTATGTATGAACTGTTAATTTTGAAAGTAGTGTGACTCCACATTCCAAACAATGGGTTTAAGGATAACTATTCTAATTTTTAAGAGAAAATTATAAATTAGAGAATTGTGGTATATTCCATTCAAGTTTCTAATAAAAGTTTTATGTAATCTGAACATTTTAATACATTTTAGAACACATATGTAAATTGCAAATTGTCTTTGGCACACATCTTTTTAAAAACATTAAAATTTAAAACCTTCTACATATATCTCATTTCAACCATTGGACTCACGATACTTTCAAAATTAACAATTCATATACGTAAATATGTCCCTTTTTTGCCTGTTTATGTACAATAAATTTATTTAAAATAATACACATTTATTATATTTTGTTCCGTTATGTAATTTTTCATGAAAAATAAAAAAAAAAATAAATAAAATCCAATATTTTTTGTGTATTATTTGAATTTAAACATACAAAATGTGTTGTTCAATAATACGAATTTTTCGGTATTACGAAAGGCCCTGACACTATATAATTCGTACTAGTGGACGTCCACTGAATTTAAATTTGGTGCGAATTTCTTCTACGTTTTAAGTTGTTAAATCTCAATATAAAAAATATCCTTCTCCGCAGCCGCATTATTGTATTTTTCTTTATTGTTGACACTATTTATACTTCTTCATCATCTTCTAGACACTTCCGTATACTTCTGGCATACATTTTCTTGTACATTTAGTGGAGACACACACACCTCTACAATAATCGACTTTACATTTTAGCGTTGCCAACCAAATGTTAGTCGCTAAGAAATTCCTGGAAGTGGCCGTTAAAAACCGTTTAGTTTAAATGCAAATACGATTTCGTAACAATATTAATGAAATGTTAATGAAGATATCGAAAAATATTTAAATATTGTTGTAATGACTTCACCTTATTAATTGCGCCATAATTAGAATGTTAATGTCCAGGAAAAAATTTCTCCCTCTACCTGAAGATCTGATCAAACATTGTGGTGTTGTTCACAAGAATGTAATTTACTTTAATAATCTCTTAATATTAGTGCAGTTAAATTAAGAGAATTATTTCTCTTTTGCCTACTCACCTGTGTGCATTTTTATTTGAAATTAACAAACTTAAACTCCAACACCAAATATTGGGTGTTGAGATTTTTGTATGATAAGATAAAAACGAAATGTGGTGGGTTAATAATTGTAAAAACTGATAAGATTTTCAACAGACATGGATATTTTAATACTATTTTAGTTTTTAAACAGTTTTTGACTTTGTTTAAAATTTATTCTAAATTTAAAATAAAACAGACATGATTAATTGGTGTAATATATTTTTTTGTTGTCCAATTTAAAATATTATATAATTCTATGAAATATATTCATTAAGTGAATTCAGTATTTTGGCCATATTAACGATTTTTTACCCATCCAAAAATTCTTGTTTTGTTTGAGTTCGATACCATTACGAAATTCCAATTTTCCATACCTGATTTCTCGTTAGTGGTCGGAATATTGGTCATTTTATTTTAGTGTTTTGTTAAAAGTTGACACAGTTCTAGATTCGTGGTCGAAGTGTTAAGGTAACATTTTAAAGCAAAATCAAAGGTATTTTTAAATAAAAATATCATTACAACTTTAATAACTATTTAATTGAGAACTGTGATTGAGGAAATATTTTTGAATTTTTGTGACAAATATGTACTAAATTTATATATAATATATAATCGATATTCCATTGAGTGTGAATATAAATATAATAAAAATAAAATTTGATAAGATCAGCCATATGAATTATTGATAACACACATTTAACCAATTTTATATGGTCGACTGAGTCATTATCTATTTTCTGTAATCAATTAAATACTTAAAGTACTAGTGAAAATATTTTTGTTTCAATACTAACTTATGCGATTTTCTACATTCCACAGAAATCATCAAATTGAACCAGACCATTTGGATAAATAGATTAAAATCAAAGTAAAACAACCAAACTCCAAAAATGACGCGCAATTCCGTCATAATTACGTTAGGTGTATTATTTGTAATTGCCAACGTAGGACCCATATATGCTGCTGATAATACTACACAAAAGGCAGTGCCTTTACAGAATACGAATTCAACAGCTGCAACTGTAGCAACAACACAAGCTCCTACAAGCACAGTAAAGGTATGTAGATAAATAAATTTCCCCAAAGTATTTTCATCCTTAAATTCATTTTATATTCATGCGCGGAACCCATTTAAGTAACTTTTCTAGAAAAGATTTCCTAAAGCCGCAAAGTCTTCAATCTCATTATCACCACAACAGTTGAAGGGTAGAGAACTGTCAAGATTTCTGTTGTGAAATTATTATATGGCACATAACAAATATATTTTAAATTTGAATCGATTAAAAAGAGCTAATTGATGGAGGGTATTAAGATTCGGCTTAGCCGAATACAACACTGTAACTTGTTTAAAATTTGGCTATCGTGGTAGTTCACAGCGCGCGAACAATAGTAGAGTCGAAGGGTCTCCGTTTTGACACTATTTAATACATAATACATACATATGGGCAATTTCGTGTCAAGGGACCCAACTCAAAAAATCGATTTGGATGAAATTTGCACTAAGCTTAGTACTATTGGATAGTGTGCCGGACTTAAGGGTCCTTCAGACGATCACACTTTACGTACGTTAAGTAAGTAAAATGAAATTCTATCCGTATGACAAAAAAGAGAATAGAAGTCGTATGATTTATATTTTTCGTGTTTACACGATTACGATGGAAACAGCTGTTACACTTTTTTGTATGTGTTTACAATAAAAAGCATACCTGATCTAATGCGACTGTTTTGTTGTCTGGATCATTTCAAAAAATGAAGACGTTTAGACGATCCCATCCGTTCTCTTCTACACAAAATTTTGACAGATCATATTACTTGTGTGCTCGTGTGAAGGGGCTTCAGAGGGGATTAAAGTTGGACATTTTGATCATACAGGATTTTACTCGAATGAGTGTAACTTTTAACCTATTGGTTCTAGCATAAATTGCGCAAAGGACTTCAGATAGCTATTTATTTATTGTTTCCAAAATATATTACTTTTTTTGCATAATTTTTTTAATTTGTTTCAAAATGCGCCCTTTGTCTTCTTTAGCTCAGAAGAAAGCTTATACAATTTCTTTTAAGGGCTTTATAGTCCCATAGCGGGATGCGAGTTGAATATCTATCAAAAAAATATTTTTTAACTCAAGAATAAAATTTTTCCCGATAATTTTCCCCATTTTTTTTTTAAATTGATGTTTTTGTTGTTTTTTTCCTCAAAAGAAAGCTTAGACCCTTTTCTATTAAGAAATTTAATCAAAATACTGTTTAATGGTTCAGTTATAAGCAAATAAAATGAGTAACCACCTACGGTTACATGAGTTCGATTTCACCGTTTTATAGTTCATATCATAATTGATACCGACAACTCGATAACCTCATTTTTTTTTTTTTTTTTTGGCTAAAATGGGCAAACAAAAAATTTGTCATATCGCGACCCTCGTTAAAAATTTTACGCTAAATTTTAGTCTAAATATATCATGAGGCAGGTACTTTATGACAGACAATACAAATATTTGGACCAGTGAGTTAAAAATAATTTAATAATTTAATATAATAATAATTTTTAGTGCATGAAAATCCTTGCCTTATTTAAAAAAGGCAGAAAAACAGTTCGGACCATAGATAATACACATAGATTGCCAACTTAAGCTTTACCACGAAAAAAAGAGCTTTCTCTCTTCACACTTACATGTTCGGTGTGAATTCAACACAAAGCTACAACAACAAATATTCAATATTTCAGGTCCAAAATTCGCACAAAAAAAGATTCGGACACAATTTTTATAACACAAACACACATTATTTATTTTTTTACAATTGTTTTAATATATTTTCTTTATCGAAATCTTTTTATTTTCACAAACCAAAAATTTTTTTTTTCAATTGTTTGACATTTCATTTTTTGTTTATCTAATTTTAAATTGAAGGTGCAGAGTAGCATTTCTTAGTAGTAAACAAATTTTTGATAATCCAAGAAATTAAACATTTTTATATTTTAACAAATATAGAATGCATGAAAAATATGATCATGCTTTTATAAATGCAATCTACAATTTAAAATTTATTAATTTAAGAAAATTAATGCAATAAAAACATTGTAATATTATTTCGACCGATTTTATACAACTACGTGGGCATTATATGTGTGGTAAAAAGCTTTTATACACTAACACTTCTAAAGAAAATCTTACTAATACATATTTAGAGTTAGGTTTTTTTGACAGCTGAGTTAGGTTTTTTCCAGGAAAGTTGGCTTTCTACGGTAATATTCTATGGTTCGGATCATGCTTTAATGTCTCATTGTTTGAAGAACTAAATCTTGTAATAAATATGTATACGTCCAATTCACAATCGGTGTTGTATGGTTGTATCGCTGAATGTCGTAATTTTTATACCCAAACCACTATAGTGTGGAGGGTATTATGCGTTGTGCTGATGTTTGCAACAGCCAAAAATATTGATCCTACACCTTAAACAGGTATTAAAAAAACACTTACTTAAATAAAATGTTGGAAGAAAACTAAAAACATAGATAATACACATAGATTGCCAACTCAAGCTTTACCACGAAAAAAAGAGCTTTCTCTCTTCACACTTACATGTTCTGTGTGAATTCAACACAAAGCTACACCAACAAATATTCAATATTTCAGGTCCAAAATTCGCACAAAAAAACGATTCGGACACAATTTTTATAACACAAACACACATTATTTATTTTTTTACAATTGTTTTTATATATTTTATTTATCGAAATCTTTTTAATTTTCACAAACCAAAAAATTATTTATTCAATTGTTTGACATTTCATTTTTTGTTTTTCTATTTTCAAATTGAAGGTGCAGAGTAGCATTTCTTAGTAGTAAACAAATTTATGATAATCCAAGAAATTAAAGAATTTTACATTTTAACAAATATAGAATGCATGAAAAATATTATCATGCTTTTATAAATGCAATCTACAATTTAAAATGTATTAATTTAAGAAAATTAATGCAATAAAAACATTGTAATATTATTTCGACCGAAATTTCAGGTATCCACAAAAAATCTGTAATTTTTTACAATATATTCATTGCACTTTTCACATAAAATATTGTTTAATTTTCTAAAACTGGAAAAAATAATTTTTCTATTTATTGACATTTCATTTTTGTTGTTGTTGAATTTTAATTTACAAACAGAGTTTCAATTTTTGGTATTGAAAATTCAAACAAATTTAAAATTTTAATTTTTTATAAAACTCTGTGTGTTCAGAATGCACCAACACATATATATTTTTGTTACCAACACATCCCTGCCAGCAATTTTGTAGTCGACTACGAGAAAAATTCACTTCTAGTTTACTTTTACAGACTGACTATAAGCTAACTACAATGTAATGCAGAGCTGTCCCGAAATTTTGTATGTGGCAACGTAAAGAACCGACTTTTAAATACTAACTACAAGCTAACTATAATGTAATGCAGAAGTGCCTCAAAATTATCTGGAGAGAATTAACTGTATTTCAACATGTTTTCTCTTGTTTCTCTATTATTATGATTTTATTTGTTGACTTTAGTAGACTGACTATAAACGAACAGCAATGTAATGCAGAAATGTTCCAAAATTTGGTATTTATTAACGTAAACAACCGACTTTTAAAGACTAGCTACAAGCTAACTATCATATAATGCGGGAGTACCCCAAAATTATCTGGAGAGCATTTTGTTTCGACATGTTTTCTCATGTTTCTTTATTATTTGGAATTTTGTTTTACATTTTTGTCATTTTCTTCTATACGTTGTGAAATTAGAGTCAGTAAATTGGAAAAATTAATTATAAAAGGTTAAATATTTCAAAACTCGGTCCCTAAATTCTAAATTCTGCTGATTAATACTGTAAATATAATACATTAACAGTTAACATTACACATAACATTTTAAAATTTATTTTAGATTTGGATCAATGGAAATCATGGAAATAATGAACAAATCATTCATAATTTTATGGATACCGGTGTTATTATTAGTTCCCCTGCAGAAAACTGATGTCTATTAATTTTAACGAACTAATGTCATAAATTGTATTAAAGCGAAATGTAATTTAGATAACTAGTAGTTAAATTTTAAATATATTTAATTAAAATATAATTAATTAATACAGTAGGGAATTCAAAAGATAACTATTGCTTGACTTTTCTGCAACTAACTTTAAGTTAGTTAATAAAGAGTTACCTTTAAGCTAATTTTTTAGTAACTAACTTTAAGCTAGTTGAAAAGTCATGCAGAGTCGGACAATTGACTACTGCGTAGGACATCGCCATGTTAAAATAGTCAGTTGGCTCCATTAAAAATAATCCAAGAATCAACCATAACTAGTTGATGAAAAAGTCGGCTTTTAATGCATTTAAAGTTAGTTGAGTTGCTGGCAGGGATATTTAGACTTTTTCACTAACACATGCTTAGAGTTAGGTACTGCCAGTGTTGCCACTTTGGTTATTATTAACCAAAATTGGTTATTTTTATTTTGTATGTGTACATGTGAATTATTTTTTCGTTTTGGTTATTTTTTGCAAACAATTGAACTAAATGCTATTTGCTTTTATTCTAAAAATAAAATTAAAAAAAACTTCTTTTATCTCTAGTTTTAAATCAACTATGTAAATATACTCATTCACGTTCCATATCGTTCCAGTTTTGGGTCGATTCAAACTCGTCCGTTTTATGTAAAGAACTCAGGATACTTATGTGAAAAAACGAAGTAGGCTGTATTTCGCATTTCGATTTTTATGGAATTTGATGGGAATAGTGTACGTACTTAGTAGATTATGTAATCCAAATTAAATTTTAAGTATAATTGCAACTTCTATACCTATTTGAAATTTTGCATAAACAGATACTGTGCTAATTTGCCGAAATTCTAAGATAAATGATGCAAGAATAGTATCACAATATCTTTAAAGTATTAATCAACTGATACTCATGACCTTTGACTTCTACTATCTCACCATGACTTTTACTTCTTTATTTACATTTTCTAGATGATGTTGTATACTAGTTTTTATTTTACCGTCTTAAATTCTAAATTTTGGTCAATTTGTCGGATAATTTGGATAGATTACGTTTACAAATATTGCTGATGTTATGAATGTAATGCTAACATCCGCTACATGGTATTACAATTTGGTCAAATATACCCCTTAAACCCCTTAATATCGAACGAAATCTCCAAATCTGTACATAAAATGGGAAGAATTTTATAATTTAAAATTGTTTTCCAAAAAGTTATATGTGGAGTATTTTTGAATTGCGCTAAAACAGCGGTTCCCACCGGTTTTTACTTCGCGGACCCCTTGAGGAACTTATTTAATTTCGCGGACCTCCATACATATTTTGATATCTTATTGTACTAAATAATTGTTCGTCCGAAAATTGACCTAGTCCATAAATCCCTAGGTCAAATAAATGTAGAGATGTCATATCTATAAAATATTCCCGATAAGTTTTTAATTGCATGGTTTTGAAGATAGAAAGACTTCTTTGTTGAAATGTTAACATGATGTTTAATTTTATGATCGTGAGACCTTTCATGTTCATTTTAATTCAAGGTAGCAAAAAGGTTTCTTTATCAAATATTGTCGACATGTGCTTAAGGAGTCACGTTTCAAAAATTTATTGCGATTGCAGAGGGGTAAAGTGAGCTAATTTTTCGGGAAAATAATATAAGAAAGTTGGACTTCTTCCATGTTGTTGCGGAATACGTTATCCGCATAATATATGACATGAACTCTTTTACTGCATGGTTTTGCCTACATATTTACTCGAAACGATATGGATTTTCTGATGTTAATTTAATATATTCTGATGTTAATTTAATATTGGTCGATAAAATCAAGTTAAATTTAGCTAAATTAACGTATTGAAGGTACATAAAGAGTCACCTCAGTTTTTGAAATATATAATTTTAGTCCTTACAAACAAGAACACTTTTGCTTACAATTTGACAAACTTAAATCTGGTATAAGCTTGTCTTTGAATTATGAAATGTGGCCTAACTTCATACTCCGGAATACCAGTATCCCTTATTTAATTGTAAGACAGATCATTATCCGTCTGAAATAGAAAAACATTGTTTCACTACATATACAGGAAATAAAAATTACATATCAGGCAATATCTTACTTTATAAAAGTGATACAATATTGTTTATTCATGGCTTTTTTCGTTTGTATTCGCGGACCCCCTAGGATTTTACTACGGACCACTAGGGGTCCACGGACCCCCATTTGGGAACCGTTGCGCTAAAACGCGTTAAAGACTCAGTTATTTTTTAAAATAAATATTAATTACATTTGTTAACGAATCCGCGAAGAGACATATATTTATTGTTGAAAACACGATAGAGTCGAAAAGAAACAAGATAGAAAACTGAAATATTTTGCCAAAATATGTTTAGTTGACCCAGTTTGCTTGGTATTGAAAATGCGAAATATCGGTCAACGATTTCACCTAGCCCCCATATTATGCCCTATTCTGAAAATAACTATATTGCTTAAAAAAGCACCTATAGCGATGAAATTCAATATAAAAAAGTTTTATTGGAAATGTATTTGCCAAAGTTTATGAGGATCGGTATATAATTGACTCTATCGCTCATAAAAAGTCTCCTCAGAAAATGACTTTAAAGCTCTTAATGTACTGCAATATAGCAACAAAATTCAACATAATCAAGTTTTAAAGGAACTAAAATATCTCTGTCAGATTTTATGAGAATTGGTCCATAATTGACCATACGTCTCATATGAGATCCCCTACAGAAAATTACTTTAACGCTCATAACTGTCTTCATAATACCAGTTTAGCGACGAAATTTAACATAGTTACAAGTTCCACTTCAGAAAATGAATTTGTTATTTTAATGTCGAATTTTGGTTACAAAAAAAATTTTGTTGTGGCAACACTGGGTACTGCTGTCAAAGAGTCGGACTACTTGTTATACTTTGTTAAAGGGGTTGTCAAACAAAATTTGTTATTCTCTTCACACAGACGAGTTCTGAGAGAATAAAACACACTTGAGAGAACTAAACGCACTCACAAAACTTCAAATTTTCTTTGCGAAATTGCGAGGATATTTGCACTTAATAGTTTTTCTTATCACTTAAACTTAATATTTATTATTTTTTTTCCACACTTTTAATGTATTTAAAACCCCGACAGAAATTTAAATTTTACAAACGAAAAAAATATTTTTTATTCTTTGACTCTTTTTCCATTAGTGCAGAAAAAATAACAAAAAGACGTGTTTATAATATTAAGATGAAATATCTTTTGAAAAAAATTAAATAACTAAAATTTTCATTTACAATTAGCTGAAATCCCAGTAGTAACACACGTATCAAAAATACATTTATTATTTAGTACCTTTTTAACAACTGTGTTTATTTTTGTGCTTCTACTAATACATTCTCACCAGTTAAGTCTTTGACAGGGGACTTAGGTCTTTGACAATCCCTTTCGCCTATATGCTACTATGTGATATGCTCTAAGCACTCGAATTATTCCCAATATAAGATATTAAAATCAAATGCCAAATTATGCTCAAATCGAGCCCAATGAGTCATTCAAATATTAAAATTATTTTATATTTAATTTACCTGTGTGCTGTTCATAAATTTTCAGGTTTGACTCAAATTTGGCAGTTTATTCAAACCCTCAATCCTCGAAGGACTAGGACTGGTTGAAAACTAATTTAAATATATGGAAAAAACATATTCCATTTAACATTGTGATGTCCTAGCATTATATCGGAGTAATCTCAAAGCTAGTCCCATGAAGAAATTATTGATGTACATGATCCGCAACATGGTCCAATGTAATGCAGGATAAGTACTATATTCTTTTGAAAAATAATAAACATGATCCATGACTGCATTATATAGGACTACTAAACGGATCATGTACTCCAATAATGTTTACAGGCGAGAAGTTTTTGAATTACCTAAATGGATTTTGTACTCCAATAATATTTGCAAGGTAGTTTGAACTATAAAAACGGCCCTTAAATTTTAAATAACAAATTAGAATTTTTTCAAAAAACTATTACACTATAGAATGAGTGCGAAGAGAATCACTTTAAATTCTTGAAAAACATCCATGGAATTATTTTTAGGTCTCGTTTTCTGCAACATGATGCTAAAGTACTTCTTAGGAGTTTTGATGAAACAAGTACTTTGTCACTAGTTATATGTTGGTACTAGAAAAATTAATTAATTAAAGAATTCGACATTGATTTTAAAATAGCACGGAATTTTTAAACAATAATGTAATTAAGATTATCTAATTTATTGGAGCCAATTATAATTCATCAACTAACTCTTTAGAAAAATCTTAACAATTTCATTCAAAAATCGTTTAGAAAAGAAATAGTTCCCGAACTGTTGTAAAGAAGGTGTATATGCCTTGCTAAGCTTTCCTAAAACTAGTTCCCATGGTGAAAAATTCGAACGAAAATCATATACATATCAAAGAACTATTTCCAGAACCGTTTCATTTAAACAAAAATCATTGGTCTCAACGACAAAGTAGAACGAGTAGAGACTATAATCATACATTCTAGAAGTAGTTGCAGAACTAATAGACATTTTTTTGAGTATTTACACATTTCACAATTTAAAATACTCCTGCCAGGGATGGAAAATGAGATTTTGTTTCAGTATCAAAAAATATTTCAGAGGGTACTCTTTTGGCCCTCAGAGTACTTAAATCATTTTTTTTAACAAAATACATTTTTATTTAGAAATTTTTATACGGAAGTAGAAAAGCCATTATGTGTTGATATGATGAATCTTTGTCCGTCCCTCAATGTTAACCTTTTAGATATAATTTGATGAAATTTGCTACATAATTTCTTGCCCAAGGAAATGGTTACATGATATCCCATAGGTACCATAAGTACAAATATTACACCGATATTGTACTTTGTAAATATGTTAAGTTTAAAGCAGCCATGATACAATTTGTTATATTTCAATATTTCAGGCCACATTTGACCCTAGCCCTATACGAGAATGAATTTAGAAATTCAACTTAACGTTAATAATTGAGCTACAAATATTATTATCGATGAAAAGTTTGTTTATTGTCAATAAATCGCTTTAATATGTACATAATATGTATTAAATTAAAATCCGACGTAGGTGTCATTTGTTAAAAAATCAATTCTCCTATAAAATTCTATACATTGCGCTCCATACCATGAGACCTTATATAGGATATTTACTCATACATCCGATTCTGAATATGACAAGAAACAATAATTTGCTTTAAAGTTCAAATATTTTTGACCAAAAACTTTTAATTATCTTTGGTTAAATGCCTAATTTCAAAACATTTGTTTTAAAGTGGAATATTTTTGCAAAATTTAAATTTCTGGTAATTTTATCAGATAATGTCAATCAAGATAAAAATAAGTACAATTTCCGATTCCATTTCGAAATGAGCTGCATTGATAATTTGCAAAACATACTTCTAAAAAAGTCGTTTTAAAAGTAGATCTTTTAAATTCTGGTAATATTGAAGAGAATTCCATTACTTTATAATTTTATTAGCCGTTTTTTCTAGAACTTTTAGTTGATGCATTTTTGAGAATTATATGTAAATATGTGCCAAAGCATTCTTGTAATTTTAAATTTGAAAAATATGATACATTGTTTCAAAGATACTTTGAGAGTATCAAATAAGACTCGGGAGTATCACGGTATTTTTGAACATCAAATAGTATCAAAAAAAGTACGATCGTACCAATTTTGCCATCCCTGACTCCTGCATAATCATAAAAGTTTAATATGTGCATATAACCTGCCTTATCATTTATAGTTTTAATCTCATCCCCAAAGTATGCCACAATTTATTTTTAATTTTATCACATGTTTTTCCTATTTCAGCCAAAAATTGTAATAAAAGACAGTGAATTGTGTAAAAAATGTTCGTGTGATATTCAATATCTACAAATCGATTGTAGCAACAAATCAATGAATACTTTGTTCTCCGATGAGGAATGGCAGACATTACAAAATGGCGATGTGTTATTTGAAATAATGAATCTGAATCACAATAACATTTCATATATTCCCGTTTTGCCAACATATCCGGTTAAATCATTGTATCTAAGCTTTAACAAAATCAACAACATTAGCATTGGAGCGTTCCAAAATCTGTCCCAACTGACAGTTTTGGACTTGTCGAGTAACAAATTAACATCAAAATCCCTTAAACCACATGTCTTTAAGGGGATGTATGCCGCTGATAAATATGAACCCTTAAAGAATTTAAGAACACTTGATTTGGCAGATAATGATTTACACACCTTGAACAAGGATCTATTTGAGCACTTGCCTGATTTGGAGACATTAATTTTATGCAAAAATACTTTCCATGAAATCGATCCGAGTACTACGATTGCGATAGCAAGTTTGAATTCCTTAAAAGTAAGTCAAAATGTCAATGATATAATAAATGCACAAAGAATGTTACAAATGTTTCGGCGGATTTATGTTGATCTTTCAGATATAAAACAATAATAACAGTATCCTTTTTTCTAGACTTTGGATTTATCTTATATGGAACTTAGTGCGCTACCCGATTCTCTATTTCACAGTCCCATTGAGTTGGAAACTCTAATTTTATCCGGCAACTCATTCCATACTTTGCCTATAGCTTTGAGCCGAACCAAACACTTGAAGAAATTAGTCTTAGATGAAAATCCTTTTGATGATTTTGATAAAACCAAGTAAGAATTGTTTAAACAGAATTTTAAAACGATTTTTCATTCAAATATTTTTTTTTTTTCAAAATTCCAGTATATTCAAGTCATTAGGGGAATTGGAGTATTTGAGTATTTCTTATTTGCCAGACGTTACTAAAATTGGACCTTGGGCCTTAAGCGATTTGCAGAGTAAGTACAACTGCTGCATTCTCTTTGTGTACTAAAAATGTTCACTTTTTTATATTGATAGATCTAACTACTTTGATTGCTATCAACAATCCTCATTTGTCAAGTATACATGAATTGGCGTTCACTAAGAACACTACAAATCCCGATATTTTCGATTATCCACCATTAAAAAAAGTTTGTAAACAAAAATCAATTTCCTACTATTTATTAACGATTTTTATTTATGCAGCTCTATTTACACAACAACAACCTTACAACGATTGAACATAATTGGGTGGTTAATTGGCAGAAAATTACTGAAATCGATTTACGCTTCAATCCATGGGCCTGTGATTGTACCAACAGTTGGTTTATACATTCGTTGATGAAACAAATAAATAATACCACACCGGTACTAACAAAAAATGTCAACTGCGCCACTCCATCGGCTTGGAAAAACAAGCCTCTTCTGGAGTTGAGTGCAGATAACAAAGAACTAATTTGCGAAAATACCAGTCATCCTGGAAACGATAGTTTAATCTTAGTCGGTATATTAGTGGGTGTTTTGATTGGTATACCATTAACTTTAGGTGGTTTGGTTATTTACCGCAAGGGTTGCTTTGGTTTACTTAATCGTCATAAACATGGTACCGATCGTTCCTTATATAATCGTGCTAGTTTTGCTGATGAATTCCATATTTAAAAGTTTTTACTTTAATATAATTATATTATAAATATTAACACACAAAAAACTTGTAAATTTTCGCAAACTTTTTTTTACAATAGAACAAGTTATGTACCATTATGTATATGTATATAAATATGTACATAAATATAGAGACTTTTTCTAATAAATAAAAAAAAATATTTTTTCTCTTCATAAAGGATAAATAAAGATATCAATGATTTGTTAGCGGGATATTGCATGATGTTCACCTTGGTTCAAAGAAATAAATTAATCTACCAATTCACAGTGGTTTAAACACTTTTAATTTTAGAAATAAAACGGTATCTCTGGAAAAATTGGATATATCGGATCGAATTTCACGTTGATCAGGGGCAGAATGGAAACCAGTAGGTAGTCCCTCAAAGTTGGTCACCCAGGATATTAAATGTATCAAATGTGGCGGGCCTACGGAGGGTCGTAAAATAAAAATATCATCTGGTTTTCGGGTAAAATTCTAAATAAAACAACAGTTATCTTGTCCCTTTAAAAAATTAGATGTAGTGTTTATAAACCGGTTAACCGAAAAAAACGGTTTTTATTTTATAGTTTTTCGCAAACCGATTTTTTTAAAACATTGGTTTTCAGTTAACCGGGTTATCCGGTTTTTAAGTCTCGGTTAACCGGTTTCAAAGAGATATAATTTTTAGTACAAAATTGTATGTTTTCTTTGATTTTTTGTTTTGATTTTTAAAAAATTTTGGATAGATAATTCTAAATATTTTTTATCTTCAGATATGTATAAGTTTGTTTTTTTTATGATATATTAATGTATATATCTATACTAAAAAGTGCAAATATCTTATTAAGTAATACATAATATTTCGCAAAATGACATTTTTGAACTAAATATTATATATTAAATATTATAAGATTTCGAAACATTTCGGTTAACCGGTTTAACCGGTTTTTTATACTCGGTTAACCGACAAACCGGTTTTCTAGAAATTGTCAATTTTCGGTTAACCGAAAAACCGGGTTTTCCAAAAGTCGGTTTTTTATAAACACTAATTAGATGAATCCAAAGTTGCAATATGTAAAAATTGACGTATTTTTTAGTTTTTTTCCAAAAAGGACCTACATTCTTTCTTTTATAGACAAAATTTTCTTCGAGATCTTATATAAATTGTATATGAACTTAATGCGTATGCGTGTTAAATAAAATTTCATGTAAGTGGGAAATGCCCCCACCAGCCCTATCCAAACTTGGTCAATTTTGAAGAAAAAATTTTATTTGAGTAAAAAATTCTTAAAGTTCAAAGCACCGATCCTTATAATGGCTCTATATTTTTATAGACATACATGGTCCTTAAATATATTCGAAGTCTTTTACTATGACACTGTAAATAACGTCACAGAAAACTAATTTTTTGGAACATATTTTCTTCGCTTAGATAATTTCGGTAATTGTATATGACAGATTTTTGTCTATATATGTCCAAAAGTTTGTTCCGATATCTTTATCGGTTGAATAACCAAATAATTTTATAAAAACTATAAACTTAATCACCAGAAAGTTTCCAAACTTAAACTCTTTTCATATTTCAGTTTTTTTTTATGAATTTCAAGCAAATTTCTCTTATTAGTCCTGCCTCTGAGAAGGAAAATTATCTTTGGTGATTCTATTTTTATTCCATCGGATCTTAAATTAATTGATGATCATTTTTAACCTATTCGGATAATTAAAATTTGTGGAGGAACTTTAAGAAATAGTTTATAAAAAATTTGTATATCCTTCACAATAAGATATAAAAAACTGAAATCGAATCAGAAAGAACTAAAAATGGCTACAAAATATTCCAAGATAAAGACTGATTTTAATAAAATTTCGTGGGAATATTAATCTGACTGGGTTATTCAGATAAACCCAGAATCAAATGTGATCAAGCAAAATTAACACAAATCCTAAAATTCTTTAATCGCTTTTGAAGAATTGTTGGATTGGTCGTTAATCATAAGTTTGTTACACCTCATATTTTATTTTAAAGAATGTACCAGCGTACTAACTTTCAAACCTTTTATCGAAGCTCTGTCTTCATTTCGTGGAATAGCTTCATTTTCCAAATACCTTTCTAGGTTTAAAGTGAGATACACATGTATATTCAAAATAGTAAATATAATCCTATAGGTACTTTTTGAAATTAACGATTTGTTAATATAATTAAAAAAGCTCCATTATAAAAAGCAATTTTTAAGTAAAAACATCAACCAGTTGTTTTACTTCTTAGCACCCAACAATTTGGCTGATCAGCAAAAGCTAGTTTTTTTTTTTCTTACATGTTGCTGCCGTTTTAAAGCTTAAAATAAACAACACATTCAACAAAATTGTTGGCAAACTACTCAACTCACTCCAGTTCATACAAGACCGGATTCGCTATTTGCTTTTCACTCGTTCAGAGACGGTGATACATGTAAGACCAACAACCAGACACCGCGCGAATGTTTCATCAAGAAAAACAATATTTGAAATTTAAAAGTGAATCTAAGTAAAATTCCAATTATTTTCGTGTTAAGAGTACTTTACATTAAAGGGTCTCCTTACAACGACTGCCACAATTTCTCACTGTTTCGAATCCAATGAAGACTTTTTTTGTGAGCCATTATTGACCATTGTACTTTGTGTTTTAATATAAAACTTTAGTTGAATGTTTTTAATGTACTTGAGTTTATAATTTTTTCTTTTTGTTTAACAAAAAAATAATAATAAAATATAAAACTTTAATTTATTTTGTTGTTTTGTATAAAAAAAAACAAACAATAACAAACAAACATCAATGTTAAGATGAATATGTGCACGTGAAATTGTGTGTGATCGCACCTTATTAGTGATAAAAGTGAAATTCGTTTTAGTGTAAAACGCTAAAAAAACAATAAAAAAACCAAATTAAAAAGAAACAAAAACTTTAATTACAAGCTGATTGTGCGGTTCATGTGTGTTGCAATTCAAACCAAAATTACCGGTTACCACTCCAAATCAATAAAAGACACAAAGTAATCGACCTTTAAAATAAAGCCGCTTAAAGAAAGCAATCACCTTCAATAGTCGGATGCTGTAATTGTTCACACACTTCGAATACAAATTGCTATCGAAAGAAAGAGAAAATTTTAAAAGCAGCAACAGTTGCAGTTTTCACACAGTCAAACCACGAAAAGAAAATAAAAATAAAATCAGATTTAATCAAAATGTCTTCAAGCGAAGAGCCAGTAGATGCAGTGGAGGCCGTGGTAAGTTTTACTCTGGCGCATTAAATTAATATAAAAAGACAGACAGACAGACGAACAAAACCAACAAATCAAACAAAAAAATGCATGCAAAAGACACAATATGTTGACTGTGAAACTTGAAATTTCTTGGCTCATTTCTCTTTCAAGTTGTACCCACCCGTCGTATACCAATGTATTTGAACTCTGTTTAATTTCACATCCAAGGGTTTCACAAAGCGTTTTTTTTTTTTTTTCAATTTTAAATTTCAATTTAGTTATGAAAAATTGCCCAACATTTTTACAAAATGTTTATAAAGGAAAAAAATATCGATGGTCATAGTTGAAATTCTTGTTAAGAGGTTCTTAAATATCTGCATGACAATGCAGTATACAGTGGGACAGAATCAAAATGTTTTCAAAATAAATCTGGAATTTCTAAACAGATGGTTCGATTGGAATAAAATTTGACATGATCATAGCAAACGAGTACTCGAGTTTAAGTTTTGAAAATGAACTCCGCAAATGCATACTACAGACTAGGCTAGACTACAGACTAGGCTAGACTATAGACTAGGCTAGACTACAGACTAGGCTAGACTATAGACTAGGCTAGACTATAGACTAGACTATAGACTAGACTATAGACTAGACTATAGACTAGACTACAGACTAGACAATAGACTAGACAATAGACTAGACTATAGACTAGACTAGAGACTAGACTATATACTAGACTATAGACTAGACTATAGATTAGACTATAGACTAGACTATAGACTAGACTATAGACTAGACTATAGACTAGACTATAGACTAGACTATAGACTAGACTATAGACTAGACTATAGACTAGACTATAGACTAGACTAGACTATAGACTTGACTATAGGCTAGACTATAAACTAGACTATAAACTAGACTATAGACTAGACTAAATTGTAAAATATTAATTTAGAGTAAATCTCGTGAAATTTACGAAATTTTTAATTATGCAAACATTTTGGATTATTTTAAAATCATTTTTGTAATTTTAGTTAAAAAATTATCATCCATACGAAGTTTTTTCGTTATGTTATAAAAAGAATTCGTGAATTATATTATAGTTTTTCAAACATTTTATGCACAATGTTGTAGTTTTATAATGTAATTAATATTATTATGTTTTAATATTTCGTATTATACATGAAATTTTCGTAAATGTTACGAAAAAGTATATATGTACAAACATTATTTTTCGTAAAGATAAGCATAGATTATTTTCAGTGTAACAACTTTTAGATATTGAACAAAAAATAACCTAAACATAAATAATCGATTTTTAAAATGGATTCTTGTTATCCGATTCATATCAAATTTCGCATCAGTTAATAGTAGATAAATATTTGTTAATTTCAAATATAGTTAATGGAAACTAAACAAAATTCTTTTCAGTTAATCAGATGGAATATTTTATATTTAACATTTTGGACTTTAGCCTGTTAAAAAAAATAAATTGAGCTAAAAATTCATATTTTTTTGAATTAATTGTGTTTTTAGTATACATATGTGTTTTATGTGTGGAAAAAAACAATCAACAATTCACACTGAAAGTGAACAAGGTAAAGTATTCTTCAGGTTTTAATGTTTTTATGACCTGTTTAAAAATATACATTTCCGGTTGTCTTATTATTTTGAGTCTGAATGCTTTTTCTACGATATTTTAAATTAATATTTAATTTATCCTTCCTTTTGTGAAGAGGCAGATGAACGAACTTTAATTTCTTTGAAAACTTATCGTATACAATTGTTTGTATGAAACCACATACATACTAGGGATGCCAAACGGGACTGGCTTTTACAAATCCCGGGATTCGGGATTTTGAAAATTGCAATCCCGGGATCCCGGGATATTTCGGGATCCCGGGATTTTTCGGGATCCCGGGATTTTTCGGTATTTCGGGATTTTACGGGATTTCGGGATTACATGAATTTAATTATTTTATATATGAAAATCTTTAAATCATCATATTTGTAAAGAAAATTGTTTAATTTTGTGGAAATTTAACAGACAGAAGATATATTTAAATTAAAACAATCCAATTAATTCCAATTTTTAAATAAAAACTTTCAGAATTGTATAATTTCTGAAACTTTTTAAATACATACTCACTTCCTAAATAAAAATAAATATCAAGTTCCGAAATTAGACATAAGCACTTTTTAAAACCTCATACTGTTCCATGTGAACTAATAATTATAACAGATACCAATTCAATTATTCGAACATCAATTTAGAACCTATTCTTTGAAAAATATTTGGAATTTTACTCAAAATACATATTAGTTTTGGAACATATTATTATATTCGTAGTATTAATTTAAAATTTTAGGTGCATTCAGAACAAGGTAATTTACCTTTACCGGTATCATTCAGATTTGTAGAAAGTTAGAAATGTAAAATCCTCTAGTATTGAAAAATAAAGTTTGTATTCGACTGTGCCGAAATTAAATACCCACCATCAAAATATTGTAATGTATTGATATTAATATCAGCATCAATGTGATTTTCAGAGGAGGTCCAATTAGGTTTTTTTGTGTCAATTTTGGTCCAAATTTGCAGCCCAAATAGAATGAGTCTTCTAACTCGTGTTTTCAGCTTACAGACACAGAATGTGTATACTTTTTGGGTCGGTCTACGACCAACATTGCAATGTGCTAACAAGTAAAAAGTTATAGTTGGGCGAAGCCTACCATATAATACCTTACACCAGTTATAAAAATAAAATGTGATTTATTGTTCATAATAAAGCATCTAAGTTGAATTGTACCTTGCCTCAGATATAATTTAGCTATTTTTTGTTGAATAAAATTGTGTACATTTAAGTCATATTTCGAAGGGGGCTTCGCATAGGGGCTAGGGTCAAATGAGGCCGCATCATCAAAAAATACATCAGGGTCATGAAGGCTAGTATAGAACTTGGTTTTGCAGCTTTTTGTCGAGTTACGAGTATATTGAACATAATTATGAACTTAAAAACCCTATTTGGGGGGTTCAGTTGTATGGGGGCTAGGTCAAATATTGGACCGATGTTATCCATTTTCAATAAGATTCGTCTCTAGTACAATAGAAGATCATGCAAAATTTCATTGAATTATCTTCAAAATTGCTGTAGTTTGATTACAAGGTTTACACGGACGGACGGACAGACGGACGGACATAGCTAAATCGACTCAGAAAATGATTCTAAGCCGATTGGTATACTTTAAGGTATAGGACCAATATTATTGTGTGTAACAAACATAAGCACAAACCCAATATACCCTCCCCACTAAAGTGGTGTAAGGTATAAAAACGAAGTGAATAAATAAATTTATATGTGCTATGTGTATGGACTCATACCACTTTAAAAAATAAAAGGTTCAAATATGTATAAAATTAGCTCTGCGGAATTTTGTTTTGCATGAGTCAAAAATAAAATAAGATCGTAATTTTCAAATTAATGAAAATTATGGCTCAAAAAAAGAAAATAAAAACAGTTTTTTGAAACAAATCCTAATCCCGAAAAAATCCCGGGATTTATTTTCCAAATCCCGGGATTCGGGATTTGCCAATCCCGATTTCGGGATTGGCATCCCTAATACATACGAAACTAGCATTACCCGACGTGCATCGCTATTCTCATCGTAATTAAATAAAACTTAACTCATATTGAAAATGTTCCTTCAATCAAGACGCTGCGTGTATTAATTTTATGTTTCTAGGTTTATTAAAAGAAACTCAAATAATACCAGTTGAATACATAGTTGTCAGATGATTTGGGCGCCAAATCGTCAAATTTCGAGAAGAAAATCGTCAATTTTTCGAAATTGTCGTTAAATCATCAAAACTATTTTCAATACATAATATACATATTTGATGGTATTTCTACCTTTATTTTTATTGTTTATTTTATCAATTTTGATAGTTTTAATGATAAAAATCATGAAAATTTGTGCGAACATCCTGTTTTAAAAATCGTCAAATTTAGAGTTAAAATCGTCAAATCGTCAATGGGTAATTTTTGACACTGAAAATCGTCAAAATGACGATAAATCGTCAAATCTGGCAACAGTGGTTGAATAACGAAAAATACTCTCTTAAACCCCCTTTACACGAGCACACAAGTAATATGATCTGTCAAAATTTTGTGTAGAAGAATACGGATGAGATCGTCTAAACCACACATTGAGAGAAAATACGGATGGAAAATTTGACAGTCGTATGGCTCTCTTCATTTTTTGAAATGATTCAAAAAACAACCAAGTCGCATTAGACCAGGGATGTATTTTTATGTAAACACATACAAAAAAGTGAAACAGCTGTTTCCATCTTACTTTGTTATTGTTTGATACCAATCGTGTAAACGCAAAAAATATAAATCACACAACTTTCATTCTCTTTTACTTTTCATTAGACTTTACGTACGTAAAGTGTGTGAAGGGCCATTTATTCAGGACTAAAGATGAGCTATATTTTCACGACTGTGATTTAATCACGGTGATTGATAATTCACTGGTAGCTACTGTGACTGAAAAGATCAAATAACAGTTACTTGCAACGTCGTTCTTTTGAATTTTTACCTTCTAAAATTCATTTAAATTTTATTGAACCAAATATGTATTACAACATACTATGCATACAATTCGAAATTATCTCATATATTAACTCCTCTCGCTCTGATGCCACCAATTTTATTTTGTTCAGTAATATTTATGTATATACTTAATGTAAGACCCAATAAAATGCGTTGTTATTGTAAAAAAATTGCTTTTAACCAAAATAATAGGAAAAAGATTTTTGCTTTATACGTGAAAATCGTGATCACAGTCACTGTTTTAAAGAACAGTGATTTACAAATCACGTTCACTTAGAACGACGTTCTTTAGATATCACTGGATCGCTCATCTCTATTCAGGACCCAAATTAATTTCTAAGTTACATATATATTATCGAAAACTAAAAAACGTACCAGCTGATAAACGTAAGAGTACCAGAAAATACCCGTTTATAGATTTTTATTCATTCGGCACCCTGAAAATTACTCAGGACTCTTCATGTTTAATTTCATGATTCAAAGTTCAATACTATAGGAAACTTAAAAGGTACCAGTTGAAGAACGAAAAAATATCAAAAATCCTTTCATAGAGATTTTCATTCTCTCAGGAGTCATCCGTCAGGGCTCTACTCAATACTTTTCGTTTGGGTGCTAAAATACAACTCTATACTTTTAAGGGATCGGTTCAGCTGTTTAGTAGACTATAACGTTCAAACATACAAACAAACACAAATTCATTTTTATATGTATAGATTAAAAACTATGAATTTTTGATTTTGCTTATAGTTGCATTTCTAACATTGAAATGATCTGTATTTGTTATAGAGCTGTATTTCTCACATCATAGACCTTAAATTTAAATAAATTATTGAGTCTGAAAGTTGTGAATAACTACTTTTTAGTATTAAGTTCCCAAAAAATAGAGCAAATACTCGATACCCACTACTCAATACTTTAACAGCACTAGTGGAAAACTTGGACTGTTTTATTGCGCATTTAATGATTCCGTTTTTTGTTACTTTTTCAATTTATACATAAAAATATAAAAAAATTCATGAAACATTTCGCGCAATTTTAATCACTTGCACAAATGGGAATCTTAATATTTAAATAAAAACTTGTATTATTATTTTCTATAATAAGCAACAACTCAAATCGAAATCTCGTAAAACTTTTCCAGTTAATAATCATTTTATTAGGTTTTGGTGCCATCTTGCATTGAAATGATACTAATGTGAATTTCAATAAAATTTCTGTAACCGAAATTATTTAATTAAATTCTTTTTTTGCACAGTTAACTAAAATTTGTTAACGATTTAAATCAGGTAAATTTTTTGTTATGTTATTTTGTGTTTAAATCTACTTTTAATTTGAATGTAATTAACAAAGTTTCATCGCAACAAAATTTTTAACTCTTGGACATTGAACGAGGTTTTAAAGTCCACATTAGTACTATAGATTTTCAATTACATATACATACATATTTAACCTTTCTAAACCCACTTACAGTCTAACAGGCCGATTAAACTGTATAACATTCAAATGCGTTTTTCTTAAAAATTGTGGATTCTTATGTATTTCCATGTGCCAAATTCAAAAATTCTTATGAAAAATTTCAGATATACCGGTTTTAAGTAAACTTTAGTTAAGCCATTTTTGAGATTTATGCATAAAACATATAATTTTTACCATAATAGTGAATGTTATAATTAGATTAAATGGAATTTGCAACTTTACTATTATTACTTTTATTCTTATACGTTATATTTATCCGAATGAAATTTTGAAATTATTAAACAATGCACTAACACAACATAACAATAAATACAATATTCTGACAATTTGTAAATTCGTTAAAAGTTTCCATTGATTTTGCTAAAAACGTTTTATTTTTCAGCACTTTAATTAAAATTAAGAGCTACCAAGGTATATATATAAGTTCTATATTTTTACAAGCGGTTATGGATAGGTTAATAAATTTAATTTGTTTTTGCTTAATCATTTTATTTAGATGTAGCTTTGCGCGACCACTGAATACTTGCAGTGTACTATTTATAAACATATTATTATTTATTGGTGATTGTATACAATTTTCATCATTAAAAAAAAAGAAAACAAAATAATAGACAAGTATCAAAATTTAGTTAGACAAGAGAAACCACATAATACCCTACAACGGATATATTAATTCGTTTTTGATTTGGTTCAATATTTGGACTACTATAACAACATTTGAAATATTTAAATTAATGACTTAATAACTTATGGAAATACTAGCATACCCTGGGTGCTTCGCTACCCTAACCAAAATTAAATACATACAAAATTTTGTTTAGTTCGTATAGAAAATTAAAATTGATTTAAAAAATTTTTAGTGTTTCAGTTTTTTACGTTCAATATCACATGAATAAATTCGCATTCAGGAAGAAGCTTATATTTGTAGTTTCATTCGTTTAGCTTCCACATTATAGAAAATTTCGAAATTACTATTTGAAAACAAGTTAGAGTGCTATATTCGGCTGAGCCGAATCTTAAATACCCTCCACCAGCTACTTTTATATTAATACTTTTCTAATTGATCAAATATTTGTAGAAATAAGTTTTCTCATGTCTTAAATAGAAAAATCCCAAGATTTATTTAATTTTGTAATAAGTTATGAGTATTTATGTGATTTTCTGAAGGGAAACATGTATAGGACCGACCGCATCCATGTTATGAACCGATCGTGAAAAAATCTTGAAATATAATTTTTGTATACAAAACTAATATTTGTGCCAAATTTTGTATCAATAGCTTTATTTGGTAATGAGTAATGTGAGTTTAAGAGATTTTCGGAAAAGGACCTTGTATGTGAGCTATGACCAATTATGTATATAAAGACAAAATTTCAAAATTCTGTATCTATATCATTATTTGGTAATTGTGCATTTAAGTGATTTTCTGGAGGGGACCTAGTATGAGAGCTATGACCAAATATGGACCGATTGCAAAACAATTTTATAGTGTAATTTATGTATATAAGAGCAATATTTGTGCTAAATGTTTATATATCAATATTTTGTAATGAGTTATGTGCGTTTAAGTGATTTTCGGAAGGGGACCTTGTATGGGAGCTATGACCAATTATGGACCGATCCTAAAAAAACTTAATAATATTTCTGTATATGTGAACAATACTTGTACCAAATTTTATGTGGATATCTTAATTTAGTAATGAGTTATGTGCGTTTAAGTGATTTTCGGAAGGGGACCTTGTACGGGAGCTATGACCAATTATGGACCGATCGGAAAAAAATTCCATAGTAATATTTCTATATGTGAGAGCAATACTTGTACCAAACTTTATATGGATATTTTAATTTAGTAATGAGTTATGTGTGTTTAAGTGATTTTCGAGATTGGACCTTGTACGGAGCTATGACCAATTATGGACCGATCGGAAAAAACTTTCACAATAATATTTCTGTGCATATGAGCAATACTTATTCCAAATTTTATATGGATATCTTAATTTAGTAATGAGTTATGCGCGTTTAAGTGATTTTCGGGAGGGGACCTTGTATGGGAGCTATGTCCAATTATGGACCGATCCAGAAAATTTTTTCTCTCAATGAATTCTATTAACATAAGATTTTAATCTGTAAAATTTTGTGAAGATATCGGCATTCTGACGGAAGTTATTAACAAAAAACTGATTTTCCGGGAATATGCACTTTTGTATGGGAGGTATATGAAATTATGGACCGATGCTGGCAATTTTCAGCAGAAATAAATATCTTGTGTAGAAACGAATGTATGATGACTTTCATGAAATGATCTTGGATAGTTTTCGAGAAAATTACATCAGAATGTGTAAAAAATGCTTATTTTTTTCGAGGTTGTTTTAAATTTTGATTCATAACTTTTCCCAATGTGAACCGATTTTGCTCATTTTCAATACCAAACTGTACCGGATAATAATGAATGTTTTGGGTGAATTTGGTTAAATTATATTGCTTCGTTTTAACGTGAGCGTGTTTTACACAGACAGACAGACGGACGGACGGACGGACAGACGGACATAGCTAAATCGACTCAGAATTTCATAAGGACCCAGAATATATATACTTTGTTGGGTCTCAGATGAATATTTCTTGGTGTTACACACGGAATGACAAAGTTATATATACCCTCTATCACCACTGATGGTGGTGGAGGGTATAAAAAGTACTATAAAATACCTCTTATTTAATCAAAAATGTTTCTGTGTTCAATATTATAGACAATTCAAAAAATATAATTTGATGAATGAAAATTTACCAAAAGACACTTTCAGTAGATTCTCATTCACTAAGGTCACTATATTTTAAATTTTATATTTCTATGTTCAATATCGTAAAAATATCAAAAAGTACAATCGAAAAAACGAAAAAGTACAAAAATCTCTCTCAATAAATTCTCATTTAATAATGATGTGTTCCGGTTAACCATTATAGAGAAACCAAAAGAATGGAAAAGTACCAAAGAGTACCCACTTACAGAATATTATTCAGTCAAGACCATGTATGTTAAAATGTATGTTCCTAGGATGAATATTTTAAAAAATTCAAAAAGTACAATTTATGAGATAAAAAGTTATAAAAAGTTCTTATTCGATGAGGACCGTGTATGTTTAATAATCATGTGTTTTGGATTTATATTATAAAACATACAGAGTATCATTCAAAAATTCATCAAAATTGTGCTTTCAAAAAGGTACAAACAATTTACTCGAATTTGGTCCTATATAGGCCTTAGTACTCGAATTCCAAAATAATATACCAATAGCTTATTTTGTGTGAGTAAATAAACTACTTTTTGAAATTTTATAAAAATTGGCTCAATGAGTTTGAATAAAATTAAATTTACCGTTTTTCTCCTTTTTGGTACTTTTTTCCCCAGAGAAATAGCAAACATTTTTTTCAATAAATATTACATAGTTAGTCCGTAATTTAATAGGAATACTGCAATAAATAGAAAAAGTTTTCTTAATTTGCTAAAAAGTACCAAAAATACAGTTTTCTCCCTTTTACACCCAAAAAGGGCTGAATTTTAAACAAGTGTCTCCTAATTTTGGGAGATATATTCAAAATATTTACAAAAATGTTATTTTGTTTATTAGTTAAAATGTTATAAAGGGCCAAAAAAGGTACCAAAATCACCTTTGTTTTATAGCGTTTTGTAGCTCATTATTATGTTAAATTTACTATCTATAATATAAAATTTATATAAACCTAAATCGTACTGTCAATTTTGGTAAGGACCACATTTGATCCTCTGCCTCATTTCAGAAATTTTCATAATTCTTTTTAAAACACTAGTATTATGATAAAATTCGGCTAAATAAGTTTTATATAAGGATAAATTCCACCACCCTATTTTACCCTTGTTCCCATATAACACGTCCATTTATCCTTTAACGCTTTCGCTACAAGTTTTAACTGGAGGTATCAATAGATGATTAAGTAAAATATCAAACTTATGAGCAAAAATCTTGAATGTATCCATATGGATACTATATAACGAAAGGGTTAAATATAAATAGCTTAAATATGTATGTATATTAGAGTGCTCCAAAAAAAACGAAGTTGCGAATTTTGCCACTTAATAATAAATTTTGCACTTTATTGTGAAGGAATCGCAATGTACACATAATAAGCATTTCGGAAAGATATAAAACACAAATATTGGTTCAAAAATTTAACAGTTATTGCAAATTCCCCAGACCATTAACGAGTCTCATTGTACATGAATTCGAAATGTGACAAAAAATACTTTTTTTTTGGATATATTCTAAAAAGAACATTTTGTTACTTACAATATATCTATAATTACTCGAATATTAGTTTTTGCCCTTATAAAATAACGCTAACTTCTTATCAGCTACGGTCAAAAAAGTTTGATTTTTTCAACGGCCGTTTCAAATCTCCAATTTCAGTTTTTTTGAAACTTTGTTAAACAAATTTCAAAATTTATAGGAGATCTCATGGGGATTTATGGTCAGTAGATAAGGCTATTAAACGGTAAAAATATTAGATTACAATTTAGCTGTACCTGCGATTTGAACTCGGCGGATTTCGAGAAAATCGCATTTTTTGTAATATTTTAGAGAATACGTATTAATTCTTTACTTCTTCTTTTAAATAAAGTATTATCAGAGTATTATAGTCTAGATAATATAAAATATATATCCGAAGTTTTATTAAAATAGGACATTCTTAACCCATAAACTGTAGAGTTCAAAGGTCAAATTTTGCAATATTTGGGAATTTTTAGTGTATCATATCGAAATAATATTTATTTATCGGCCATATTTACCAAAAATGACTGGAATTTATCGTATAAAGTCCGATATTTAAAATAGAGTGAAAAAAATGTTGATTAAACCTTTAAGGCACTTGAGAACAATTTAACACCAAAGTTCAAAAATTCGAAAAAACACTCTCTATTTGAATAATGCTCTATATAATTAAAGGAATAAAAGAAATAAAACAAAAAATTCTATATTAAGTATAAAAACTTATGAATTAACCCTTTCTGACCATATAAAGTTTGTATTTTTAGACATATTACATTGAAAGTCGACCGTAAAAAAGTATTACATAAATTATTAGTTTTAAAAACAAAATTTTTCTTTTAAAAATGTGCACCTCAAGTTTACTCCATAGTCAAAAAGGGTTAAAGTATATTTTTTATACTTAATATAGAATTTTTTGTTTTATTTCTGTTATTCCTCTAATTATATAGAGCATTATTCAAGCAGATAGTGTTTTTTCGAATTTTTTTAACTTTGGTGTTAAATTATTCCTAAGTGCCTTAAAGGGTTAATCTATTTTCCCGAAATCCGCCGAGTTCAAATCGCAGGTACAGCTAAACTGTAAGAAATATTGATGTAATTTTTTCACTGTTTAATAGCCTTACCTATTGACCATAAATCCCCATGAGATCTCCTAAAAATTTTGAAATTTGTTTAACAAAGTTTCAAAAAAACTGAAATTGGAGATTTGAAACGGCCGTTGAAAAAATCAAACTTTTTTGACCATAACTGAGAACGAGTTAGCGTTATCTTATAAGGGCAAAAACTAATATTCGAGTAATTATTGATATATTTTAAGTAACAAAATGGTTTTTTAGAAAGTAAAGTAATTTTTTTTGTCACATTTCGAATTCATGTGCTTTGGGACACGTTAATGGTCTGGGGAATTTGCAATAACTTTTAAAGTTTTCAATCAATTTTTGTGTTTTATATCTTTCCGAAATACTTACTCTGTGCACATTACGATTCCTTTCAAAATTTATTACTAAATGGCCAAATTTGAGCAAAAACTGAAAAAATCGATATTTTCCCCTTGTAAATGAACTTAAAAACTTCAGAGCCGTTGCGGCACCTGTTAACGTTATCCAATCAGCCTAATTTTTTGTATGACATAGTTTTACAACCCATAGAACAATTCTAGAGGGGAGACGGCCTGTCAGACAAAATTTTTTTTCCTTCTTACAAGCCTGAATCACTCTAATGTATATATGTATATGTCTGACTGTTCTTTCCCAGTAGGATTTTGAGTTAACTTAAAACTAAATTATGGTTAACCACAAATGAGTCAAAGGTAACTCAAAAGCTAACCATTTTGCTAATAAAATACTATTCAGTTTTTCAATGTGATGTCATAGAAACGAGTCAGTACTCACTCACTATACATCAGTTTCAGTTAACCAGAAGTTACCTCAAGATGAGTTAGCTTCTAGTGCATAAATAAAAGATCAGCTGTGAGTTACCTGTGCAATTTTCTTATATTTTTATACTATTTTTAACAAATTGTTAGTGATTATAAATGCGTTCAATATGCAGCAACATTTCCTTCCTATATACACCATTATCTATGTCTTATATTCCTGAAAATGTTAATTTAATAATAATAAATTCACTTTTCATTGCTTATACAAATTTTCATTTTCATAATTTAATTTTTTCAATACAAATTGTTTGGCAAATTTGATACGAGTTTCTATTTTATTTTTTATTTAAAATTTTATTGAAATGTTTCTTCATTTCCTCGATCATTTTTGAGTTACATTGAAGCTAGTCATAAGAAGTTATCAAAAAGTTAACTTGATTTTTAGTTAACTCACAAAATCCTACAGGGTTCTTACTATATTTATCTCCTTGCCCGAAAAGTTTATGAGACTGGAAAACAGTATTCAACAATTCCTGAACTAATCTATGCAATTAAGGAAGTCCGGAGCTCAATACATCTGAATTACATGGCCAAGCTATATGAATCGCTTCCAAACAGGATTTGTGAAGTGTTAGTCAACCAAGGAGGTTCAACACATTACTAAAATAGCTTAGTTTAATGTTTAACGTTGTAAATAGTCTAAATAAATAAGTTTTAATTACAAAAATTCTTATAAAATCACTTTTTCTGGGAAATGTTCTATTTAAGTTGCGAATTTTTAGCAGTAGCTTTTTTCGGTTAATTTACCAAAAAAAAATATATAAAATCAAATATTACAGATATGACAACCATTATTCATATCACATTTTATTCAGAACAAACAATATTTATTATAATGAGGGGAAGAAACAAGTTTCTAGAAATTCCTGATCTAAAAATATAAGCTTTGAAAAAAAAAAAAATATATATATACTATTCAATTGGCGAGGAGTATATTAGTGTAGTTAGTTAGTTGTAAAGAGGATGTGTTATACATCAAATCCGATGAAATACACCTAGGCCTCTATCGGGCCTGTTGTGCGCTCATTAACCAGTGCCTCAGATGGAGGCACTACCGGAGGCAACACACATATTAGTGTAAGAAATTAAAAAGATGTAAAAAGATGACATGTTGTACCTCATTTCACGTCCATTTTTATGATAATTCATATTTGTGCTATAATTAATTTAGTTTTTCAATTTAATTGCATTTTTATAAATATTGAAGATGTTTTTCTTTCTTTATTACAACATGGCTTTTTACAATAAATTTGGCTTTTCACAAGCAGATATCGGAATTCTGTATTTTAATAAACGATACAAAATACAAAGACTAGTTGTGAATTGGACAATAGTATGTATATGGGACAACATGGAATGGAACAGAATGACAAAATCCTTTTTCAATTAGTCCTATTTTTGCAAAATCTACAACTTTTTAGGCGTACAAATGTCACGTACCATCTTATGGATTTGCCCATAACCAAACAGCAAATATATAGTATTTACGGATACTTGTGAGAGCAAAAGAAAAAGATGCTACACACGTGTAAAATATGTACTTATAATTTGCAATTACATACATATTTCTAATTTAATCAATTCAATTCATATGACGTATTACGATTATTAGTACATTAATATATACATTTAATTGCTCAATTAAATAGCTAATAAACAATTATTTCATTCTAATTATTTATACATACATACATACATACATACATACATATATTTAGTTGATAATAGTCCAGCCATTATTTAAATATTTTCATCTAGGCAATACAGATTCCAATGTATACCTACTAATCCATAGAACCAGGTCATTACTGCAATATTTCTACCTGACTATAAATATGCAAAATATTTAAATATGTATTAAAATCAAAGAAACAAAATTGTAAAATTGTAATTTTTAGATTCCAAAAAAAAAAAACGTAGTGCACCAAATTGTGGGTATAACCAACCAATGTTTTCACTTTTATTTCAATTTAATATAAAGTATTTTTCGAATGTGTGTTTAAACAAGTTTTGTTTAAAAGATTGTTTTTGATTTATACATAAGTGTGCTAAATTGTTAATGAAACCAGTTTATTTTGAACAATAAACAACAAACATCTTTTTGTCGACGAACTCGTTTTCTAGATGTCAAGTTCAAAAAGAGTTTTAATTGTCTGTTACTTTTCTACGAATTTAATATTATATTTTTTATCTTACGAACACATTCACTTTTAACATGGACTTTGTTTTTGTACCAGTCATCAAAACTGTGCAATTTTAATATTTTTTTTTTTTTAGATGAAGTTATTTAGTTTTCAATTTGGGGTCGTACAACTTCGAGCGAAAAGGCATAATATTAAAATAATTTTTAAATCATTATAATTTTATATGTATGTAAATATTTAACGATCGTTGTATTATTTTTAATAATAAATTTTATGTTGAACCGATGAACAACTCCTAACAAAATTTGGTGGAGAAATTTTTGTTGACATTAAGTTAATTATGCCTATTTTCATCGAAATACACATGTTTATAAGGGAATTAACGACGTTCAAGCATTTTCAGAGCGGGACTTTGCAAGGAGGCTAGGTTTAAATAAGAGCCGCTCATTACGAAATTTTGCAGTCACTCATGCTTGTGTAAAATGTAGTTGTGCCTATTTTTGTAGGGATATTAGTATATTTGATATAATTATGAGCTCCAAATCCCAATTTTGCAAGTCCGGTTCTATGGGGACTAGGTGAAATAATGGATCGATATCAACCAAAATCAATAGGATTCGTCCTTGGGTCAAACGTAATGCGCGTAGTTTCATTACAAGGTTTACATAGACAGACGGACGGACATGGCTTAATCGACTAAGAAAAGGTTTCTGAGCCGATTGGTATACTTAAAGGCGGGTATAAGACCATTAATTTAATGTACTAAAGTGGTGTAGGGTATAAAAACAGTTCTTGACTGATTCTTTGGTAGTTGGAAAGGTATTTTAGTTATACCACTTTATATTCATTTTGTAAAATTAAAATTCCTTTGATTAAATAGGCCAACGATGGAAAAGCTTTTTAAATAGTTTTCACTAATCCCAATATTATTTGGTTATTTAGTGTTCTGCAATTGTGACTATATATCGTCTTCATCGTCTCTAGACTAATACTTTTAGTTACATATATGCATTCTGGAAAAATTTGGGGCGATAGAGGCTCGTTAGTCATGACGTCACGTTTATGAAGAGCAAAATGATATTTGCAAAAATGTTAACACTTAATTTATATTTTTGAATTTTAGCAGCAAATAATTGCAATATTGATTCAATTATCGTTTCAGTAAGATATAAAACACAAAAATCGGTCAAAAATTATAAAAGTTATTACAGATCAGTTAGTGCCACAAATCATAGTCATACCCCAACCCTTCAGTCAGTCATACCCCAACCCTTCAGACGGCAGTTTCAAAACTCCAGTTTTAAACTTTGTTAAGCAAATTATAAAAGTTTGAGAATGTCATAATGTTCATGGACATTGTGACACTTTTAAAACAGAAATGTATTGGATAATTTGTTTAGAATTAAAAAAAAGGGACACACTTATCCCGAAAAGAATTGCTCATAAATTTGGTGTATGTTGCATTTTGGATTCCTTTTAAAAAGTGTCCTGCATAGTCGACCTTCGGCCGGGCGCAGGAGTTGCAAACTCTGGGGAATTTCGAATACCGGCTTCGCTAAAATAAGCCTTTTTTGATAAATGAACTCTTTGAAATCCATGGACTTTCTGTCGCATTGCTCTTGGACATTGTGACACTTTTGAAATTGTCATTATGTCCATGGACATTTTGACTCAATTTAGTGTGTCATAAGGTCTATGGACATTATGACACACCACCGATTAACGGTACCTGTGATTTGAATTTTGAGGTTTTCAGGGAAAACAATTGTTTGTAGTATTTTTCAAAATTAACCTTAATTTCTTACGCTTGTATTTATAAAAAAATCTTATTTTGCTTTTAATGCACTCAATAGTTAAAGCACACTTTAGCCTTAAAAACCATTAATAAAATTGTGATATTCATAAACAAATAATAAACGTATATTAACTATTGTGCTGATTTATGTTTAAGTTGGCAGCACTGTACAATATGGCTGTCATTATATGTGTTAGTGTTGCGTACAAATAGCATAAAATATTCGTTGATTCGGTTTTCTTAATTCCATATTTTTGTTTATAATAGATTTTTGACAATAAAAACAAACTTTTAAGAAAAATAAATATATATATGGCAGTTAACTTCCTTTGTTATGTGAAATTAAAAAAAATGATTTTTAAGTGGACACCAACTTGTCCACTATAAATGAAACATGTTAATTTTTGGTTTACAATTTTATTCAACGACCGCTTTGGTCAACCTCCCAAGTAAGACTAACTCTAACAATATTTTTAAATACTTAAATCTAAATAATTCTGCTGATCCAACTTATTCCATTCCCACGTTGTGAAATCTTCCAGACGAAATATGATCCTGCATACTAGCTTGCGCGTGTGCACCGTCAGCACAACCTTGTGTAGATTTTTCCCGCTCATGTATACTTGATTGTGTTAACTCCTCCCTTGCCAAAAATCTGCGTCCCGCAGATTGGGGTTTGCATGCCACGTTGCTTGTGCTCTGCAGCGGAGGGAGACGCACTTGAGAGTATAAAGCTTTCCAGCATAGGTAGCCTAGGAATGATAGGAGCAAAAAAATAGTGCAATCCGCTACTATAGAGTAGTGGTATTTTATGTCTAGATTTTCTAAATTTTTTATGTTTTGTAAACTCATATTGTGAAGATATCCTATGTCAACCTGCCGCCTTTCTTCTAGGATGGTTGTGACGATCTGGGGTAGGATTTGTATAGATGTCTCGCTTCGGCTGGTGTACGTAACGTTTTTTATTTTCACTTCTTCGTTGTTAAGTCGCACTGCGTAGGTTCCCGAAAGGAATTTAGTAATGTTACCACTCTGGAGATTACCTCTAAAATTGGTAATGAATATGGTGTCTTCCATAACAAGTTCGACAACCTCTTCTTCACAGGATCTGTAGGAACATTTTGCTTCACCTCCTTTGATGAGAATTGAAACACAATCATCTTCAGGGAGTTTTCTCAAGCTCGTTTCCTCACACACGGTATTGTTGTTGATTCGCATGCATGGTTTGGTGATGCCATATGTCTCTTTCTCATTAACCAGCAACGTGTTAAACGGTAAGTCTATAACCTTTCCTTCCTGAATGGATGGTTTGACAATAAGGTAGTTGTACTCAACTTCTCTTACCTTGGGCAGTGAAAGGACATAGAGAATCATTGAACCGTTTGTGCATACCCTTGGATCGGCGTACTCGATGGCCTCCAATTCATTAGAATAAGGGAGTGTTGCAATTTCGTCAATTATGCGGAGAATTTCTTCTCTGTCGAGTACATTAGAGTTGACTATGCCACCTTTGGCCATTTGCGCGGCTCTCATAACCTCGTTTACCTCTTCTTTGATGACCATTATTTGGCGTAGGATTTGATTAATGAATTTTTCGACGTTCGTTGCAATGACCTCGTTGTGAAATCGCGCCACCATTGCATTAACCTTAGATATTGTTTCCTGTGACGCTTTAAAGAGTCGATCGTTGATCACATATTGGTGATTATTATTTTCAATGATGCTTTGTTCAGACCTCAACACATTATCCCAATCTGCTGCATCCGGATTGCCAGCCAACCACTTCCAAGCTGAACCGATCCAATTGATAGAGCGTTTCTGCTTCTTGTATTTACCCCTAAGCGTATCTAATTGGGAAAAAATTGTATTAACATGGAAATCAATTACCATCCGTTCTTTCTCATCCACAGCAATTTTTTCCAGCATTGCCACGGTTTGGCCTAATAGGCGCTCGTATTCCTCTAAGTTGATAACATGAACCAGGTTAAACCTTCCATCAACCAGCCAACCCTTGCCGTATTTGAATGTAACCAACTGCGAGTGGTATTCGAAGATTTGTAGACTGTTCACGGCCGTGAACCACGTGAGACTGGAATGATAAATGTCGTTTTGTCTAGCTCTACGATTAGTTTGTTAGAGTGTTAGTATGATTGTATTATTAAAGTGTTAGTACGATTAGTACAATTAAATTTCTACTTCACATTTAACTAAATTCCTACTTCACATTTTCACTTATATAATGTTTTAACGTTAATAGATTCTTATTCTATGTTAGTTTTCCCTTTATCTTAATTAATTTCATCTTTCATTTCCGTTTCCATCTCATAAATTTTATTATATTCATCTTTAAGGCTGAAGGCCACATTCTCGTTAGTAGATACTTATTCTAAGTTAGTTTTCTCTTTATCTTAACTAATTTTATCTTTCATTTCCATTTTCATTTCATAAATTTTATCGTATTCATCTCTAAGGCTGAAGGCCACATTCCCTCTTTTTTCTTTTTTGAACTAGGTGTGATTATCCGCCATATGCAAGAAGTGCAAATGATAATCTCTTAAGCCATGGACTTCCTTTGCATTATGCAATTGGCATTGATCACCCTTGCTCTAAAATAAATTTTCACCATTGCAATGATCTTCATTCAAGTTATTTTAATTACTTTCAATATACTTTCGCTTAAGCTTCCATAAAAAAATATCTCATCTCATATTTATCTTTTGCCCCAATTGAAGGCTTCAATTCAGTTCAAGGTTTTCTCAGTAGTACGATTTCCTTATTCTTATGGCACCCATGGGGAATTGAACCCCTCCGCAAATATGCAGTTTCCACTATAGGTTTTGGGACCATTTACTTATATTTTTTGTGTGGACCGTAGATTCCGAGTTATCCCTTTTAGCATCAAGCGTTAATGGTTTAATTGCAAGAAACTTACTCGTGGTACGGAGATCTACCACGACTTATGACAGTGAGGACATCACTATCACAAATCGTTGTCCCAAAAAAAAGAAAATCGCATTAAGAGATACCATTAAGTTCAAAAAATGGGTATTGTACCCAATTTCCCATTTCCTCCACTTCTCCTTAAAAAAGGTAGAAGTTTTATCTCCATTTCCCTCCTTTCATCATTCACATGTCTATGGGGATTTGAACCCCTGCGTAAATACGCATACCGCTAAAATTTAAGGACCCCATAGATATCCTTTAAGATTTAATATGGGTCTTGTGAATCCTTTTTCCAGTGCTCGTTTGCACTGTGACCCGATTGTTCCTATCAACAACCGCTTTCTCATAAAGCGGTCGATGCTTTGCCCTGATCTGCTTATTCCTAACATGAACGGTATCACCAGCCTTATAATCCTTCGATAAGACACGACGCCTAGAATTATGTCTCTCCAAGGTTGCCTCTTGCTTTTTCTTTATCGATTTTTTCACCTCCCTGTTCAACTTTCGCCTAAAGTTCTGCAACCTTTGGTAATTAATTCTCTCAGCTCTATTAAAAAAAATATCAACCGGTTTCCTATTCGTTACAGAGTGGATGGTGTTATTGTATCGATCGGTAGCGAGCATTATAAGTTCCCTAATACCTAAATCCCTATGTTCGACCTTTAAACATCGATAAATTTCCAGTAAGGTCGAATGGAATCGTTCCACTTGTCCGTTCACTTCACTACGACCTACTGGAGTCAAATATACCTTGACACCAAATTGTCGAATCACGTTCATCACTATTGGGCTGATAAAACCTCGCTCATTGTCAGTCACTAAAATACGTGGTGTCGAGAAGTAATTAAGGATTTCTATAATTCTCTCCTTCATTTGCAAGGCTGAACGATTCCTAAGAGGAAAAAGTTTCCCAAATTTTGAAAATTTATCCAAGACACTAATAAAATACTCATTTTGGAGTACAAAAATATCCATGTGCAATATTTCACAGGGATAAGAAGGAATCGGAGTTGCCTGAAGCTTAGGTATCGGCGGATTCCGATCATATTTGTTAGCCTTGCATATTTCACAATTCCTCGTATACCTTCCTACAAGACTGTTCATCCTAGGGAAATAGTATTTTTCCAAGAGCTGTAGTTTATTCTCGTCCTTATTCCTATGTGCCCTTCTGTGCTCCTCTTCTATCAAGGAACAGACCCTATTTGGACAAGTTACATCTTCTACAAGTCTCTGAGTGATCCGTAGCTTATAATGTGAAAAGTGTTCCAAATAAACCTCCTGTAATAGCCACAAATACTGTTCAGGAATTTTAATCCCATTTAAGACATCAGGTCTAAGTTTTTCCCTCAGGATTCGTGTAAGATTTTCCCTGCTAATTTCCTCCAAAGATATGATGTGTCGGTTGTAGCCAGGATGAGGATTAATATGTGTAATCATATCTGATTGGAATTGTCGTATTATAATCTGATTACGAAAAACGTTAATAGGAGCTTCGACATGTGGAATCAAATCTGTGCCATCCTGTTCGGCACTGTGTACGGTTCCCTCGCTAGCTGTTATAGTAGCTGAGTCTCCGTTCCCTATCGTACCCTCACTAGCTGTTATGGTATCTGAGTCCTCACTTCCTACCCTACCTTCACTTGCAGTGTCAGTGGAGGACTCACCCGCAAGATGGACACATAAATCCGTAGATGCAGTTCTCGAAGTCTGCTCAGCTTTCACTGAGTCGGTTGAGTCTACTTTTAAGCGAGATAAGGCGTCGGCTACTACATTGGATTTCCCTGGTTTATATACAAGTTCGAAGTTATATTCCTCTATCCTAGCCTTCCACCTTTTCAATTTCGCATTATAATTCCTGTTGCTCATGGCAAACGTCAGAGGTTGGTGATCGGTAAAAATGCGTATTTTCTTAGCTCCATACAGATAGGAGCGAAGATTGTCCAATGCCCAAACTATGGCGAGCATCTCTTTCTCGTTCGTGGCATATGCCTCTTCTGTTTTGTTCAAAGAGCGAGAAATAAAGGTTATTGGTTTGTCCTTTCCCATTTCCCCTTGAGACAGTACTGCACCTAAAGCACTGTTAGAAGCGTCTGTCGTAAGATTAAATGGTTTGTCAAAGTCCGGGAAGGCTAATACTTCCGACGACGTGAGCAACTCCTTAAGCTCGTTAAATGCTTGTAGCTCTTCCTCCCCGAGAATAATTCTAACTTTCTTCGATTGATTAGCCTTGACTTGTGCCATCTCGCCACGAGTGAGAGTGGTTAAAGGTTTAGCTACTTTGGCAAAGTCTTTAATGAACCTCCTATAATAGGATGTTAATCCCAGAAAACTTTTGAGCTCTTTCAGGGTCTGGGGTGGTACAATGTCAAGGATTGCCCTCACCTTCTTCCTATCAGGCAGTATACCATCCTTAGTAACCACGTAACCAAGGAATTCTACCTCGGTTTTCATAAAAGCAGTTTTCTCTAAATTAACCCTAAGGTGAGCGTCTCTTAGACGCTGAAATACTTTCCTAAGGTTCCCCAGGTGTTCCTCAATATTACCCCCGTATACTATTATGTCGTCTATATAGACATAACATATTTTCCCTATACAACCTCGCAGGACGTCATCGACCATACGCTGAAATATAGCAGGCGCATTCCGTAGGCCGAACGGTAGCCTCAAAAACTCATACTTCCCATTCATTGTTGAAAAGGCTGTCTTTGGAATATCCCTTGGATTCATTGAAATCTGATGAAACCCCGAAGTGAGGTCAAGGGTTGTAAAATATTTCGCCTTGCCAAGGCTCGCCAAAGTTGAATTTATGTCGGGAATTGGATATGTGTCAGGTATGGTGACGGCATTCAGTCTTTTGAAATCCACCACCATCCGATATTGTTTCTCTCCATTTGGTTTAGGTTTCTTTGGGACCACCCAAATGGGAGAATTATAAGGACTTCTTGACGGCCGTATTACATTATTATTCAGAAGTTCTTCTATTTGTCTGTCTACTTCAGCACGCATACAAGCTGGACAAGGATAACTCTTTGAGTATATTGGCTCATCAGTGGTACACCGTATCTCTGCCCTAATAGATGTTGCTGCCAATTCGTTATTTATTGGTCCAAATATGTCACTAAACTCGGCTATTAGGTCACTCAATGTAGTGCATGATGGAAGTACGTTAATTTCGTTCAATGTCTGAATTCTAAGTGGTATACTGATCCCTGGCGAGATTGTCAGTGTATTATTTTTGTGGTCTATTATAGCTTGAAGCTCACGTAGAGTATCGTCGCCGATTATACCATTGAAAGATGTGAATCCCGATAGTACATAGAATGTAATTGTCGTATCGTTACCAAATGGGGCAAAGAATTTCCCCTTTACCTTCTCACTAATTTGTATTCTCCCTGAGGCAGTACGAACATAAAATGGTTTATCTAATTTCTTTGAACTGGGGCATAAGGCTGGCTCAACAAAGTTTTTTGTAGCCCCTGTGTCTATTAAAAATTTTATTATTGAGCCATCCTTTAATTCATTGCTTACGTATGGTAAGCCGGAAAGGCACGAGTCCGAAAATTTATTTCGTCGTCGGCCGGTTCGCCCTCATTGTCCTCTTGTGTCATGTTAAAAATTCTCTGTTGTTTAAACGGGTGTTGTGCCGACCCGGGACGAACCTGTTCCGAAAAAGCCCGCCTTTTGTGGTTATTCCATGGTCGGTTTCCGGTCCCCCTAGATTGCGTACTCTGATCTATGTCCATTGGTTCTGGTCTGTGGGGAGCAGGCTGTTGCGCAACACGCCGTGGCTCAAATTGTCGGTTAACAAAAGGGTTCGCTTGAGGTTGATACCGGTTTTTCGGTACAAATTTTTGGAAGGAAGCTTGGTTTCGAGTCTTACTTGGGTGGTGATTCGGAAAGTTATTAAATCCCATTGGAACCTGGACCCTATTCTGACCATTAACCGAATGTAGGGAGACCTGACTCCTGTAATTGGCATTTCTCAATTCCAAACATTGCGAATATGCCTCGGGAAGTGTCTTTGGCTTCATGAGCATTATCATCTTTGACAGCTCGCCATTAAGACCCCTTATGAAAACTTCCAGTGTCCTATTCCTATAAGTCTCTATTAAAACGTTCGTCGTTTCTTCAGAATAAGTTTCCGTCTTCAATTTGTTTATGATCAAGGAGAACTGGTGATTTACTGTAGCGTAGAACTCGTCTACGCTCATACTCTTCTGAGCTAGTTGGGTCAACTGATGTTCTAGTGTGCGAACATCTCTTTTGTCTGCATAATGCAGAGAAAGACAGTTCTTTATCGATGCCCAGTCTTCATCGAATATGTTGTAGGAGGTAAGGGCGGCATCAGCCTTTCCCCTACATTTTCGGCGTATAGCCTGAACAATAGCCCTATATATCGGCTTCTGCCGGACGATCTCATAGTCCTTCAGGATACTCTCCACGCTATGTATCCAGGATACATACTGCGTGGGGTCACCCTCAAAAGACTGCAAGTCCCTTACACAGTCGGGAAGTTTTCCTATTTCGTTCAATTCGGTTTCTGTGGTTGGAGCACGCAGGGGGGGAGGAGGACTTTCGCCCTCAACAACCGGAGGATTACTGGGCCTACGTTCCAAATTCAGCGTTCTCTGATCCAGAGTTTTTAGCTGGTTTAGAACGGCGTTTAGGGCGCCAGTTAACTCTGTTACCTTACTTTGCAAATGTTCCATACTTACATACACATATACATATACATAGGAATTTGCAGGTTCTTCCCTCTATATTTTGCAGGTTCTTCCCTCTATATTTTTACAGTCACCCTTACAGGATATGCCTTCCAATAATTCTCCCTCTTCTCTTCAAATTAATTCACTGGTAGTCACAGGATCGAAATTTCACTTAATTGTCACTGTTCTTTCTTTCTTTAGGTGGATCCTCTTTTCCACAAAAAAAAATTTAAAATTTCACTGTTTCTTTTTTATTTTTTCCAGGTTTTAGTTTCTGGAGGGTCCCGTAGGAATCGCAAAAACTTATTTAATTTCACAATTTCGGGGTCGAAATTTCACTTAATTGTCACTGTTCCTTCTTTAGGTGGATCCTCTTTTCCACAAAACAAATTTTAAGGTTCACTATTTCTTTTTTATCTTTTCCAGTTTTTATTATTTAGTTTTTGGAGGGTCCCGTGGGAATCGCAGAAACTTATTTAATTTATTAATTTTATATATTTAATTTTTTATTTAATTTTATAAGGACTCCGCTTTCTCTTGGCGGGTCCCTGCTCGGGCGCCAGTTAACTTCCTTTGTTATGTGAAATTAAAAAAAATGATTTTTAAGTGGACACCAACTTGTCCACTATAAATGAAACATGTTAATTTTTGGTTTACAATTTTATTCAACGACCGCTTTGGTCAACCTCCCAAGTAAGACTAACTCTAACAATATTTTTAAATACTTAAATCTAAATAATTCTGCTGATCCAACTTATTCCATTCCCACCTTGTGAAATCTTCCAGACGAAATATGATCCTGCATACTAGCTTGCGCGTGTGCACCGTCAGCACAACCTTGTGTAGATTTTTCCCGCTCATGTATACTTGATTGTGTTAACTTGGCTTTAATAAATGTCTATTTAGTTCAGATGTATAAATATAACATATAATTTCTAATTATTATTAAAAGTATCCGAATAACATATATTTTGCGACAAAATATACATCACTATGACACATTTTCTTATTTTTACTTATTTTCCTTGTAATTTTTGATAAATTTTTGCAAATATTGATAAATTTCTTTGATATTTGACTAATTTTAATGCCGGCGAATATATTTTGCATTAATATAACACTAATCAATATAATTTACATGGTTAATTACTTTATGGCATTATATTTAACAAACAAACTTTGAAAAAGCCAAATCGAATGATTTTGTCCATCATTTGGTTGACAGACGGGCATTTCCAAATTGCCTAAAAATAGTGCTGGGCAATTGGAATATTGTCAAATATTCATGCATTAATCCAATAATGCCTAGATTTGAGTCTTTTCCTCAAAATATAATCGTTTAAAAATTTTCTGGGATTTTATTTACAAATTTGTAAACGTTAAAATTAGAATTTTTAGATTTTATTTTAAAAGAAACCATAATAAAACTTTATCTGAGAAAAAAATTGTTAAAAATCAACTTATTGTTGGCTTAAAGAAGGGTCGAGCCTACAATAAAGTTCTTCTAATTGTCAATGGTTTATTGAAGGTGTTTTAAGCTATTTCACGTTTATAAATACGATTTTCCTGAATTTTGCCTAAAATTGTTTAATAAACCTAAAATAAGTTTTTATAAAAACGGCCGTTAATGTTATGCATTTGATATAAAATTCCAGATAAAGGGAAACACACATCTGAAATTTTAGTAAAATAAAATACTGTTAACCCATAAACTGTGAAGGTCAAACTCAAGCTATGCAATATTTAAAAAAATTTCTTGAGACCATAGTGAGATATTTTGTTTTCAACAGATTTAAATTTGGGAAAAATATACAATAAAGACCCGTATTTATGATGACATCGAAATATTCCGAGAAAATTGTGTTAGATAAAGAGAAGCTTATATCAGATTCTGATTCAGCACCTAAGAATACATAAATTCAAGTCAAGTTGGTATTAAAATTTTTCTAAAACTACATTTGGTTGGCCTGTGTTCTTAGACATTAAGAAAATGGTCTTAACAATTTCCTATAGTAGCTATCCAATTATTTTAACCATATAATGTTTCAAAAAACCAAGTGTAATTATAAATGTAGTTTTGTAAACTGATTTGTGCCAGTCTTAATAAGAATGGTTCCATTTGACTTCACTTGCATTATTTTGAAATTAATGTAAGTCATACACTGTGCTCCAAATAAAAAAATCGAGTATGTGCATAATGAATTTTATTTTATTTAGTAAGATTCAATACAGACGTATATAGGAATCGTACTTTTTAATTTTTCACTAGATAACTACATTTTATTTAACTAGTGTAATAATTATATTAAAATATTGTCTTTTTAATTACTACGAAGCCATCGGTTATTACATCAATTGAGAATACAACCATGAATGAAACACTTATTAAAAGAGAAATTGCCAAAGCCGTCAGAAAAAATCCGCTGAACTATAAAGAAATAATGTAAATTAGTTTACAATAAATATAATAACACATAAATATAATATCACTATATGAAATTTTGATATCATGTGAACGTCCTTCGAGAGTAGCTTCAAATGACTTATCATCAACTTTTGTTATAGTAAAAAAATATGGACAATTTTATAATTTTTCGAAATACGTCTTGATATCAGCACAATAAACGTAATTTATAGGACTTATAAGATTTCATTTAAAAATACAATACAGCAAACAAATAATAGACATTTTAGAAATTACACTTATTTTGTAAAAATGACTTAAACTTGGAACCAACATTAGAGTAGAAAGAAAATAGGTTTAAAAAAATGTAAACTAGGTTTCGAAAGAAGATAAGTTCCTTATCTATTTATGGGGAATTTCATGTCAAGTGACCCAACTAAAAAAACGATTTTGACGAAATTTGCACTAAGGTTAGTACTATTGGATAGTAGGTCAGACACAAATTTTCAGCTCTATCGGTTAAGAACTGCCGGACTTAGAGGGGGTCAATGTTGGACATTTTGGTCATACAAATGAATGTAACTTTTCACCTATTCGTCCTAGCAAAAATTGTCCAAAGGAGTTCAGATAGCTATCTCTTCATTCTACCACAGCGTATTCCTGTATGTCTGGAAGAGGTTATTGTCTACTTTTTATTTTGAAATTTCAAGTGGGCGAGGAGCCACGCCCATATTAAGAAAATATTAAATCCGTATATTTGAGTTAATATAACAGTTAGAGTCCTCAAGTTTGTTCGGAGTCACTTTAGTGTCAATATTATTATTTAGGACTAAAAGTGGGCGGACTAGCAATAGCGGGCATGGCACCTCCCATGTAAATTATATACAAAATTTTTTTTATTACTATTACAGTTAGAATCTTAAAATTTTGCACGAATAACTTTAAAATCCATGTAAACATTTTGGGAAATAAATTGGTGGACTACACATGAGGGGAGCGGCACCTCCAATATTAATTAAATACAAAAATTCGTTTATCTGAGAAACTAATAGAACTAAATTCCTCAAATTTTGCACGAAGAACTTCAATATTTTGGAGGACTTTCATCTGGGGGGTGGTTGGTATTGGAACTCCCATATGCATTAAATAGAATAATTCTAAAAACTATTAGAGCTAGAATCTGATAGTACTTTGACATTCATGCGAACAGGTAGAGAATAACAGGCGGACTTTCAATAGGGGGCTTGGCACCACATATATGAATTAAATACAAAATTTCGTATATCTTGGAAACTGTCAGATTATTCAAATTTTTCATTTTAAATTTAAAGCTTATAATTACCCCTTCTGTAAAGTCTGACATATTTGGTAGCTGCTGATATTCAAATATATCAGCCATAACGTAGATTTCATCCTCCGACATATCTGCAATACGAATATTTTTAACGGTTCGTTCACGTCTACCCTTAATACTATACCGCTCGTCACTACTGTCACTGGTCAGGCGAGATCTTCGGCTTTTATACTTGTTTTTGAAATCGAAAGGAAATTGATCTATTTCGGCTTCGATGCGAGATTGTTTACTTAATTGTACAGATTGCTTTGGTCTCAAAACAGCAGTATGCTTAAATTTCACCCTGTGAGACAGTTGTTTCCTTTTTGTATTCAAAGATTTTGAACTAGAGCTGGCCGATGATGTTCTTGAACTTTTAGACATGTTTAGTTATTTGATCAATCTGACGGCGAATAATTTCTTAATATTTATATTTTATAGTTTATCTTTTATTTAGTCCAAAAAGATTAATTAGCACAAAAATCATTAATGCAACAAATAAACCGATTGAAAAGAAAATTATCTATGAAAAAGCTTAAAAAGTAAATTTGAAAATTTTATAACTGATAAATAGCTTTTAATACCTTTTGGGCTAGCGTAAGTGTCGAATGATTCTCGAATCTATCTTGCAAAATTGTCTTGTCCAAAGTCATTGCCAAATTTACATAAAATTCCTGTTTATGGTTTTATCCTACCCATTATTTGAAGTAACCCAAAAGACAAAAAAATCAACACACCAATGGCCGTTGCAACAATTAAACAACCAAATATCTGTGGATTAAAACATTTCATTCTTTCTGTAAAATTTATCACTTTTAGGAAATTTATTCTTACAGCTTTTAAGAATTCACAATTTCTAACGCTATTTGTTGATATTTCGTCGTTATTATCCAATGTGAAATTCGATTATTTATATAGTTTTTGTATAAAATAATTAAAAACAAAAATATTAATTATTCGTAAATACAGTGTATCACATAAATTTTAAAATGAATTTTTTAGAAAAATGCTATGCGATACGGTTTCAAGTTTTTCGATTTTATGTCAGGGCGACTCTTGCGTTTGTCAATACAACAAACAATTTCATAGAAGAGAATTATTACAGGCAGGTGAATACAATTAGAATAACTAAAAAATTTTTTAAAATTAAAAATTTCAATAAAAATACAATATATTTTTAAGAATTAAATGCATTAGAATATGTGGTATTATTATGTTTAATAAAGTCAGAGTTCAATAAACTTAAGTTGCAAGTATTGAAGGTAATCAAGGTATCATTTAAAGTAGTTTATCGTATAAAAAAACAGCAATAAAATGTATGATTTCGTGTCTGACATGAATAAAAGAACAGTATCTTAAACTATCTGATTTGATCGTATAAATACGAATACATTCATTCATCCATTCATTCGCTGTTTGGTACATACATACTTACAAACATTTGTATTAACATTCTTACGTGTTAAATTTAATTGTAAGAATAATGATTTGTATCTAAATAATCGCATGTATGTATAAATCTGTGGACATTTGACAATATCGCTTATCTCGACATACGACAATATAACAACATAAAGGCAACATATTCGATGTAAGTCTATGCCTTCTAGATCCAAAGCTATGACACCGATCAAATCAACTTATTTCGAAATTTGGAATGTTTTTTGCCATGTGTTTTTTTTACTCACCTGTGAAATTCACTTTTATCAAATAAGTGGTTTTGTCAAAAGTCCGCATAAATAATGATTAAAACGCATCTTAAACTATGCGTTTTAATGTACTTAATACGAGAAAAATAAAAAATGTTTTTTTGTAAAGGTACTCAGTTCCCTAACAGCGATTGAAAATCTTGATCTCAGTACAATATGTAAAAAAAAATTCTGCAATCTTTTCGAAATGGGTGTCAAATTCCGACATTTTTAGCTTATGGCGTGAAAAATAATTAAAATTTTGATTATTTTTTGGTCTGCCAAACGGCTCTTAATGTAATATAAATGACATATAAATTCCAAAATAATCTGAAAAATTTCTAAATGGACCAAACTAAAACCCAAACAATTTCCCTTGAATGCTCTCCTAGTGGCCCCATGATGTTCAAATCCTAAACTCGACAACACTTTATCGTTACGCATGTCAAATTTCATTAGAATTTGATAAACTGTTTAGAAGACACATAATTATTTCCCTATTTTTGTATTTCTATACCACTGTACGCAACTTTGTACGAACATTATCTGACATCTTAGAAGTACAATTATTTTTTCGTGAATATTTTTTATCAAAATCCGGCAAAAAAACATTTCCAAAATTAAGCTGAAACTAAAAAATGTAATCTAAAATAAAAATAAAATTTCCCATATGTATTTGTAAAGAAAATGTATATGTACCCAGTAGTACGACAAAGAGTCAATGCATCTGAAAGAGATTTCCACTATTGTCTAACTACCTAATTGATTCTAATTCGTCTTTTGTCACAGATGTACTCTTTGTAAACGAGGGTGTAGATAATCGTCACTTTAGTGTCCCCTTTGTAAGCAAGAGAGTGGACACTTAAAAACAAACTTAAGTTTTTTGTCTGTCTCTTCGTAATCTGTGAGGTGACGATTGATTTCCTCGTAGGACAAGCACATGTTAAAATAGCTAGTCACCTGGCAGGATAGGGGTAACCCTAAGTGGTACATTAAATAAATAAGGTTAAATAATACTGCCGGGTAACAATTCAACCCAAAAAAAAAAACAAGTAAGAAAGTATAGTCGGGCGTGGCCGACCATATGATACCCTACACCAGTTATGAATATTAAATGTGATTTATTTTTCATAATAAAGCATTTATCTTCAATATTCCCTTGTTCCGATACATTTAAGCAATTTATGGATGAAAACCTAATTTTCTGAAAGAGGCTTTATATGGGGGCTAGGGGCAAATATGGACCAAGCCCGATAAAATTTTGTGAATATATTTATATTTACATAATATTTTATTGTGCTAAATTTCATCGCGATATTTGTGTTTATAAGTTAATTTGGGACATTCAAGTAATTTTCTGAAGGGGACTTTGTATGGGAGCTAGGGTCAAATGGGGCCCGATCTTTATGCAATTTGGCAGGGTCATCCAGACTTCTATAAAACTTAGTTGTGCCGCATTTTATCGATATATCTGTAATTTTAACAAAATTATGAGCTCAAAAGCCCTTTTCGGGGGGTTCTGTTCTTTGGGGGCTAGGTGAAATAATGGACCGATTTCAACCATTTTCAATAGGCTTCGTCCTTGGGTCAAATAAAACGTGCGTGCCAAATTTCATCCAATTATCTTGAAAATTGCGACCTGTACCTTGCGCACAAGGTTTACATGGACAGCCAGCCAGCCTGCCAGACGGACGGACGGACGGACATAGCTTAATCGACTCAGAAAACGATTCTAAGCCGATTGGTATACTTTAAGGTGGGTCTAGGACGAATATTTTTGTATGTTACAAACATCAGCACAAATCCAATATACCCTCCCCACTAAAGTGGTGTAGGGTATAAATAGCTAAAATCTAGTAACATTTCATTCAACAGTTCAGGAGGTCGAGTATGATAATGTTTACAACATAATTATTTAATATTTTAGAATATGAGTTTAATAGAAATAATAACCTGTTAATAACAAAATAACTCTTAATACACTTCATTGTTTCAAATAACAATGGTAATTTTTTAAATTCAAAAATTTAACGAAATCACTAAAGAACATGTTGTATATGTCATAGGCGGTGACTTCCAAACATAAACGGCGACTAAGCTCACCTGCTCTCACTCGTTCGGCGCAGGTCTCTGATAGTCGTCAGTAGGGTTCTATAAATCGACTTTCGAATAATCGAACAATCGACTTTTTGTCGAAAAAAGTCGAAAAGTCGACTTTGTAAATAAAAGTCGAAAAAAGTCGAAAAGTCGAAAAAAGTCGAAAAGTCGAAAAAAGTCGAAAAGTCGAAAAAAGTCGATAAGTCGAAAAAAGTCGAAGAAAGTCGAAAAAAGTCGAAAAGTCGGAAAAAGTCGAAAAGTCGGAAAAAGTCGAAAAGTCGGAAAAAGTCGAAAAAATCGAAAAGTCGAAAATAGTCGAAAATTTTAAAAAAGTGGAAAAAAGGTCAAAAACTCTAAAATAGTCGGAAAAACTCAAAAAAGTAAAAAAAAGTCGAAATAAGTCGAAAATTGTCAAAAAGTCGTAAAAAATCGAAAAGTCGGAAAAAGTCGAAAAAAGTCGAAAAGTAGAAAAAAGTCGAAAAGTCGAAAAAAGTCGAAAAGTCGAAAAAAGTCGGAAAAAGTCGAAAAATCGGAAAAAGTCGAAAAGTCGGAAAAAGTCGAAAAGTCGGAAAAAGTCGAAAGGTCGAAAGGTCGAAAAGTCGACCATTTATAAAATACTAAAAGTCGAAAAGTCTAAAAGTCGACTTTTAAATAAATGAAAAAGGTCGAAAAGTCGAAAAATCGACTTTTCATAAAATGGAAAAAGTCGAAAAGTCGACTTTTAACTAAATGCAAAAAGTCGAAAAGTCGACTTTTCGTTTCAACTATAGAACCCTAGTCGTCAGTTGAGATAAAAAGCAGGCGAATTTACATAAGTTGTTATTATTCAATCAGATGATATTTTTTAATATTACTTTTTTCTATCGAATATTATAAAATTAACCAAATTTGATTTATATTTTATAAATACACCCTCTAAATAACATTATTAACTAAAAAATCTGTTCCTGAACATTTTTTATAACAAAACCCATGTGTGTTATTTACCCAGAAGACGCCACATGCGTCCTATGTCGTGGACTATTTTATTTTTCATACATTTATTGTAATATATGAATGTGTTTATTCTGGAAAAAATACTTATGACAAAATAGTCGTTTGTGGAATATCTTGTACTTTACTGAACCAGAATATTGTAACATAAACAAAAATTCCACTTTGAAAATTACCCAACATGAATTAAAGATTTCATTTAGGGCCTAATTTCGTAAATCCCTACGCCTCACTTCACCTATCAATTTTTAAATTTGTATTTTGTAAAACACTGATTTTTTGCGTTGAAACAAGTAAACAAGCTTCGTTATTTGTGAAAAATGTATAGAAATTGATATTTTATAAAACGCATCACCTGAAAAATACAACTTGAAACTTCATATCGAACACCTAATTTATTCAGGCGTTCGCTTTGAAATTTTATAATTAATAATTTAAATCCGAGACACAATTCAGTCGTTAAAGGTGATAACCCAACGCAATAACGATGTGATTTGTAAAATAATTTTAAATTATTTACTTTTTTTGATAAAGCGTTAACTTTTTAATGTGAAGTGTAGGTGATGCGTTCAACGCAGGGGATTTACGAAATACCTCCCTAAATGTTTATTTTTGATAAAAATTCAAAATTTCTTAAACATTTTTGGTTTGTTTAATTCGTTTGCGTACTGTTTTAGACTGCGGTTACTCACTAGCAATGAGTACGAAATATTATAACAAAATACTTGGTAATTTCGTTGCTGCAGAACTGCCACCACCTTATGTAAATTCGCCTTGTAAAACAGAAATAATAATTGATAGTAATAGGGCTCCTAAGTATGTTGTCAAAAATAGCAAATTTAAAGTATGCTGTGATAAAAGTTGTCAATTTCTAAATTGTTAGTCGAATTATAGAGCAAAATGTTGGAAAATCAACTTTTCATAAAGTGCTGAAAGTCGACTTTTCATTTTAACTGTAACACTCAAGGAGAATTTACATAAACCGCTTTGGGCAGGCATTAAATTTGCTCTCTCAAGCTGTAACTTGTTTATTACATATGTTAAATAAAGAAACAAAATACATTGAAATTTAAATACGGAAACAGACATATTATTTTGACAAAATGTTTTTCACAGTTTTAACGGAAATATTTTCAAATAAAAATGTTAACTGTAAAAAACTCTGACAGCTGGGCGTACACGAGTCGAGTGAAAAAAATTATCAGCTGATTGAATAACACCACCTTCCTTATATAAATTCGCCCTAGTTGAACATCAATAATATACTACAGAAATAATTGAATAGATGGGAAAGAGAATTAATTATAAACACATAATTTTAGCAAAAATAAAATCAAAAAGTGGTATTAACTTAGTAATTTACATGTTTTATAATGTGGAAAAAATTAAACAAGCTGTTATCTAAATGAAATAAAATATAAACAAAAATCGTTGATGTTTAGGTATTAAATCTGTATGTATACATATTGATTTTTAACACCAACAGTAAACAAACAAACAAAGGATTTAACATTAACTATTGCAGAATAGAAGGAATATTTTTATGCGTTAGTTATTAAAGAAATCATATATAAAGTAATAAAGTACATCACATAATACAAATAATAAAGAAAAACAGAAAACAACGGTTTAAAAGAAAACGAAAAACATCCTAAAAGTATGCTAATAAGAAATTTTTTATTTCGCTCGAGCATTAACTATTATTTGCCAATGCGTCGTTCGCCGCATTCCATTTTGTGACATCATTTAGCCGTACGACGCTATCGCAAGTTTCGCAGTCATTCTAATAACAACAACAATAATAACAATAACATCAATAATAATAACAACAACAACATTTATGACAGCCGTCACAATACATTATCAAATGTTAAAGAATACGAATATTTGTCACAAAACAATCACTTTTATTATTTCTCACCACAGCAACAACAACAAACTACCAATGCCAGTGGAGTCGATAAGGCGAATTCGAATTCGCACATTACTATCGACATCGATGTGAAACGAAACGGTCTTACCGACAAAAATGACTGTTCCATTGCAACACTGACGAACGTGTCCACAAAGCAACAAGACGATAAACAACAACAACACGATCAATACCAACACCAACACAGCAACGATCGTATGAATAGCACAAACACAACAGACGTGCAAAATAATCTCTCCGGCCATTCATCGCAATCACAATCACAGCGCTCTTCAGTTCTTTGTCGAGTCGTGTTAGCGACGGTTGGTGTTGGTCTTTTAGCCGCGATTGTAACGCTTATTTGGTACTACATGGGTTGGACATTCGGTTTACCCGCACTCCTCATCGCTCTGCTGGTGATCTTGCTAACGAAACCAGGTTGGCGATGGTTTTATATAGCCGGTGCAACAGCTAAACGAGATTTAACGTAAGTTTTTTTTATTTATTACCATCCATTCTCTTAAATACTTATTTCCCAACATTTATTTAAATCTGTTTTTTTCTATTTTCGGTTAAAGTAGAAGACAATTTGAACAAAATTGTGTACAAGTACATACATTTACTTTTTTTTTTTTTTTTAATTTGATATTTAATTAGCGGTTTTAACATATAAAGTCAATTTTTGAGGTGTCAAATTTCGTAAAAATAAGAAACTTTTCGAAAAATTTTAAACTTGAATGACGTTAGCAAAACAAATAATAAAACAAGAATATTAAACACAAACCCTGCAACTAATATGGATTTAATATTTAGTTCAATGACAGCAAGAATTGTTGTTGGTATTTCTACTTCTTTACCTTTTGTTGTAATTACTGTACTGTTGTGGTTTTTACACACGAAAAAATTGAGATGTGATAATCTTATATACAGATACATCCACACATACTGAGGAATATCAAGGGAAAAACACAACACATTAACATCAAAAACAAAACTTCAAAAAGTGACTCTTTCATTTAGATGATCTTCCGTGAGATCGTAAACAAAATATGTTAAAATCTTACTGTGTTATTGTAACTTAATGAATGAATAATGAGTATTTTTAATGTGAATATACAAAAATACATAAATATGTATGTATATAAAAATGTGTAAATGTGTGTAGTTTTGAGTGATTGTTATTTGTATCCATCATGTTTACATTCGATCGCACGTAGTTGCGATAATTTTGAGTTTTAAATTACCATGTTGTGATAAAAACCACAGATACCTATTATTTCTCGATTCATAATATATAAATTAAATAATTAGAAATTTCTGAAATATAATTAGAAATTTCTGAAATACAATTAAAAAGTTCAGAAATACAATAAGAATTTGTGTAGTACATTTTACTTTAATGATTGATGAATTATAAAAAACATTAAATCTAATAACCGACTTGTATCTATAATTATCATCCTGACTGTATAAACAAATACTTTAGTTGATATTTCTTATCCCCATTGATTTTGTTGATATAATTGTACTAAACATATTTCAGAAACAGAAGTGGTAATTATTTACGGTCTTGTGAATATGTGTTTATCTATTAAAATTTGCGAAAGTCAAAAAAATATTAACAAGTGGTTAACTAACTAATATTTTATATCCGTTGTTTGAATTTGGTCAAAGTCATAAACACAAAATCGCTGTCAAAAAGTATATACATAGATATTTGCACTAAACTACCGTTTATTTTTTTATAATTCTCAATCTTATCAATACGTTCGTTTCAACGCATTTAAGCAGCAGTATTTAGTTATAGCATAAAATGTAGAAACGACTGCTTAAATTAAAGATCAAAGTACAATTCTATAATGAGGTTTAAATAATTTTAGCAAAAAATCGAAAAAAAAAAAAACAAAAATGCTATGAACACGAAACAAAGTTCTTAATTGTGCTTCGTCTTGCTTGAAAATGTTTTTATTTTTTAAATTATAAATGTAGTAAGAGTGTGTATTTATTTACAAAAAATTAATTAATACATTCGCTGTAATTAGGGTTTCCAAATTCCCGACCTTTATTGATTAGTGGGAAACCAAAAATTATAAGAAAATAATTAAAAATACAGTTTTGCATCATTTTTTGATTTTCCTGATTCAAATTTCCGGTATACCTCACCTTACGGAAATTAACCATATTATTATGGAATCTGAATATCAAAGCGAGGGCCTCTAAGGCATCTATCGCGATTTACGCAAGTAGGAAAGCCATTGGTAAGAACTGAGGCATTCATTAGTCCCAATAGATCTTTGACATGGTTATAAAGCCTATTCTGATGTATGGTGTCTGGTGGAAGACTTTGGAAAAATCCACCTATTGCAATCATATTGAGGGGATAATGCGCGCCTCTGCACTAATGATCACTGGTGTGATCCTTAGCACGCCATCACAAGAGTTTTTTACCTTTATGCACTGGTTGCCCGCCGATCTGATGGCAAGCAATTTCGATTACTGCCCCCCACGCTCCTTCCGGATAAAAGATTAAATGTCAAGATGTCAAACGAACCATCCTTATTAGGGCGTGTAACACTTGACATCTATACTGATGGAAACAAGTCCTCTACGGGCGTAGGTTGCGGCTTCTTTATACCTCGCTTAAATAAAGCGGTGTGTTTTAGGTTAAATGACTACTGCAGCGTTTTAAAGGCAGAAATCTCAGCTATAAAAAGAGCGGTTAACTGGATGAAGTACTATAGGATATACAATGATAATATTTGTACTGACAGCAAACCTGCCATAAAATTTATATCTGGTGTCTATACGACATCCAGACTGGTTCAAGAATGTCGGATTTCTCTTGAAGAGCGAACCATTCGTACCTGCAACTGCTATGGATACCGGGTCATTCTAATGTACCCGGGAATAAAACTGCGAACGAACTAGCAAAAACTGGTCCCTGCCTTTACATAGGGGACCTGACACATTAATTGGTGTCCCACTTTCATGCTGTAAATCTCTAATCCAGCTGACCATCGCTGAATTACTACTCGACATCAAGAATGACCAGACCGCGCTAGGCAGTCCAATACTGCATGAATTTGCGGCTCTCTATAATATGGACACATATAAGATAGAATCGTTCATTCGTTCATATCAGGACTGAGTTTATAGGTAGTCCAAAACTGCATAAATTGTGGCTCTCTCTAATATCGACACCTATAAGATAGTTCATTCGTGTCTCTGGATGGTTTAATACCATGTCAAACACGTACATTTAATGTGCTATAGATGGGGTTTTTCGCAGGATCCGTTACAGAGTAACACAACGGTATCATTAGGGCCCAACTGGTCATTGGCCGACTGCCTCAACATTCTAACTTAACTATAATTTTTGAGATACTATAGTAAAATTCTAGGGAATGAGGAATTTTGAAATCATTACATATTTTTTCGGATGTTTCCCGTAAAAGAAATCCAGTGTAATGGCCTAATGCTATTAAATGGCCTAATGCTATTAAAACGGGGTTAGCTGATCCATAGTGAGCTCACAAAGTGATAGGAATGAGGGTCTCTTGATAGTCCGTCGTGAAATCATTATTATGAATGTCTCTAATAAGTGAGGAGTGCAATATCTTACCTCTACCTTAATCGTTTTGACAAATGAAGTATCCATCCATAACTTTTAAAGATCCAAGAAGTTTTTGAGGAACACTTCAACTATTGCTAAGACCAGCATAATGCAAAATTTTGGATTTTTGAAGAACGTGGTGCATGTGTATTATTTTCGGTGTTATATCGATTTTTTGTTGTAAACGCAAAAACTAAAACTCATGTTTTCTCATCTAGTAGTAAAATGTCATTAAATATTCAAGGCCATTTTGCTCATTACTCCAGTCTTGCAGTAAATAAGTGATTTTTTAAATTCATAAGTTGGAAAACAAAGTTCTTATTTAGAAACCCTTTAAGGGTGCAAAACGTTTAAATAAACTTGGTATAACTTCGCTCATACTGTAGGGCATTCGATAAATGCTAATAGTCTACATTTTATATTTTGTTTGTTTGAATTATTTAAAATATTTTTGATTGCGATTATCGACCATTCATAGTGTTTATAGAAACTAGTTTAAATTTTGAAATTTCTAGAACAATTTTTGTTTTTTCTTTTACATTAATCACAGCACACGGTTTAAATTAAAAAAAAACATAAAATAGATTAAAAAGAAACTGGTAAAAGTAAAAAAAACGACATTATTAATATACATTTTTATAGACAAAAATAAAATTGTGTCTTAAAAATAAACAAAACGAATGTCGCATATATACATACATACATACATACATATTAGGGTATTCAATCCAATTACTCTTGTTCGGTTATTTGATTATGTTTGGTAGATAATGTGCAACTACTCCGCACATGCGTGTAAGGAGTACTCCTCATAGGATTAGGACTGGTCCAAAAATAATCCAAATATATGAAAATAACATACATCCCAGATGGGGACCACGTAATCTATCCATGAATTACATAAGAGTAATCCCAAAACTACTCACTTGCTAAAATGATGGAAGTACATGATCCGCAACATTAGTGTTGTTAAAGTATTGAGTAGTGGGTATCGAGTATTTGCCCTATTTTTTGGGTACTCAATACTAAAAAGTAGTTACTCAATACTTTCAGACTTGTATATGGATTTAACTTATTTTAATTTAACGGCTATGATGTGAAAAAATACAGCTCTACATCTAATACAGATATCATATCATTATTAGAAATGCAACTCTTAGCAATATCAAATCAATGTAAAAATAATTTAAACACTGCAATAATAGTTAAAAAGTTACAAATATTTATCGACGCTATCTAAAAAAATAAAATGTCTCAAAAGAGGTGTGATGTCTGGTCTAACTTTACTTAAAAAAAATTAAAAATTCCTCGTTTTTAATTTAAAATAAAACCGTTAAAAGTATCGAGTAGTATTGAGTACCCAAACAAAAAGTATTGAGTAGTATTGAGTAATCAAAAGTAGTAGAATATTACAGCACTACGCAACATGGTCCTGTGTTATCGAAAAAATAAACATGATCCATGCCTGCATCACATAGGGCCACTAAGCGGAACATGTACTCCAATAATGTTAGCAGGGGAGTAGTTTTGGATTATCCAAATGCAGCATGTATTTCAATGATATTGCAGGGTATACGGCTTTAAAAATATAAGAAATAAGTACCAAATTTATATTAAAAAAACGTGTAATACTTTTTCTTTGAGCTCATAAATACGCATCGTTTAAATTTTATTATTTTTTTTAATTTCTTTTCCACGGACACTCTAATATACTATGTATGTATCCATATTATGCGTGTCGCTAATTTATTTAAATAACGTTATAACACAAAATTCGGATATCCCAAAACATTTACCACATTAAAATTTATCAAATTTATTTAGCTTTTCCAAAACTCATGATTTCAATACATTAAGAAGACCATCTACCATTTCGAATTACCACAGGATAAACCACGATACCCCATTTTAACATGGGGTTGTCCTAGGAAGAAGTAAACTAAATCTTTGGAGACAGTAACTAGAAATTACTTTTGATTACAAATGGGAAATTTACTCTGTTTTCGATTAATCATGCCTATTTTAAAGAAAATGTTTTAACTGTCTACTTTCAAGAACACTGAAGTGACAATTGACTTCCTCTCCGCATTACAAAGGACGCATTCGGGATATACTTACATGAACTAGAAATTATTTTCACCAATGTCTAATTACTACTTGGCGAACAGCTGGATTGTTTAAAAACATTTACCCCAAAATCAGATTTTTTGATTTATGCTACTATTGAAGTAATTGAGCTATTTTTACATACATATACATATATACAGCAAAAACATTTTAAAATATATAATGCACATTTTCTTTTTATCATGTTTATCATCAAGTTCAATGAACTGACCACCAGCAATGGATTTTAATTCAGAGCAAATATACTTACAAACGTATAATTATTTTAGGCGAAATAACAAATTTATAAATTAGTTTTAATTAAAAATTATTAAAAACACAAAATAATGTTTCACAATTTAAGTAGAACATATGGTGTCTCTACAAATATGTTTTCAAAACTGCATATTAGATCATGAATATTTGAAATAATTTTGGACATACGCAAATTTTGCACAAAATGAAAAAAAATTAGTGTGTGACCTTTGAATTTGAAAAAATTTGACTTTATGATCAACTAAATTATAATTAGGTTAGGTCGGATTGAAAGAAGGATGTATATTACATCAGAGCCCAAAAAGAACATCTGTGCCGCTAATGGAAAATGTTGGCGAGAAAAAACCTTATATAAAGATATAATGCAGTTAACCACATTTTCTTGGTGGTAGTTTCTTAGAATTTTCCAATCAGTGTTCCTGACGGATGAAATATCTGGAATGACATCGCTTCCAAGATATTTGGCAATAACACAGAAAGTATTCCAGCATTATTATCCACGTGTTCCGTTCCTTTCGTCCAAATTTGTACAGTTGTGTCTGTCTATTCACTAGGAATACATTCTAAATATAATTAGTATTTATTAATAATTGATTAAAGTTTATGTACATAAGTTTATGTTTGACACATTGAGGATTATAATTATATTACACTGCATTATCTATTGTTTTGAATAGTTTGACATTACGTTGCGAAAGTCGTCTTATCAATAGATCGATTAGTTTTTTTTTTTTGTTTTTGTCCGATATTATTTAGTGGTTCATACTATCAAACACAAAGTTCACTGACTAACTATGTATTAATATTTATAATTTATGGCTTATAAATTATAATTTTAATATGCATATCAGTGTTACCAGGGAAAATTACCTTTTTGTATGAATTTTTGCAAAATATTTCACATGTGTGGAAAAAAGGGTCAGATTTCCTCTCTTTGGTTGACTGTTAAGGATTTACATATTTTAAAATTTAAATATTTGTATAGTTAATATACATTATAACCAAAATCGTGGATCAAACAATTACTCTTGTTTATATCAAAAATGTCCGATTTTGTATTAAAAAATTGTTTCGAGTAAATAACGAAAACTTTAAGTCATTTGCGCGGAAACCTTTGTTAATGCTCAGGAAAAAGTGATTTTTTCGAAGTACTTTTCTATTACTGTTGTAGGTTATCATATAGTCGGTCATGTCCGACTACACTTTCCTGCTTGTTTTTTGTTGTGATTTTTTACCGCAGTGTAATTTATTATACTTTAAGGTCAAATCTTTAGGTGAACTATTAGCTATTAAATTAAAATTAATCCTCGATAGTTGTTTTTAAGCACTCAACCCAGCAATAATAAAATGGAGTACTTCCAGAATAACATGTATCAATTATTATAGAGTAAATTCTACTAATTTTTCGCTTCTTCGAAAGTTCTTTTTTGCTGGGAATTAGTTAATTTTGTTTTCAAGTTTAAGCGCCCAGTGGAGGTGGTTTAAACTTCAGCAATGCAAAAGTGTAAACAGCTGATGTAAAAAAATTATTACAATTTTTATAAAAATAAACATTAAAATGTTCTATTTATTGATTAGTATAAATTATGGACACTTTTTGTTTGTTTTTTTTTTTTTTTTGTTTTTAATATAAGTTTTCGTTAATTTTCATATTACACTTCTAATTGTCTTCTTCTTTATAAAACATGCTTTGTTTTGATAGCAAACAGTGACGTTCCCTATTGATTTGTGTGGCAATATTGCGAAGTTTAAATTTGTACTCAAAAACATCAAAGGGGATTAACATAAGATTACATTTATTTTTAGATTAACTAATCTGTTTATTAATTGACATTTAATTGCCAACTTAAAAACCGCTCTAACTACATATACAGTTTTATAATTCCTAAGAACTTTTAATTAGTCAACTTTAAATTTGACAGCTTTTAAAATGTTATTACCTATTAATAATTTAACCAGTTATTTTTAAATTGTTTCATTACTAATGCAAAAGTAATTGTTTTTAAAATTGCGTTCTAAATGAAGTTTATTCAAATTTATTGCTCATTTTTTAGGTTTATTGAAAAAAATATATACAAATAATCGTGATGTTGCCTAATAAAAGTTTTAAATAAACTACAGTTTCAATATTTCCTTAAAACAGACGCATTTTGTAACATTAATCAAATGTCTATATAGTATTTGTAAATATAATACCCTTAATTATACGTACATGATACATATATACAATGTTTATAATAATGTATGTATGTATTTGAGTCATCATTAATGTTTGTGTTAGAACATTGTTCTGTAGGTCAGTAGAGTCGAACCATATATAATTGAATTTCCCCTGTCTATTTATGAGTGTGAGTGAGTTATGACTTGAATTTTTAATTACGAAAGTGCCCCTGAAAACAAAACTGCTGAAAGTGAATTAAGTCGTATATAAATATGAAACAGAAAACTAATGATTCAATTAAACAATAAATGTGCAATGTATTTAACTATAAATTATTATTAATTCAATAAAACAAATAATGCATAAATATAGAACTTAACACGTACCGTTTTAGTTAAAAAAAATAATTAATAAGTAAATGCAATGACTTTTATATACATTTTTATGTCAATTAATTAGACATAAATTTGGTGTATGAATGAAATTTTACCAAAACCTCAGAGAGCATTGACTGCACTATATTTTCCATATAAAAGCAACAAACTAATCGAACAAATAAACAATTAAAATATATGTACGTGTATTCCAAAACATAACAATAAAAAAATACTTCCTAGTTAAAGTGGTGTTTGGAACCTTGACTTTGAAAAACGTACGTATTAATGTATATGTAGGTACGGAATACCTAATGGTCATTGATATCACACATTGACACTTAATACAAGCGAAGCAGACATATTAAATTGACTATTAGCGCAATAGAACACAATATTTTGTATTATCATGACAAAAACGTCATTAATATTCAAATCGCATACGCTTAAAACATGATTTTAATTTAAATTTCTAGTTTTTTTCTTCGTTTGCCTTTTTGTTGTTTGTTATTTTTTTATTTTTTTGCATAAAAACGTAAAATTTAATCACCATAAATACATACATACATGTAATGGCCAATTGTATAAATCCTAATATTTGTGTTTAAATATAGGGGCAATTTCGTGTCAAGTAACCCAACTTTTAAAATCGATGTCTTTCGATTTGAAATTTGCAACAAGGGGAGTTTTTGAAAAAAAAAAAAAAAATAAAAAAAATTAGAAACAATGAAGAAATAGCTATCTGAACTCCTTTGCAAAATTTTTGCTAGGACCAATAGGTCAAAAGTTACACTCATTTGAATAAAAACCGGACCCCCACTAAGTCCGGCAGTTCTGGACCGATAGAGTGTCTGGCCTACTATCTAATAGTACTAACCTTGGTGCAAATTTCATCGAAATCGATTTTTTGAGTTGAGTCATTTGAGATGCAATTGCCCATATAGTAGCCATTCTTACTTATTACTCTCATTTATAGAAATAACCCTTACTACTGATCTCACATTTAATAAATTTTTGTGGGGAAAAATTACCTATAAGAAAGTTAACAATTATTCAAAAATTTTACTTAATTTTTAAAATGTGCATTAATTTAGTGGGGGAAGGATTCCCCCAAATTCCTCTAAAATATTGATATCTAACTGTCGTATCCTCCTGTAGGTTAGTGGTTAGTGTTCTAGTCAGGTATACCGGTGTATTCTATTCCCACCTGAGGCACTGGTAAAGGAGCTCACAACAGGATCGATAGAGGCCTAGGCGTATTTCTTCGGTTTTGATGTAGATATGTATATACATACTCCTTTCAAACTAAGTAAATAATAGTTCTCTATTTATGAGAAATATCCTGAAGATTGTCTAGTATGGGCAGTTACATGTTTATACATACATGTGTATATGACATTAAAAATTTATTAGTAGTGGACTTGTATAAGGGATAATGACACGACTAGAGCAAAATCAGAGGGTGATTTTGAACCGTTTTGTATAAGTTAGTGTTGAAATAATAATGCTATTTCGTTATTATTATGATTTTACAAAATTAAAAACAAATATTTATATTTTAAAATTCTTTTATTAGTTGAACTTCATTATGTTCACATTTTGTTGTTCACACACTGTCTGTGATGAATTGAAATGTTTATTTGTATTGATTTGTATTGAATAAATGTCTGGTGCGTGTATTTGTGGCTTACTAATGATAAAATTCACACAACGTTAAAGAAGAAATGTAAACAAATTTAATAAAAATATTTTTAAATCGAATGAATTGATTTATTAGGTGACCTTGAACTCATACCGGAATTAAAAAATCACACAAAAATATGACGATGAAAATATGTATAAATCATTTAAATTTATAAAAGATAAACAAAATATACATTTGAATATGTAGATATAAATTATTTAATGTATTTAATAGTAATTTCAGACTGTAAAACTAATATTTATTTAGACTGGGAAAAATTCCATGCCTAACTGGTTTACTTAAGTTTACATGTGTTTGTCTTCTCAGTAAAGAGAGAAGTTAATTAATTATTACACAGGTCAACAATATTTGGAAAACTGAAATCACGAAATTTTGTCAACAATTGCGCTGCTCTGAACTCGAATTTTCCTAAAATTTATAAATACCGGTTTTGCCCATATTTAAGACATAATAACATCTTTATTTATAAAATTTGTTATGTCATTTGAAAGTACAATCTGTCGTCTTTAAAATATAGACTTAACGCCTATTACAATATTGTTAGTCGGAAAGCTAGCAAGTCAATCATCACTTTAACTTCTCTTTATAATCAATTAATCAGCAGATTAAACCATATAAGAGCCAATATTTAATTAATATTGTTTGTTAGTTTAAGCTCCCAATGGAGGTGGTTTAAACTTGAACAAAAAATGCAAAAGTGTAAACAGCTGATACAAAAAAATTATTACAATTTTTAAAAATTAAACATTAAAAATGTTCTATTTATTGATTAGTATTAATTATGGAGACTTCAAAATACAATTTTTTTGTTTTCAATTTAAGTTTTCGTTAATTTTTATATTACACTTACAGTTGTCTTCTTCTTTTTTATAAAACATGCATTGTTTTGATAGCAAACAGTGACTGCAAAGTTTAAATTTGTACTGAAAAACATTAAAGGGGATTGACATTAGATTTTTAGATTAACTAATCTGATTAATAGTTGACATTTAATTGCCAATTAAATGAGTAATTATACCCTTTCTTCACAACTGTATTGAGACGGTTATTATGTGTTTGTGCATATGTTTGTAACGCATTAACCTATTAGTCGTATATCCACCTTAATGAATACTAATCAGCCAAGAATCATTTTCTTTGTAATGAAAGTACTATGTACAAAATCCCTTTCGGGAAATGATTTTAATGCCCATAATTGACTTATAATAAGTTTTAGTACCGCTTCGGCTTAAATAAATGTTTGTCCCTATACTCACACAAAAAAATACCTATTACAAAATTAGTCAATAAAAATCATTAATATATACAGTCAAACGAACTCGGTTTCATTCGAACATTTTCATTCCCTACTTTTTTTATAACGAACTTCCAAAAATTTGTTATGGAATTCATATATGAAGAAATAAAATGAATGGTATTTTTTTTGTACTACAAAAACTTCACCCGTCTTATTACAAACTTTGCTTATAACGAACAAATTTGACCTGTCCACCGGGGTTCATTTTAGTTGGGTTTAACTGCATAGGAATTGAGGTAAAATCCCATATTAATGATAAACAATGAAATCGCTAAACATGTTAAATATACTCATAACTGGTGTAGGCTATCATAACTACTTTCTTACTTCTTTATTATTATATCTATCGTTAAAAATAATTATCACGTGATAATGCGCGGGAGGAACAATTTTGCTCTGAGTGAAGATAATAATGTATTTTGCAATTATGAGTTCATAAGCTCAGAAAAAAACAGAAAATGCAATATTATATTTCGTAATTATTTCTGCATATTTATTTTGCAATAAAACTTGAACGAATTTCACATGATTCCTTACTATATACATACATATATATTTCGTGTATAAGAAGATGATCATCATATGATTTCATACAAACATTTGTACGATATCGTACTAAGTATCATGTAGGCATGAGTAATTTGCTCTAAACATTTTATTTATTACCTTCTTGACCCACTAATTGTTGATTTGAATTTTTAATTTTTACACGTTTAAATACACGTACACAAGTATAATTTTTATACAATCTGTCAGTTTATCTATGAAGTTTTCGTAGATCTTTTCGTGTGTAACAGTCAAAATATACTTAACCGGACACTACATTGATCGAAAGTGTCACGCCACTGTCAATTGTGTATCAAAAACGTCTCATCCCATAGATCCATTGAAAAGGCCATAATTGTAATTTAATTATAAATATGAAAATAACAAACAAACAAACAAAAAATACCGTAAATACGATTTCTCTAAAGGCTTTATAAATCGCATCAAATTGCGCTTTTGTTGCATAATAAAATTTAGTTTAGTCGACTTGACATGACTTGACGTTTGCATCATCAGTTCATTCACAATTGTCTGTGGGATTGAGGGTGGTTTATATTATTTTATGAAATGTGGTTTTTTAAATACATATGTACATATGAGCATGTATCCATGCGGTTTAAATAAGTTGTAGACGTAATTTAATTGATATAAATTATTTGAAATAAAAAAATTATTGTAATTTAATATAGATTTATCTTGTACTAAATTCGATTTTATACTAGAGGAATAATCACAAATATTAAACTTATTTAAAAATATTTGTAACTCGTTTAACACTCAGTAGTTCATTTCCTCGAAAGTTTAGAATCTAATAACTTTAAATTTCAATTTAGAAGCCATCTTAAGGCATTGAAAAAATTTGGCTTAAAGCGCTTAAAGTATTTTCTTTGCAACTGCAGAAAAATCCGATTTGACTCAAATCTTTGAAGTTTGACTACTATTTATTAGAACTCCATACGTATGATTTTTAAAATTTTAGAACATCTCTCTTATTTTAATAATTTATGGATCAAAGCAACTGTTCTTGCAATATTAATTTTTGCTAAGTGCTAGTGCCTGGTATTTAAAAAGGTCATTTAATAATATTTTTCATTTACTAGACATGCAATTTTTCAAGTGCCTAAACAATTAAGTATGTATAACCCCAATATTAATAGCACTTAAGACACAAGACTTTTTCAAATTGATAATTATTTTAATTGTAGAAAAATAAATTTCCATTTAAACTTAGTTAAGCATGTAAAATTAATTGTTTGTTGTTGTTTTTTTCTTTACAGAGCCCTCTTTGCCTACGTCAAGTTGTTGACACTGATTAAGAAATATGAGAAGAAAAATTTCACTATTGCCGATATATTCCAAATAAATGTTGCCAATTTCCCCGATAAGGTTGCCATTGTCAGTGAAACACAATCATGGACATTCCGTCAACTGAATGAATTCTCCAATCGCATAGCCAATGTTTTCCATGGTCATGGCTACAAGAAGGGTGATGTTGTTGGTTTGCTTTTGGAAAATCGTCCAGAATTTGTTGGCACCTGGTTGGGTCTGTCGAAAATTGGTGTTATTACACCACTTATTAACACTAATTTACGTGGCCCATCTCTGTTGCACAGCATCACTGTAGCCAAATGTTCCGCCTTTATTTATGGCGAAGGTTTTGTAGAAGCTATGAATGACATTTCAAAGGAACTTCCTTCAAATATTTCCCTATATCAATTCAATAACGAGGCTAATCAGCCGGTTAATGGTACAGCAAAAGATTTGACAACGCTATTAGAAGCTGCCCCTAAGGATAAACTGCCCTCCTCCGTAGAACCTCCTTCACATCATGATAAATTGGTATATATTTATACATCGGGTACAACAGGTTTGCCTAAGGCTGCTGTCATCTCTCATTCACGGTGAGTAACTTGTTGGTTTAATAGATATCAAATATATTTACAAATGTATTTTGTTACAGATATCTTTTCATTGCTGCTGGCATTCACTTTACCTTGGGTTTCCAACAGAAAGACATATTCTATACTCCACTGCCTTTGTATCATACAGCTGGTGGTATTATGAGCATGGGTCAAGCAATGATATTCGGTTCAACAGTTGCCATACGTAAGAAGTTTTCAGCTTCCGGTTATTTTGCCGATTGTGTCAAATTTAATTGCACGGTAAGTATAATTTTTGTTTACAGATTAATCAGATGAATTGTATGACACTCCCTGTAAAATATGTTTTTTTCAAATATTTAAATTGCCATTAATTCTGGAACCCATGTTATAAATATTAAATAATAGTTTTCAATTAACCAATACTTTGGCTCGATCATGAAAGCAGATGAAAATCAATGGTCTCAAACCCAAACTACTTAGAACAAGTATAGACTGTAATGGTACGTTCCAAAATTTGTTGTGTCTGAATTAGTTAGTTAGAGCTCCATCAAGCACATTGTGCGTTCCTTTACCAGTGTTTCTGGTGGGAATTGAATCGACGACCTCCGCTCTCACAGACTAAAACACTAACCTACCAGGGGCACAGAAATTCGCAAAAAATGTAAAATTTTAAAGACGAATTATATGAAAGAAAATAATTTTCGGCTATTAGAATAAACGCGCCCTGTGTTCTATAGAGATAGAGTTTTGAACATATTCAATCGATATACAATCGGAAATTTGAAATCCTACTTTTATAAATTTCATATCTGATTCTATTATTAGTTTTTTATTCAGATTCCTTTGTTAATATAAATAACAATGTGTCTTTTTCTTTCTTCGACAGATTGGTCAATACATTGGTGAAATGGCTCGTTATATTTTGGCCACTCCTCCATCGGAAAATGATACCAAACATAAAGTCCGTTTGATTTTCGGTAATGGTTTACGTCCTCAAATATGGCCTCAGTTCGTTGAACGTTTCAATATTGCCAAGGTGGGTGAATTTTATGGAGCCACCGAAGGTAACGCCAATATTATGAATCACGACAACACAGTTGGTGCTATTGGTTTTGTCTCCAGAATTCTACCCCAAATATATCCCATTTCGATTATTCGTGCTGATCCCGATACCGGTGAACCCATTCGTGGCCCCGATGGACTCTGTCAGCTGTGCAAACCAAATGAACCTGGTGTATTCATTGGTAAAATCATCAAGGGCAACCCGTCCAGAGAATTCTTGGGTTATGTAGATGAAAAGGCGTCAGCTAAAAAAGTGGTGTGTGATGTATTTAAAAAGGGCGACATGGCTTTCTTATCCGGTGATCTTCTGGTGGCTGATGAAAAGGGATACCTGTATTTCAAGGATCGTACAGGAGACACTTTCCGTTGGAAGGGTGAGAATGTATCCACTAGCGAAGTAGAGGCTCAAGTTAGTAATGTTGCTGGATACAAGGATACCATTGTTTATGGCGTTAATATTCCCAATACAGAAGGTCGTGCCGGTATGGCAGCCATCTACGATCCAGACGGTCAAGTTGATCTTGATAAATTTAGCCAGAACTTGGCTAAGGTTCTCCCTGCATATGCCAGACCACAATTCTTGCGTTTCCTCACAAAAATTGATCTTACCGGTACATTTAAGTTGCGCAAAGTCGATTTGCAAAAGGAAGGCTACGATCCTTATAAACTCAGTGATGCTCTCTACTATCAAACGCCGAAAGGCAAATACGAGCCACTTACCAAAGAAATTTACGACAAAATCTGTAGAAACGAAATGAGGTTCTAAGAATCTAAATCTTGGACGGCGGTCATAGCGTTGCGTTGTTGCGCCGTACTTTTGGGTTTCTTGTTATTTAATTGTTAGACGAGTTTGTTAATGACCTTTAGCATTTCTACTCTTTTCTTATTTGTTTCTAGTTTAAATATGAAGGCGGAAGTGGATATCTTGTTCTGTTTATGTTCGTATGTATTTGCGGGAAATAGACTATTAAAATAAAATTTAGTTTTAGTATACTTACGTGTGTAATTAATTAATTTTGATATTGTTTTCTATTCTAGTATTTGTTTTGTTATAATTTTATTATTTTTATTTTTTATTTTTGTATCTTTAGAAGAAAACTTAAGTGTAAATTTATTATTACTATTTTATTGTAATATTTGTAAATTGTTTATTACTGTTTACTTATTCAATAAGTTTAATCGTGATACGTTTTATGTGCTACTACTGATCCTCCAGAATGAGTCTTTGGTTTCTATATTTATTTCCTATTATAAATTAAAACAAATAAGATCAATGAAAAGACTTTAAAGCATTAAATCATAGTCCTTAACTACACCTACACGTCTTTCCTAAATATCTCTCTTAAGATATTTCTCTACAATTGTGCAATAGTAAAATTGTAAATATTTTATCATTGCCAATAACTCTATCTAACACTTTATTTATTAATACTTTTTCGTAACATTTACAAAATATTTTAATTGAATTTTGCCTCTTTTAAATTCATTGAAAATATTTGCAAAAGTATTATGAATGAAGTGGCATTTTTATTTTACATTCTTTTGTATACATCCGTACATACTACATATGTATTTAGATTAAACTAATAATCAAATTTATATGTATTTAGTATAAATCTATTTGTTTATTTAGTTATCAATTGTTATAAATTGTATACAACTATTATATTTGTACACATCCTTACATGCATAAACATGTATTTTATTTGTTTTAAATGAAACCTGCACTTTTTTATTATTAAATGACCTAGACTTAAAATTGTATAAAATGGTTTAATAAATATAAAAAATTTTCTCGAAAATATCTAACAAATATTTTTTTTTTTTTGGTTTAGTGGTTAACAGAAAGAATAGAAATAGTGTCGCAATTATGCTCTTATGCTCTTATGGGCAAAATATGCAAAAATATGCTCTAACAAATCGATGCCAAAATTCTTAAATTGGCTTGAAACGTGTCCATACGACGCACCACAAAAAACAGGCATTTGCATATTTTGGTTTCCCTGGTAATGACTAATTATCTCGTTGAATTTAGCCTTTAATCGATCATACGGCAGGCTTGACAGAATATTGTATGTGATAGGAAGAAGGCTTATACATACCTCTGTAGTTGGAGCATATGGTCTTGTCGACCTTTTCAAGCACAGCACGCCAAATTTCATCAATTAGTTTATGCGTGTAACCAAGTAACCATCTGCTTCCGCAGCTTTATTGTTGTTAAGTATCGTAGATATCGCCATTTTGATATCTTCTTGGCAGGGCGTTATACACTCGACATTGTCATCCATGATCGGTTCAAACGACAACTAACGACAACATCAACATATAGCAGTAGCCTTAAAAATACTTTTTCCATATGTTCAGCATACCGGATGTATCTGTTACGGAGTTCACATTTCTATCCCTAGAGAAGAAGACATTTGAACTGAAGCCTTCCATTTAATGTTTGACTCTGGTAGAATTTCCAATAACCTTATCGAGACAAAATTCAACACTAATATGTATGTTTGAATATGTTTTGTATTCAGCGTTTTTTTTTTCTGGATCCGCTCATAATTTGAAAATTACTTATTCATAATCTAATAACGATATCGGGATAGATTCAACACAATCATGTTTTGTATACATACAGTGAATCAACTAAGTTTTTTGCCTACTTTTTTTTAAGATAATTTTGTTTTTTGTTCATAAATAAAATTCCAAAAAACAGGTAAAAAGTAAATTTATGTTTCCAATTGAAAATAGAGATTGTGTAGAATGGGAAAACCAAGAAAAAAATATTAAAATAATAATTTTGGTGCATTTGTTGTTGCATTTTATTATTTTTCATCATAATTTGCACGTCAATAAAGTATTTTGCATATTGAAATTTCCAGTTAATTTCGTTGGGTTTTTCAAATTATTTTTTAATTGCTTTTTGGAATTTATTGTTTTATTGTTAAAAGGACACGTGTTAAGTATTTTTCAATTGTAATTTTCAAAAATCATATCCTCATTGTGTGAAACTGTGTAGTTATTTGCGTTAAAAATGTTTAAAAGGAAATAATGAGGCAATTCCAATATAAAAATCTAGTTTAGATTTTTAGGACAAGTATAAATCAATGAAATTCAATTATGAGAAGGTTAATCAATCATTAAAAAAATATAAAATATAGAAATTGATGAAATAACACAAAGAATTATTAAAAAAACGCACTGAGTTGTCATTCAAAATCTTTAACTGACAAAGGAGAGCGACTTGTATTCAAGCAAAAACCATTGAAGTCCTCATTTATCTTCTCCAAAGTCCATATACGAACATAAAAGAACACTATGTTTAAATTTAGACCTCTAAACAGACCTTAGGTTGCTTCGAAACAATATAAAGTGAACTATCGTGTGGTACGGGAAAAATACTTAATTTAGATATTTACAAATAGAGGCGGTTCTCATCACCTAAGATCCACAAAAGCAATATTTTTCAACTAATACATACACTTATATATAGTTAGAACCCAAATCAAGAATAACTATCCAAATCCAACTACGCCTACTGTATTTTATTCATAAAATAATGCATTCAAAATATGAGGTAGAATATCAAGATTCTAGCATGTAATAGTTCTATAGGGGTATACGGTGATATCCCCATACTTAAAGTGGCTAGGATGGTACTTAGTGTTAGCTTTATTGAATAAGAATCAATATTACACAATTCTAAATGAAATTCACACAGTACTCCCCAAATAGATGGGGTTTCCGTAATGTAGTTTTTGTTTGTCAATACAATATGACCAAAAACCCAGATTATTTTTGTTATAATCTATAGATTTATACCCCACTAAAATTTTTTTCTAGGTCCAAATCCATTGATTTCCTAATATACCATGTATCCAATTCAAAATTACTTATTATTTTCGAAATTAAATCAAAGAAACGATAGATTTCATGTTAAGTCAAATATTGAGAAATTCTTATAGGTATATAGGATAGTAAATCGGTTAAGAAATGTCCAAACTTAGTCGTTCCACTGCTAAAATATCTAAAAAATGTTATTCTAATACATAGGAGAAATAAAAATATTAAATTTTATAAAATAATGCAGCAATATTAAAAAAATGAACAAAAAACCTAAAAAAGCAAAATACTTTATTGACCCTAAAAATTAACAATACGTTCACATTTGATCAAAAATCTCGTTAATTAATATCACGATTTTACTTTTTATGGTATTTTATTAAAATATAAGATATTCTTTAAAAAATACAACAAACAAATTGCTTTATTTTGCTAAAAATAATTGTTTAGATAAAGTTTTTTCTTAAAATTTATAAAATTTTACATAGGCAAACTACTTAATTGATTCACTGTACATATGTATACACTTGAACGGATTTAGCTTACAAACAATGAAGACAACATACAACAAAATGTCGCTTTTTAAAAAAGCAGTGTTGCCATTTTAGCACTTTCAGTGTTAGATTTAGCATTTAGTTTCGTAAAAAGCACCAGAATTTTTAAAAATCATGTAAAATGCTTTTTAGCATAATTTGCTGCTAAAAAAAATTTTAAATAATTCTATGCTTTCTATACAAAAGAGCCAATTACACACATTTTAGGAGTTTACGAATAGTTTTACTGATATTAATATTATATGACATCAGTGGTCGTATATTACAAAACAATATTGGAATGAAAAATCTGATGCAAAGTCTTTTTTATTCAAGTAAATCATGTTTTAAAATTCTATCGGTGACAAGGCATTTAAAGAATAGTCTATTGTATTGTCTTCACTGGTTCCACCATTAATTCGAAATCGTATTAATGTTTAATAATATACATAAATTCGAAAAGAATTCCTAAATGTATGCTGTTACACTTACAATGTAACTAATGGTATTGCAAATAAGAACATTTGAAAAACATCTAACTGAAGATTGTTATAGATTACTATATATTTAAAAAATAAGGAAAAAGTGTCCAATTAGGTTGAACAAAATTATTGGCACACTACATTAAAAATTATTTTATTGCTTTATTCGTGTGTCTACTTCAGCCATTTTTTAATTTAAATATAGCCGACTTTTGCTTGGCTATCAAACTATTCCTACAAATGAAAACATTTCACCAACTTATAACTGGTTTTGTATTTTGTATCGTTTATTAATATACAGAATTCATACATCTGCTTGTGAACAGCCCATTTTATCGTAAAAAGACATGTTATAAAAAAGAAAGAAAAAACATCTTCAATATTTATAAAAATACAATTAAATTGAAAAACTAAATTAGTTATACACTAATATGAATTATTTTTCATTTTATTTCACTTTAAAGCACTTTTTTAAATGTTTACTTTATGAAATTATTCTTCTTCTGTTTTATCTTTAAAATTGGGCATTCACATGAGAATGATAGTTTGTCATTGAATACGAAATAAATAAACATATGAAAAACAAACGTAAAGTTATACAAGCTTTTGTGTGAGATTTTTATACAATCGCTCTCAAATGATGTGGCGCTTTAAAGCGCTTAGAGGATGTCAAATTTTATTATCTCTAGATATGAATGCCACCAACCGTTATAGAAAGAGACCAATACTGAATTAGAAAATCGACATTTCTAATTCAGTATTGGTCTTTTCTGACATGAAGCGGACATAGTCCACGATGCTCCCCGAACCGTAATTACAGAAACATAGTTTCCAAGCTCTTCTTTAATCTCTGCAGCAATCTGTATTATGGACATTTGCGGAATCACTCTCACTTTTTTACTGTTTGGCTGTTTAAATATCTATGACCAATTAAATGTTTTGCATTTTCCAATATTAATGCTTCCTTGAAAAGCAGCATGACTCTCCGAATGAAATCTATTGATTATATCTAGCTTAATCTAGCATTTCTTAAATATATATTTCTTGGTTATGTAAATAAAGACTCATTTTATCCTAGAATTCTGCGAATTCTTTGATCCAGCTCACCAAATATTGAAATCAGGACAACAAATTTCTAAGATATATTAAAAAAAAATAATATTCGGAGGGAACATCAGCATCCCATATTTTGGGGGAACCCTAATGTACATATACATACATACATACATATGTATATATGTATGTATGTACTTCTAAACTGTGACATTGTATCGTTATTTACAGATGTGATTTCATTCGTTTTGGTTTCTTGTAAAAATGATTACTATGTAGTAGCAATTGTTGCCTCAAAATGTTGAGCCCAATTTCACACCACAAATGCACAATGTGTTGGTATATTTTTTTCTTTAGTTTCTTAACACAATCCCATTTATAAAATGTTTTGGGATGAATTGTCTACGTCCGTCTAACAGTCTGTGTAACGGTCTGTTATGTGGTTAATATTTGGTTTGGATGCTCATTTCTTTGTGTTTTTATAACATGTCTACAAATGTACGATATTTATGTGGGTTTTGTATGTATACTAGGGATGTAACGATTGCTCGCATCCGCATATGTTATTTGCTTACTTTTTTACATTCGCATTAGCTTTTCCATTCGCTAAATCTTTCTTAAACTTTAAGATAATTTAAATGTAAACGGTTTTAGAGAATGAAAATTAAAATTCCCCGCGCTGTGTTTTAGTTGTATACTATGAAGTAGAAATGTCGTTACAACTCGATTTTTCATCGAAATAAATAATGAATTTTTGTCTTATCTATTCAAATTTACTTGAATTCTACTACATATTTGCATTCGCATTCCCTTTCGCATTTGCATTCGTAAACAGTTTTGCATTCGCTACACTGGCATTCGCAACTTCCCTAATATATACAATGGGACTGAAGTCGAAGTGCTTTACGTGAGTACCTGCCATGTTGGCCTATCTCACGGTGATCTTTTTCAACCACTGGGTGAGCTTCGTGACGACTCACCACCGCCCCTTCAATCTTCAATGAAGAAATCAGGTGGCAATTTCTGTACATGGCTAAAGCCGGTCCATGTAAAAGCACTTTGCTCAAGTGTTCGAGCTATCTTATCTCTTGCCATAGTAGTCCCGATGAGGAAGAACAGGTGTCATGAGCAAGCTCAATCTAATCCCGACAAGGTAAAACTGTATATATCGCTCAACCACACTACTGAGATGGCTCTGTTGATTCGGTAACAGCACCTAGGAGACGTAATTGGTAGTCCGAAACACGGATCATTTTAATAGACAAGACTTATTTCAGTGGCCACAAAGACCCACTGTGATAAGTTGAGCATGTTTTAGAGTAAACTCCAACATACTCAACCATGAAAGGAAAATCACCGATAAATTAAAGAAAGGTCAATGACGGTTTACATCACAACTCCTCCTCCATCCTGCTAAAATATCACTCAACACATCATAAGCGATCAAATCACTCCATCCGTCAAATCCATCAAAACATCACTACACCAGAAACTCCACACCGTATATCCAATCTTTGCATTATCAGCTCAAATGCAACATTTTATTAATCAACAGTCATGCTCTGTGGTTTGTAGCGCTCCTAGCATCTGGGAGCGATAACAGAAATGTATCTTGAAAATTATATTTCACCGATTTAGGTTTCAACCACAGCCAGGAACCTCAACCAACTGACCAACCAGGACAAGTCCTGTGGACATCTGGCCACCCGTAGTACCAGATTATATGGTGCTCTGGTTAGACCTCTTTTCAATTCATGTAAGGACTAGGCCAGGCAGTGCCCGGGGTGCATACAATGGGACTATAAAATTTATTTAATTTTTGAAAATACAAAAATATATGTATATCACTTTTGACCGAGCGTTAAAAAGTGCCCGCTGAATTTCGCTATTAGAACACTAAAAACGGCTTTCACGTAGCGATATGGTCTTATTTTGGCCATTACCCTAAAATACAATCTATGTGAGTCACGATACCAATATTTTGTATATTTTTCCTTTAGTTTAAAAGTTGTAAAATAATGGAAATTTTGAATGTCTGGATATTGTTTTTATTACATAATTACTTATGTAGAACCTATTTTTGACTTTTTTTAAAAAAAAAGTATAATAAAAATATTGGTTCACCCTATTTCTGGTTTTGTGGTGGTAACAATTGAAGTTAATTAATGAATGTTTTTGAGTAGTATATAGTCTAAGTAGTATACATCGTAAAGAAAAATCATGTTTTCATGTCAACTGTTAAAGTTCTGTTGGTTAAGTTTTCATTGAACATGTCTGAACTAAAAAGATCATAGTAAATTCTATTTTAATGTTTCATACTCCTAGAGGTGAACGAGAAAAATGTCACTCTTAAACCAATTGCGGGTGATTATATACCCAGATCGAAGCCTTTATCACATCTTAATTATTTAATCAGAGTTGGATAACATGATGCGATAGGTTATTAGAATATTTAGGTTTAATCAAATTATTGATCGAAGTTATAATATTATTCGGTATATTGGAGTTCTCGTGTATCATTGCTTATCTTTCTATTTTTTAAATTTGAGCTACGATCGCTTATTTCACACTCTTAATTTCATATATGTTAACTTCATTTAGGATTAAGATATTTGAAATGTTAAAGAATTTTTCAATCACTTGTTTGTTTATAACAGAATAATTAATAGCTACCCTACAAAAATTGATACTACTCCTCAAACACGTGTAAAGAGTACTCCTCAAAGGACTAGGACTAGTCCAAGACTACTCCAAATATATGGAAAACCTACTCCATTTAATATTGTGATGTCCTAGGTGAGGACCACGTCATCCATCAATGTATTACAACGGAGTAATCCCATAACTAGTCCCTTGATGAAATTATAGGAGTACATGATCCGCAACATTGTCCTATGTAATGCATTCTATGGACCATGTTGTTTTCAAAAATAATAAACATGATCCATGCCTGCATTACATAGGACTACTAAACGGATCATGTTCTCAGGCGAGTAGTTTTTGGATTACCTAAATGGATTATGTACTCCAATAATTTTTGCATGGTACATTAGGATAGGTTAGGTTGATAGGAGGATGTATACTACATCAAATCCGGAGAAATACACCTAGGCCACTATCGGGCCTGTTGTGCGCTCCAATTGAAGAAAAAAATTGTTCACTGAATGTATTATTTTTCCATGTTCAGAAACTCAGTTTCCTGGACATAATTCCTAAGAATCTTCCAATCAGTGTTGGTTAAGAATGTTATTTCCGGAATAACATCACTTCCAAGATACTTGGATCTAACTTCGACGAATACCTGGCAGTGGCAAAGAAAGTGCTCCAGAGTTTCACTGTCCTCTCCACATGATCTACATTCGTCTGAATCCGCACGTCCAATTTTGTATAGATGTGCACGTAATCCTGTGTGTCCACTCAGATCACTCTCATCAGGGTCACCCCATAAAATCTTTGTGGTTCTACCCACCGTTTCATTATTCCAAGAGGCCTTATGGGATTCTCTCATCCATATTTTTAATTCAGCTTTTGTTGCGTCGAATGGTTTTGCGTTTGGTAGGTTAACTACATCGAGCTCCCTTCCCTTTAAAGCTATTACATTCGCCCTTTCGTTGCCGACTACTCCCGAGTGGCCTGGTACCCATATGATGTAAACCTTACCTCTGGGAGAGTATTCAGTTAAAGCTTTCTTACAATCCAATACTGAAGTTATTTTATTTTATAAAAAGGTTTATTTATTATAATAACTTCTTTGTACAAAATTTATTTGTTGAATGAAAAATTATAAAGACAAGTTTGAAAATAAAAAAATGTAAAACTTGATTTAAAAACATAATAACATAAAGTAAATAATACAAGTTTTTAAAAGAAATAGAAGTATGTAGTGATACACTACATTACTCCCCCACCAGTAATAGAATTAAAAGAAAAATAACTTATTATTGAATGTGGAAGGTTGTGTTAGGTTTATTATTTGATAGTTGTGTTGATTTGTCAATATGTGCTGGTTTTAGTAGATCAATTGAGTGAGTTTTAATAACATTACCACATTGGATATTAAAAGTGTTTTTATTCTTTTGAATAACTTTAAAGGGTCCTTCATAAGGGCATTCTAAACTGTTCGGTCTAAGTATTTTAACAAAAACATATTCACAATTCCAAAGATCTTTAGGTATAAAACAATTATTACTATTACTATGATGAATAACTTTGCTTTGAACTGTATTAAAATGTGATCTTAATCTTTGGAGTAGTTCATCAAAAGTTGGAATATTATTATTTTTAACTACCATATCACCAGGTAGTCTCAATGTTTGACCATAAACTAATTCAGAAGGACAACATTTGAGTTCTTCCTTTATGGTTGATCGAATTCCCATCAAAATAATGGGTAATTGTTCAGACCAATTTTTCACATTGTTACTAGATTTAAAAGCAGTTTTTAATTGTCGATGAAAGCGTTCAATCATTCCATTCGCTTGCGGGTGATAACTGGATGTATGGATTTTATGTGTTCCTAAAAGCTTCGTTAAATCGTTATATAATTTAGATGTAAATTGTGTTCCTTGGTCAACCGTAATTTTAAGTGGAACGCCAAATCTAGGGATATAATTGTATGCGAAAGTGTTCACTATTGTTTGGGCTGTAATGTCTTTAATTGGGTATGCTTCCGGCCATCTAGTGAATCTGTCAATTATTGTCAAAATATATTTATTTCCATTTGAAACTCGAAAAGGTCCGACGATGTCCATGTGTATGTGTTCGAACCTTGCTTGGGGAATATTTATTTTCTCAATGTCAGATTTGGTATATCTTTGGATCTTTGATTTTTGACAAGCCATAAAATTTATATCTTTTCGCATTGATGGCCAAAAATATTTACTTTGTATCAGTTTTCGTGTTGCACGAATTCCTGGGTGTGATATAGAATGTAAATTATGAAAAACTGTTTTTCTTAAAGAGAGTGGAACAAAGGGACGATTAGTTTTATCTAAAATATCACACCATATTTTAAAATTATGTGATGGAATATCAACTTCTTTCAAATTATTTTTCGTTTTCTTATCACTTATAAGATTTTTTAATTCCTCATCTCCTTGTTGTTCTTTATAAAGTATTTCAAGGTTAATAATTTGGTTAGAAAAAGCAAAGATTTCAGGCGGTCTAGAAAGTGTATCGGCTACAATATTATCCTTTCCATTTATAAAACATATATTTGAAGTAAATTGGGCTATGTATTCTAAATGACGTGTTTGTCGTGGTGATCTTTCAACTTTAGAATCCAACACATATGTAAGGGGTTTGTGATCTGTTAGAATTGAAAATTCTCTTCCCTCTAAGAAGTGTCTAAAATGTTTTACGGATGAATAAATCGCTAAAAGTTCTCTGTCAAATGTAGAATATTTGCACTCAGTTGGAGTTAATTTTCTAGAAAAATATGCAAGTGGTTCAACTTTATTGTTTTTACGTTGTTGTAAAATAGCTCCAATGGCTAAATTAGAAGCATCTACAGCTAAAGTTAGGTAAGCGTTTTTATCAAAATGAGTAAGTAAAGTTTTCTCGGAAAATTTAACTTTCAGTAAATCAAAAGCTTTTTCAGCATCAACATTCCATACTAGTTCTTTGCTTTTCGTTTTAGAAGCTTTGGTTATTATTTCATGAAGAGGCGAAAGAAACTTGGCAACCATTGGTACATATCGATGATAATAGTTTATCATTCCAATAAATTTTTGTAGTTTTGTTATCGAATTTGGTTTCTGATATGAAAGGATTGCATTAATTCTTGCATTGGATGGTTTTATACCCTCAGCCAAAATCTGATAACCTAAAAATTCGAGACTTGATACTCCAAAAATGCACTTTGATGATTTGATATTGAGACCATATTCGTCAAGTCGTTGGAAAACTAGTTTAAGATGTTTCAAGTGTTGTTCTTCATTTTCGCTAGCAATTAACACATCGTCTATATAAGTGAATACAAAATCTATATCAAAGAAAACTTCATCGATAAATCTTTGGAATGCGCACTGTTTCTAAGACCGAAAGACATTCTGGTAAATTCAAACATCCCAAAAGGTGTAGTAATGGCTGTTTTATGAATATCATCTGCAGCCATGGGAATTTGGTGATATGCTTTTACTAAATCAATTTTTGAGAAGATTCTCTTACCTCTAAAATCTGTTGTAAGATCTTGAATATGAGGTAAAGGATATCTATCTGGTATTGTAATGCAGTTTAATCTACGATAATCCCCACAAGGTCTCCAATCGTTAGGTTCCTTTTTTGGAACGAGATGTAGGGGGGAAGATATATATGAATGTGATGTTCTACAAATACCAGATTCTACCAAAAATTTTAATTCGGATTTTGCGATTTTAAATTTTAAAGGATCTAATCTGCGAGGTTTTGAAAAAGGAGGATTTCCTTTAATTTCAATTCTGTGAACTGTATTCTCTTTAATTGGTTTCGAATAATCTGGTTCAGCAGTAATTGAAGGAAATTCTGTTAAAAGTAAATGTCCTTAATTGGTAAGATTTTAAGTGAATGTATTTCTGAAATTCCTAATGAAGCAATAGTAGAAATATTTGTATTTGAATCTTTAATTAGTTTATTTTTTATATCTATAATAATACCGAATTTTTCAAAAAAAATCGGCTCCTAATATAGGATGAGAAATATCAGCTAAAATGAAAATGAATTCGAAAGTTCGATGAAGACCTAAATCAAGTATCAATGATTTTGTTCCATATGTATTAATAATAGAACCGTTAGCTGCAGATAGTACTATATCTGAATTGTTTTTGAATTTACTATATTTAGATGCAGGAATTACCGAGACTGCTGCACCGGTATCAATTAAAAATCTTAAATTATTATGTTTATCAAAAATAAAGAGGCGACGTGATTGTTCATTTTGGGTCCCTTTATTCGTCGCTGCAATATTGGGATAATTTAGTTTAAATTTTTGGTGTTATTCTCAACGAAATTGCAAGGAGAAATGCATTTTGAAGCTTTGTTGCCAAATTTCTTATGGTACCAACAAAAGTTAAGATTTTTATAATTTCTTTGATTTCTATTTTTGCTATTTCTATGATTCCTTATTTCCGATACTTCAAGAGATAATTTATCTATATTTTCTGCTAAACTTGAGGTAATTTTAATCAAATTATTGAAGAGATCTGAAGATAATGTGGAAGTAGATGGACTAACAGAAGATATTTGAGTTTTATTTGACAATTCATACATTTTATCAGCTAAGGCTAATTTATCAGTTAGACATGTTAAAGTCGATGCTGTAAGATGCATTTGAATAGCAGATGGAAGCTTTCGCATCCACAATTTTGTTAAGAGATCATTATTTACCATCGAATTATTTATAGCAAGTTTCTTTAAATCATGGAAAAACTCAGATGGTTTCCTATCTCCAATATCAGATTCGTTGAGAAGTTTTTCAAAACGAAGATCTTCACTCATAGAAAAACGTTGAAGTATAATTGTTTTAATATATTCATATTTATTTTCTAAAGGTGGATTGTGAATAACATCTATCAATTTACTTAGAACTTCTTCAGATAATGAAATAACAACAAGTTGATATTTAGTTATGTCGTCTATAATGCCTTTAAAATTAAATGTTAATTCTGTTTGTATGAACCATGTTTCAGGACAAGAACTCCAAAATTGTGGTAATTTTATAGAAACTTGTGTTGGGTTATGGGTTTGAGTGTTTGTACTTGAAGTGCTATTAGTAAATGGAGTTGATTGAGCATCCTGAAATTCTGTATTATTTGTATTGTTGTTTTGTGTTGTATCTTGTTCTCTCATTGATCGTGTAATAACCATTTTGGAAATATGTATGTAATGAATTACTGGTGAAGGGTTTACAAACAAGAACTTGTTCTATTTAATGTTCACTATAATTGTGATAAAATTACTATTTATAACAACAATTAAATATGTATATAAACAAACGTACTTATTTATTAATATATACCTAATATTTATTCTTTATTTTGTAGACTGATTTAGTGATATCTTCTTAAATTGAATAATTTCTCTTGATAAACAATCTTGAATAGTTTGAGATCTTGAAGTTTTCTTGAATTGAACAATTTCTCTTGATGAAGTATTTTGAAGTTTAATGTTTGTTGAGTTATTAGATTCAAGTGACAAAGATTTGATATATTTCGTTTTTTTATTTTTTATTTATTGATCCAAGTACCACATATATATGTAATTATAAAGCTGGGTTATTCACAATTGAATGCTGAATTTGTAATGATTGCTTGAGAATATTGTTATTTAATTTATATATTTTTGCATCTATTTAATTTTTGCGTTAATTTATTTTTTTTTTAATATTGGTTCGCTATTTATATTTCATATAATTATTTGCAGGATCGCCAATGAAGTTATTTTATTTTATAAAAAGGTTTATTTATTATAATAACTTCTTTGTACAAAATTTATTTGTTGAATGAAAAATTATAAAGACAAGTTGAAAATAAAAAAATATAAAACTTGATTTAAAAACATAATAACATAAAGTAAATAATACAAGTTTTTAAAAGAAATAGAAGTATGTAGTGATACACTACAAATACGGTCTTAGATTTAATTCTATCACCTGATATCGCCCTAATTGCCTTCTGGCTATCGGTAAATATATTAAGCCCTGTGGGCGCCATATTTATTCTAAACCAATTTACACATTCCGTTAATGCTCGTACTTCTGCCTGGAAGCTTGTGTTATGATTAGGTAAACGGTGGTATATTTATGTTTCTGGGTCTTCAATATAGAATCCCAGGCCCACTTTGTCCCCTAATTTAGACTTCGTTTAAAGCGGTTTCCACCGATCGTCCCTTTACATAAGCATGCTGCTTATATTTAAGGTCTTTGTATGGTATACTGCTTTTAACCATGCTATCGACTATCCGTTCCATGATTTTATGTAGGAAGGACGTAAGACTTACCGATCGATAGGACTTAGGTGTCGCATAGCTAGGTTTCCCTGGTTTGGGTATAAATATTACCCTTGCATCTTGCCATTTAACTAGGGTATATGCCAATTTTAAGCATGCTGTGAATATCTGTGACAGATGTACGGAAACCAGTCCCGCCTCCATCTGCAAAAGTGCCGGGAAAATGCCATCCGGTCCTGCAGCTTTATAGGGAGCAAAGCTCTTGATTGCCCCTTTAACCATGTCAGATGTAATTACTATTTCCGTGTTACCCTCCCCTTCCTCCAAAATCGGTTCATCTATGTTATTCGATATACCGGGTGAGAAATGAGAGTCCATTAGGAGTTTCTTTGTCTCCTCCATATCCTCAAGCCTCCTGCCCGTGTCATCGATCATAGATTCCGGTTGGACATGAGTTTTGGATAGGAATTTTGTTATCTTCGATACGTCATTTACGCTATCCACCTGTCCCCAGTTACCCAGGGTTTTTCCTGGGCAGATCTCCGCTCTCGCAGAGGGCAGCTGTCCTCGAACGATTCAACTAGGGCACTTGTGAACGGTTCCACTTTGGTATCTCTTTATTTCGACATTGAAAAGTGTCCTGACCTAAACGGTTCTTTAGCAAGGTCCCGAACATTGTCCAATTAGTTTTAGACTTATTCCGAAACTTTATGGGCTTTGGTGGTGGCCTTAGTATTTTGAATCTTATGTACCGATGATCAGAAAAGGAGTGCTCGTCCGAAACTCTCCAATCCTTAATTTCGTTTATAAGCTTTTCTGAACATATAGTTATATCTAATACTTCTTCTCTGATTCTATTGACGAAGGTAGCTTTATTACCTAAGTTCAATGTTATCAAGTCTTTAGTATTAAGGAAATCCATGAGGGCTTGTCCCCTGCGATTGTTGTTTGTACTACCCCAAGCTACATGGTGGGAGTTGGCATCACAATCTATTACAATTTTCTTATTTTTCGTTTGTGCCTCTTCAATCAGTTTCATCAGATCCGACGTTGGTGATAGTGTCGGAGAATCGAAGGGCAGGTAAACAGATGCAAGGAATATGTTGCCACGACCTTGCTTTAGCACCGTTGCATCCGATGTTGATAATCCTGTTGAGAGGAGAAAACATAAGTTCTTGTGACATAAGATACATGTTCTCGGCCAAGACCCTGTATCAGAGTACAAAAGTTGGAAATTTAAGTGATTTAATCCAGAAACCTTGTTGGTGTTAATTTTAGCCATCAGAGCGTTGGTAGCTGTCTCGCTCCGATGGAGGTTTATTTGAATAACATGGTACATTGATGCTCTAGACTTTTTGTCATTAATTTTCCGCGAGAATATCAGCAATTTAAATTTTAGGGCACCCTAATGTACAGATATACATATGTATGTATGTGTGTATGTATGTATGTATGTATGTATGTATGTATGTATGTATGTATGTATGTATGTATGTATGTATGTATGTATGTATGTATGTATGTATGTATGTATGTATGTATGTATGTATGTATGTATGTATGTATGTATGTATGTATGTATGTATGTATGTATGTATGTATGTATGTATGTATGTATGTATGTATGTATGTATGTATGTATGTATGTATGTATGTATGTATGTATGTATGTATGTATGTATGTATGTATGTATGTATGTATGTATGTATGTATGTATGTATGTATGTATGTATGTATGTATGTATGTATGTATGTATGTATGTATGTATGTATGTATGTATGTATGTGTATGTAATTCGTTGTCTTTTTGCTTTTACATTTGTAAAACCAGTTCACTGTTGATACAACTAAATGTAAGCATTGTTGTCCTGCAAACAATTGTTTACAAATCATTTTCCCAATTTAGTCATTCGCTTTTTACAAAAATATTGTATATGTATGTATGTAAGTATATACACACATTAGGGTGACATTGTGATATATTAAATATATTAAAGCTGTCGCTAGATTGAATGTATCGAATTTTACATCAATAATACTAAGCATAAACAACTCTACAAAAGATACGTTCACAACTATCAAATATTTAACAAAAATGACGAGACCTGTAAAAATCGACAATTTAATTTCCTTTAAATAAATATTTGTTGACTCAAACATATCTTTACTATTAGTTTCGACATTATTTGCAAATACTAGAATGACTAAGATCAAGGAAACATCTACAAAAACATAGTGGTTATCTCTTTTTCGCCAAATACTTGATAGGTGAGAACGTATCTTAACAAACCAAAGAATAAATTTGACTTTTTGGACATCTCGAACAAAAAAAAATAAGTGGTTCTTTGATCAAATTCTTATTATTTTTTCGCTTCCTTTGTAAGTAAAATTTTTGCTAGGAAGATGAACTGGCACAATAACCAGCGCAAATCTAAAAAAAATAACTAGAAATTGTTATTCATAACTTTCATTGCCACATTAATGTTCATAATATGTAGTAAAAGCCAAAAGATGGTAGATTAGATGTGTTAAATGGAAAAATGTAATTAATATGGAAAAAATATATTTTACTGATGGTCACCGATTTGGATAAAATTTGGTGAATATGATGAGAGAAATATTGTAAAGAATATAAATGTTTGTTGAAATAGAAGTTATGGATTGTTGTGTGCAAGATATGTACATAGATATGTATATGCACACAAACATACATATATACATATATGGGGAATTTCGTGTCAAGTGACCCAACTTTAAAAATCGATGTCTTCCGATTTCCTATTAAAAGGTAAGGATCTCTGGATCAAAATTGGTGCTCCTTTCTCCAACCCTTGAAGGTAAAATAAAAAACTGTATTTTGGTCAGGAAAGACATTAAAGTTTTATTTCTATCTAATTACAGTTCTGGTGATTTAACGGTAGTTGCATTAGAGAGACAAGGGCACGGGTCATTGATATTACTTTGGTGGGGAACACTGACTCAGTCAGAATTCTTGATTGGAGTGTATCACTCGAATGCTCATTCTCCGATCATCACAGAATAATTTTTACCATATAACTTACGCTGGCTAACCAGTAATGTGATTGATACCATACTACCTCCAGAAGTGGATGGACTACATGGAACACAAGACTTTAACGACTCAATAGATTATCTATCCAGGACTTTAAGGGAAGCCTACTATGCTTCATGTGGGGAAATTCCGGCAACCATGGTGGAATCCTAAACTGATACAGCTAAGGAAATAATAAAGCGAAGAGGGATCAAAACCCGTTAAACTGGGACGATTATGGTCAAAGCTTCAATACTTTCAAGAGGGAAACCAGACGAGCTATGAAGGAATCTTGGAAGCGTTTCTGTGAGGAGCTGGAGAGTACCACGGAGGCATCACGTCTACGTAAGGTGCTATCCAAAGACCCCGGTACTCCTAGATTCCTGATGAATCCGGATGGTAACTGTACTGAAAGTAGCACCGGAACTACTTATGGAGACACACTTTCCGGGTTGCAGAGATGATGAAAATGAAGGCTCCACTTTGGAGAACCTTCTCGAATCCACATAAGTGAATTAGTCAGTTCCATTCTTAGTATGGAGAAAATTTCGTGGGCGGTGTCATCCTTCAAGCCCTATGAATCTCCAGGGCCAGATGGCATATTCCCAGCACTACTCCAAAAATCGATCACCACCAACATGCCATGGCTAATTATGATATTTAGGAGCAGCCTGGAAACAGGATATATTGCTAAAGCATGAAGAGAGGTTACAGTGGTTACAGTCATTCAAGACCAGAATACCGACAAGGGATGATAGGGCGGCGAACACTGTCACTGAATCTCGAAAATTCAACTATACATATATACTTGGACAACCTTGCATCAATCAAGGCTCTTAACTCCAATGTTATTAAGTCGAAATGTCTTCTCAATTGTATTCAATCATTGGCACAACTGACACAACATGACGTTGAGTTGATATGGGTTCCAGGACATGAGAGCATCCGGGGAAATGAAATATCTAATGAATACGCAACCAAAGGGTCATCCCTAGACTTAACCTTTGTGCAAAAGGACATTCACACTCCCCTGACGACCCTATCAAAATTGATAGATTATTGGTCTTTGAGTGAGACGGAACTCAGGTGGTCAAATATCACCACTTGTAGAATATCGAGACTGCTCTGGCACACTCTGACAGCAGATAGAACTAGGACTCTCTTGTCTCTTAGTAAGAACTCGTTTAGGCTTCTAACTGGTATAATTACTGGGCACTGTATGATTGGACATATGTCGGAACGTATGGGCTACCCAAGCTATAGCTTGGGTATACTCTAGAAGCTGCATGGACGAAGAAGAAGTGGAATCGGTACAACACCTTCTATATAACTGCCCTGTAGACTGACCGGATCTTATATGGGGAGAAACAAAATGTCGGAATCTTGTTCGTCTTAACCCCACAAAATGATTCCCCTTTCCAGATATTTGAGCTCGATTAATAAACGTTAACACGCGTCGCTCAAAGCTTAAAAAATCCAAATTTTTGGCCAAAAAGCTAACATATGAAGCTATAACTCCAGAACGGTAAATGTGAATGTTATTAATAACGTGTCTCAGATCACTTAATTATGAAATGTGAAAAAAATTAACTTATTTTGGAAAATATTCTAATAAATATATTTTATTACATAAAATATATCTATATTTACTCGAATATAAGTTTTTTTCCTTCTTAACTATGATCAAAAAAAAAAATAGTTTTTAAGCGGCAGTTTCAAAACTCTATTTTCAATTTTTTTAAATCTTTGGTAAACAAATTTTAAACTTTTTGAAATATCACCGGGGGATTTGTAGTCAATAGATTAGGGAATAAAACAGTGAAAAAATAGGTCAATACCTCTTATAGTTAAGCTGTACCTGCGATTTGAATTCTGCGAATTTCGCGAAAAACAATTTTTTTTGTAATATTTTAGAAAATATGTCCTAATTATTTACTGTTATACATTTTAAACAAAATATTTACGGAATATTATCTCTCAGATAATATAATATATGTCCCTGAAGTTATATATAAATCGGAAAATCCTAAGGCGTAAAATTTGGAGGTCAAAGGTCAAATTTAGCAATATTTGGAAATTCTCATTAAAACATGTAGAAATATTATTTATTTGTTTGCTATATTTTCTAAAAATAACAGGAATTTATAATATATGTTCCGATATTTAAAATAACAACAACAAAAAATAAAATTAACCCTTTATTTTATAAAATTATATAGAGCATTATTAAAATTGATTTATTGAACTTTAGGAATATATTGGACCCAAGTGCTTTAAAGGGTTAATTTTTATTTTTTGTTATTGTTATTTTAAATATCGGAACATATCTTATATATATAAAATTCTAACGTTACTGACTGACTGACTGACTGACTGACTGATTCACTGACTGATTCATCATCGCACAGCCTAAACGGTTGAAGCTAAAGAGCTGAAATTTGGACAGGAGGTTGGTCTCCCGCCAAATAGATCCACTAAGACGGGATTTTTGGAAATTCGAATGTTTAGGGGGTAAAAAAGGGTAAAAACGGGTAAATTCGGTAACCTTATATCTCCTAAACTAGAAAAGATACAAAAACAGTTTAAAGCTTATCGCCGTTCATTTAAAAAATAAACGGACAGGTGTCTGGTACTTTTTTAAAATTCGGCCCCTTTAGGGAATAAACGGGTAAAAACTGTATTTTGGTACTTTTTTCGCACCCCATGTATCTTTTAAACCAGTGCACATTCAAAAAATATTTTTGACTCCTTCATAACTTAACGAAAAAATAAAAATATGAATTTAGTACTTTTTGGATATTCGGACGTTTAAGGGGTTAAAATTGTACCTATTTTTGGTACTTTTTTCATAAAACATTGTTTTTGGTTTATTAACTTATACATATGAATACATAATAAGGGGCTCCCACTACGATGTTGCAACTTTTTGGAATAGAATTTTTATTTCGTTAATGGGGAGGAAAAAAGTACCAAAAGGGGTAAAAATGGGAAATTTGATTTTATTCAACCACAATGATCGAATTTAGATAAAATTTTTAAATTTAAAAACACTACATATCCTAATGGGGTGTTATTTGGAACCCCGGTACCAAGTGATATTTTTTGGTACTTTTCATTCTCCAACTGGTCCTTTTTGAGTTTTCTATGATATTGAAATAGAAACATGAAATTAATAATAAAGGGACTTTTCGCTACTTTTTCGTTCTACACAGGTACTTTTTTGAGTTTTCTTTAAAATTAAACCTAGAAACATGAAATTAAGCATGTAGAGCTCGGAGTAAATGAGAATCTATAAAATGGGACTTTTTGGTACTTTTTCGGTCTTCAAAAGGTACTTTTTGAATTTTCTATAATATTGAACCTAGAAACATGAAATTAAACATGTAGAGACCGGAGTAAATGAGAATCTATAAAAGGGGACTTTTTGGTACTTTTTCGTCCTTCGACTGGTACTTTTTGAGTTTTCTGTAAAATTTAACCTAGAAACATGAAATTAAGCATGTAGAGCCCGGAGTAAATGAGAATCTATAAAAGGGGACTATTTGGTACTTTTTCGTCCTTCGACTGGTACTTTTTGAGTTTTCTATAAAATTTAACCTAGAAACATGAAATTAAGCATGCGGAGGCCTTAGTTAATGAGAATCTATAAAAGGGGAATTTTTGGTACTTTTTCGTCCTTCCACTGGTACTTTTTGAGTTTTCTATAAAATTTAACCTAGAAACATGAAATTAAGCATGCGGAGGCCTTAGTTAATGAGAATCTATAAAAGGGGACTTTTTGGTACTTTTTCGTCCTTCGACTGGTACTTTTTGAGTTTTCTATAAAATTTAACCTAGAAACATAAAATTAAGCATGTAGAGCCCTTAGTAAATGAGAATCTATAAAAGGGGACTATTTGGTACTTTTTCGTCTTTCGACTGGTACTTTTTGAGTTTTCTATAAAATTTAACCTAGAAACATGAAATTAAGCATGTAGAGCCCTTAGTAAATGAGAATCTATAAAAGGGGACTTTTTGGTACTTTTTCGTTTTTCGACTGGTACTTTTTGAGTTTTCTATAAAATTTAACCTAGAAACATGAAATTAAGCATGTAGAGCACTTAGTAAATGAGAATCTATAAAAGGGGACTTTTTGGTACTTTTTCGTCCTTCGACTGGTACTTTTTGAGTTTTCTATAAAATTTAACCTAGAAACATGAAATTAAGCATGTAGAGCCCTTAGTAAATGAGAATCTATAAAAGGGGACCTTTTTGGTACTTTTTCGTCTTTCGACTGATACTTTTTGAGTTTTCTATAAAATTTAACCTAGAAACATGAAATTAAGCATGTAGCCCGGAGTAAATGAGAATCTATAAAAGGGGACTTTTTGGAACATTTTCGTCTTTCGACTGGTACTTTTTGAGTTTTCTATAAAATTTAACCTAGAAACATGAATTTAAGCATGTAGAGTCCAGAGTAAATGAGAATCTATAATAAGGGACTTTTTGGTACTTTTTCGTCCTTCGACTGGTACTTTTTGAGTTTTCTATAAAATTTAATCTACAAACATGAAATTAAGCATGTAGAGCCCAGAGTAAATGAGAATCTATAATAGGGGACTTTTTGGTACTTTTTCGTCCTTCGACTGGTACTTTTTGAGTTTTCTATAAAATTTAACCTAGAAACATGAAATTAAGCATGTAGAGCCCTTAGTAAATGAGAATCTATAAAAGGGGACTTTTTGGAACTTTTTCGTCTTTCGACTGGTACTTTTTGAGTTTTCTATAAAATTTAACCTAGAAACATGAATTTAAGCATGTAGAGCCCAGAGTAAATGAGAATCTATAATAGGGGACTTTTTGGTACTTTTTCGTCCTTCGACTGGTACTTTTTGAGTTTTCTATAAAATTTAACCTAAAAACATGAAATTAAGCATGTAGAGCCCGGAGTAAATGAGAATCTATAAAAGGGACTTTTTGGTACTTTTTCGTCCTTCGACTGGTACTTTTTGAGTTTTCTATAAAATTTAACCTAGAAACATGAAATTAAGCATGCGGAGGCCTTAGTTAATGAGAATCTATAAAAGGGGACTTTTTGGTACTTTTTCGTCCTTCGACTGGTACTTTTTGAGTTTTCTATAAAATTTAACCTAGAAACATAAAATTAAGCATGTAGAGCCCTTAGTAAATGAGAATCTATAAAAGGGGACTATTTGGTACTTTTTCGTCTTTCGACTGGTACTTTTTGAGTTTTCTATAAAATTTAACCTAGAAACATGAAATTAAGCATGTAGAGCCCTTAGTAAATGAGAATCTATAAAAGGGGACTTTTTGGTACTTTTTCATCCTTCGACTGGTACTTTTTGAGTTTTCTATAAAATTTAACCTAGAAACATGAAATTAAGCATGTAGAGCCCTTAGTAAATGAGAATCTATAAAAGGGGACTTTTTGGTACTTTTTCGTCTTTCGACTGATACTTTGTGAGTTTTCTATAAAATTTAACCTAGAAACATGAAATTAAGCATGTAGAGCCCGGAGTAAATGAGAATCTATAAAAGGGGACTTTTTGGAACTTTTTCGTCTTTCGACTGGTACTTTTTGAGTTTTCTATAAAATTTAACCTAGAAACATGAATTTAAGCATGTAGAGCCCAGAGTAAATGAGAATCTATAATAGGGGACTTTTTGGTACTTTTTCGTCCTTCGACTGGTACTTTTTGAGTTTTCTATAAAATTTAACCTAGAAACATGAAATTAAGCATGTAGAGCCCTTAGTAAATGAGAATCTATAAAAGGGGACTTTTTGGTACTTTTTCGTCTTTCGACCGATACTTTTTGAGTTTTCTATAAAATTTAACCTAGAAACATGAAATTAAGCATGTAGCCCGGAGTAAATGAGAATCTATAAAAGGGGACTTTTTGGAACATTTTCGTCTTTCGACTGGTACTTTTTGAGTTTTCTATAAAATTTAACCTAGAAACATGAATTTAAGCATGTAGAGCCCGGAGTAAATGAGTATCTATAATAGGGGACTTTTTGGTACTTTTTCGTCCTTCGACTGGTACTTTTTGAGTTTTCTATAAAATTTAAATTACAAACATGAAATTAAGCATGTAGAGCCCAGAGTAAATGAGAATCTATAATAGGGGACTTTTTTGTACTTTTTCGTCCTTCGACTGGTACTTTTTGAGTTTTCTATAAAATTTAACCTAGAAACATGAAATTAAGCATGTAGAGCCCTTAGTAAATGAGAATCTATAAAAGGGGACTTTTTCGTCTTTCGACTGGTACTTTTTGAGTTTTCTATAAAATTTAACCTAGAAACATAAAATTAAGCATGTAGAGCCCTTAGTAAATGAGAATCTATAAAAGGGGACTTTTTGATACTTTTTCGTCCTTCCACTGGTACTTTTTGAGTTTTCTATAAAATTTAACCTAGAAACATGAAATTAAGCATGTAGAGCCCTTAGTAAATGAGAATCTATAAAAGGGGACTTTTTGGTACTTTTTCATCCTTCAACTGGTACTTTTTGAGTTTTCTATAAAATTTAACCTAGAAACATGAAATTAAGCATGTAGAGCCCTTAGTAAATGAGAATCTATAAAAGGGGACTTTTTGGAACTTTTTCGTCTTTCGACTGGTACTTTTTGAGTTTTCTATAAAATTTAACCTAGAAACATGAATTTAAGCATGTAGAGCCCAGAGTGAATGAGAATCTATAATAGGGGACTTTTTGGTACTTTTTCGTCCTTCGACTGGTACTTTTTGAGTTTTCTATCAAATTAAACCTAGAAACATGAAATTAAGCATGCAGAGCCCTTAGTTAATGGGAATATATAAGGGGACTTTTTGGTACTTTTTCGTTCTTCGACTGGTACTTTTTGATTTTTCTATAAAATTTAACCTAGAAACATGAAATTAAGCATGCAGAGCCCTTAGTTAATGGGAATATATAAGGGGACTTTTTGGTACTTTTTCGTTCTTCGACTGGAACTTTTTGATTTTTCTATAAAATTGAATCTAGAAACATGAAATTAAGCATATAGAGCCCGGAGTAAATTGGAAACTATAAAAGAGGACCTTTTTGGTACTTTTTTGTTCTTCGATTGGTACTTTTTGATTTTTCTATAAAATTGAACATAGAAACATGAAATTAAGCATGTAGAGCCCGGAGTAAATAAGAATCTATAAAAGGAGACTTTTTTGTACTTTTTCATTCTTCGACTGGTACTTTTTTCAGTTTTTTATAAAATTTAACCTAGAAACATAAAATTAAGCATGTAGAGCCTGGAGTAAATTAGAATCTATAAAAGGGGACTTTTTGGTACTTTATCGTACTTCGACTCGTACTTTTTGAGTTTTCCATAAAATTAAACCTAGAAACATGAAATTAAGCATGCAGAGGCCTTAGTTAATGAGAATCTATAAAAGTGAACTTTTTGGCACTTTTTCGTCCTTCGATTGGTATTTTTTGAGTTTTCTATAAAATTCAACCTAAAAACATGAAATTAAGCATATAGAGCACGGCGTAAATGAGAATCTATAAAAGTGGACTTTTAAGTACTTAAAATTGAGTACACATATACAATCATCATTTCTTCAAATTAGGGAATTACCAATATTTAAAAATTTGTAATCTTTGTAATACATATTATTTTTTCCTTGCTAAATGAAGAGCCAACATATTTCTCATTCTATAAAAACCCTCGCTAACAAAGTAGCGGGTAATAAGCTAGTATTATATATTCCTGTAATTTTAGAAAATATAGCAAACAAATAAATAATATTTCGACATGTTTTAATGAGAATTTCCATTTCAGCATACATATCGGAAATAGTATATGTATTTAAATGTGAACGTTTAAAAAAAGTGCCCAGCTGACGAACGGTCATCGCTGAAATCAAAACATAAGTATGTATAACAAATCAAGCTAAACAAAAATACTATTTTGTAAATTTTTTAGTAAATCTAAAAAAAGTTAAAGACACAAATTGCCAAATGTCAAAACTTTTTCATCTTACATGTTACAGACACCTTAAAGCAGATAAATATGGGGTAATGTGTATATTACTTTATCTTTATTTTTATTAATTTAATAATTTTCCGCATAAAAATGACTGCATTTCCGTTTTTTCCTAAACAACAATTACATATATGAATTATACTAACATATACACATTTCTATATTTCTGGGTTTAAGTAGATTTTTAGGTCAGTACAACAATACTTTTGCTAAAGCAAAACAATATAAATTTTCATCTGTGAAGAAAAATTTATATTGTTTAATTTTAGAAAGTTCACAATTTTCTTGGAAATCATTTACTCAATACTAGGTTAATAGTTAAAAAAATATTTCCAGACTTTCAAACAAGTTTAAACTAGGGCTCAAAAACATAGTTGTTTAAAAATACTTAAAAATATTTTTACGTTAACTACTCTTGTTATAATTTAATTGTCTTTAAGTTTAATATATTTTAATAATAAATGCAGCCGCAGAATCCGATGTATACCTATTGCCCAAATAAACGCAATCCTTGACCAGCTTCGGGAAGTAAAGTATATTTCAACAATAAACCTTACAAAAAGTACTCAATTCATGTCTGAAACTTTAAAACACTGATCCCAGATAGAATATCTTGGTCAAGGCAACATTAAAGCAAATATCCGAAGGAATCCGTTGCACGGATGGCTCTAAATTGGGAGGCTAAGTCGATAGCAGGACGAGCAGCCTCTTCAGGCTAGTATGATAGGTATTCTGAGTGGACAAACAGCTATACAAAATTGAACGTGAGGATTCAGATAATGTATAGCTTGTAGAGAGGACAGTGAATCTCTGGAGCACTTTCTTCGCCACTGTCAGGCTTTCGCTGCAATTAGATCCAAATGTCTTGAGAGTGATATTATTCCGGTTATAACATCCTTCATGAACACTGATTGGAAAATGCTGCGGAATTACGTCCAGAAAACTGAGTTTCTGAACATCGGGCGATAATACAATATAAGGTGTTGTTGTTATTGTATAGCTTTTAAATTTCGATAAAAATTTATTTGTTCAAACAAGTCTTACATATCTAGCACATGTAGTCTGTCCAGAGATCATCCTTATAGACCCCTCCAAAATTGAGGCAATAAATGCGACGGCGACATCAAAAACAATATGGGAGCTTCGTAGAGTCCTCGGAGTAGCCTCCTGGTATCGATGATTTTAGACGAAAATACTCTTCAACTTAGGAGCAGTGTCTGTTAGTCTTATTAAGAAGGATACCACTATACGGACATGGCCGGTCACCGGCCATTTAAAAGATTACAATCGGGAGACCTGGCACGATGGTCACTAGAGTTACAGTAACAATACGATTTCCAAATCGAGTATCGGCGAGGAAAGCAGCCAGTGTGTACAAAACCAAAAACGAGCACAACAAAACTCCAATTTTTGATGAAATTTTCAGAGGTTTACGATTTTTTCTCATATCTCCGATATTTATAAACCGATTTTGCTAATTTTAAATAGGAAACTTCCCGAAAGCATGTTTGACAGAATTGTTGAAGATTTGGATCCTAAAGATGTCTGGGGTCTTCAGAAAATTGATTTCAACAAGCAGACAGACAGACGGACATTGCTTAATCGGCTCCGCTATCTATGCGTCGGAATATATATATATTTTATAGGGTCGGAAAATTATATTATAGAAATTACAAACAGAATGACAAACTTGTATATATCCTTCTCACGAAGGTGAAGGGTATAAAAACCTCTACTGATTTTATTTGTTCATATTTCTGAGCAATTTTTTTTCCAAAAGCGGAATAGTTTGTTATGATTTCAAGTTGAAATTTTCAACATATAATTTTTAAAGTTCGTTATATAATAATTGTATGAAATCGTACTTGAGAGACTGAAAAATAGTTCGTTTTGTCCGAAGATTCGCTATAAGCGAGTTGAGAAGTAGTTCGTAATAACCGAGTTTGTTATAAGCGAGTTTGACTGTAGTATTTTTAAGCTTGTTATGAATGGTAAAATCATTTTCTAAAACGGACCTTAGATGGAAACCATGTTCAAATACAAACCGATTTTGTCCATTTTCAAACTGCAACAATATAGAATATTTAAGGAAATTGTCTCTTTACCTCCTAGGTTTAGGTTCTATCGTAAAAATATAATAAATAAACATTTTATAAAAAGTTCGGTGCTCGGTCAAAATTTCGCTGAACATTGACCGAACTTTACTTTTTGCCGAACTTCGTACCCGAACGTTCTCTTCAATATAATGCAAAATCTCCTAAACTTATATTTTTTTCCTATATTAAAACGTAAAATTTTGAAATATTGAAAAATCTAATTTATTTTTATAACATACTTGTCTATATTTCGAGCCAAAAAAAGTGGAAAAAATAATACAGAAATCTAAATTTTACCCAATTTTCAAGATGTACCTTATACCTTTTATCGTATGAAATCATTGACATAAAATTTTAAAAATTTCAAAAAGTAAATTTTTAGTTAAAGAAATGTCTGACAGTTGATGGGTTCTAAACAGAAATAATTATGATTATGAAAAATAAATTAGTTGTAAAGCTATAAGGTAAAGTATATTTGTACCTTATAATTCATTCGAGGTGTTTTCATAACTGTTTCTATTACTTTTTTTTACTTGGAACTCAAGATTGGGGACATGAGTCAAAATTATTCTGGCAACACTGTTGTTGTGTTTTGTGGATCTTTTAATACACAGTGACATCTAGTAGAGTGTAGTAAGAGAAAGATTACAAGATGACTATTAACTTGACATATAGATGGCGCTGTTTTCATGTTACCTTTTTTTATTTTATTACTTTAATTTTATTATTCTATAAGGCTCACGAATCACAGAATTCGGGATTTTGAAAAATGGAATTTTCGACATTACATAAATTTCATTACTTTATACATAAAAAACTTAAAATGTTTCTTTCCTATGTTGTTTGAAAACGAAATGAATTAATTTTGTGGAAATAACAGAAATGATATACATATATGTATATTAGGGGGTTCCGTGGACAAATTTTTTGTTGGAATAGTTTTTAGTTTTCTAAAAATAACTGAACATTTTCAGAATTTTAAATTAGGTCAAAGTTTGAGTCAATACTTTTCGGCCAACATAACTATGAATTTATGCTATTGGTTTGTGTCCTTAATAAGAGCTAGTGATATATGATGACACAAACCATAAAACAATACAGACATAAACCATGACCATGCAAATTTTGGCATAACATAATTCGTGTTGAATTTAATATTTTAATCAGCACGATTTTTTATTCATCACGTCGAAATGTTTTCCACTTCCCCCTTTTTGGACTTTTTTGTCGTGGGTCTTTTCCTTTATTTTGTTTTTTATTCATTAAAAAAAACTCGTTAATCAATTGTTATATTTTTTAAACGAAAAAAGAATATAGGAATCTATATATATAAAATTCTAACGTTACTGACTGACTGACTGACTGACTGATTCACTGACTGATTCATCATCGCACAGCCTAAACGGTTGAAGCTAAAGAGCTGAAATTTGGACAGGAGGTTGGTCTCCCGCCAAATAGATCCACTAAGACGGGATTTTTGGAAATTCGAATGTTTAGGGGGTAAAAAAGGGTAAAAACGGGTAAATTCGGTAACCTTATATCTCCTAAACTAGAAAAGATACAAAAACAGTTTAAAGCTTATCGCCGTTCATTTAAAAAATAAACGGACAGGTGTCTGGTACTTTTTTAAAATTCGGCCCCTTTAGGGAATAAACGGGTAAAAACTGTATTTTGGTACTTTTTTCGCACCCCATGTATCTTTTAAACCAGTGCACATTCAAAAAATATTTTTGACTCCTTCATAACTTAACGAAAAAATAAAAATATGAATTTAGTACTTTTTGGATATTCGGACGTTTAAGGGGTTAAAATTGTACCTATTTTTGGTACTTTTTTCATAAAACATTGTTTTTGGTTTATTAACTTATACATATGAATACATAATAAGGGGCTCCCACTACGATGTTGCAACTTTTTGGAATAGAATTTTTATTTCGTTAATGGGGAGGAAAAAAGTACCAAAAGGGGTAAAAATGGGAAATTTGATTTTATTCAACCACAATGATCGAATTTAGATAAAATTTTTAAATTTAAAAACACTACATATCCTAATGGGGTGTTATTTGGAACCCCGGTACCAAGTGATATTTTTTGGTACTTTTCATTCTCCAACTGGTCCTTTTTGAGTTTTCTATGATATTGAAATAGAAACATGAAATTAATAATAAAGGGACTTTTCGCTACTTTTTCGTTCTACACAGGTACTTTTTTGAGTTTTCTTTAAAATTAAACCTAGAAACATGAAATTAAGCATGTAGAGCTCGGAGTAAATGAGAATCTATAAAATGGGACTTTTTGGTACTTTTTCGTTCTTCAAAAGGTACTTTTTGAATTTTCTATAATATTGAACCTAGAAACATGAAATTAAACATGTAGAGACCGGAGTAAATGAGAATCTATAAAAGGGGACTTTTTGGTACTTTTTCGTCCTTCGACTGGTACTTTTTGAGTTTTCTGTAAAATTTAACCTAGAAACATGAAATTAAGCATGTAGAGCCCGGAGTAAATGAGAATCTATAAAAGGGGACTATTTGGTACTTTTTCGTCCTTCGACTGGTACTTTTTGAGTTTTCTATAAAATTTAACCTAGAAACATGAAATTAAGCATGCGGAGGCCTTAGTTAATGAGAATCTATAAAAGGGGAATTTTTGGTACTTTTTCGTCCTTCCACTGGTACTTTTTGAGTTTTCTATAAAATTTAACCTAGAAACATGAAATTAAGCATGCGGAGGCCTTAGTTAATGAGAATCTATAAAAGGGGACTTTTTGGTACTTTTTCGTCCTTCGACTGGTACTTTTTGAGTTTTCTATAAAATTTAACCTAGAAACATAAAATTAAGCATGTAGAGCCCTTAGTAAATGAGAATCTATAAAAGGGGACTATTTGGTACTTTTTCGTCTTTCGACTGGTACTTTTTGAGTTTTCTATAAAATTTAACCTAGAAACATGAAATTAAGCATGTAGAGCCCTTAGTAAATGAGAATCTATAAAAGGGGACTTTTTGGTACTTTTTCGTTTTTCGACTGGTACTTTTTGAGTTTTCTATAAAATTTAACCTAGAAACATGAAATTAAGCATGTAGAGCACTTAGTAAATGAGAATCTATAAAAGGGGACTTTTTGGTACTTTTTCGTCCTTCGACTGGTACTTTTTGAGTTTTCTATAAAATTTAACCTAGAAACATGAAATTAAGCATGTAGAGCCCTTAGTAAATGAGAATCTATAAAAGGGGACCTTTTTGGTACTTTTTCGTCTTTCGACTGATACTTTTTGAGTTTTCTATAAAATTTAACCTAGAAACATGAAATTAAGCATGTAGCCCGGAGTAAATGAGAATCTATAAAAGGGGACTTTTTGGAACATTTTCGTCTTTCGACTGGTACTTTTTGAGTTTTCTATAAAATTTAACCTAGAAACATGAATTTAAGCATGTAGAGTCCAGAGTAAATGAGAATCTATAATAAGGGACTTTTTGGTACTTTTTCGTCCTTCGACTGGTACTTTTTGAGTTTTCTATAAAATTTAATCTACAAACATGAAATTAAGCATGTAGAGCCCAGAGTAAATGAGAATCTATAATAGGGGACTTTTTGGTACTTTTTCGTCCTTCGACTGGTACTTTTTGAGTTTTCTATAAAATTTAACCTAGAAACATGAAATTAAGCATGTAGAGCCCTTAGTAAATGAGAATCTATAAAAGGGGACTTTTTGGAACTTTTTCGTCTTTCGACTGGTACTTTTTGAGTTTTCTATAAAATTTAACCTAGAAACATGAATTTAAGCATGTAGAGCCCAGAGTAAATGAGAATCTATAATAGGGGACTTTTTGGTACTTTTTCGTCCTTCGACTGGTACTTTTTGAGTTTTCTATAAAATTTAACCTAAAAACATGAAATTAAGCATGTAGAGCCCGGAGTAAATGAGAATCTATAAAAGGGACTTTTTGGTACTTTTTCGTCCTTCGACTGGTACTTTTTGAGTTTTCTATAAAATTTAACCTAGAAACATGAAATTAAGCATGCGGAGGCCTTAGTTAATGAGAATCTATAAAAGGGGACTTTTTGGTACTTTTTCGTCCTTCGACTGGTACTTTTTGAGTTTTCTATAAAATTTAACCTAGAAACATAAAATTAAGCATGTAGAGCCCTTAGTAAATGAGAATCTATAAAAGGGGACTATTTGGTACTTTTTCGTCTTTCGACTGGTACTTTTTGAGTTTTCTATAAAATTTAACCTAGAAACATGAAATTAAGCATGTAGAGCCCTTAGTAAACGAGAATCTATAAAAGGGGACTTTTTGGTACTTTTTCATCCTTCGACTGGTACTTTTTGAGTTTTCTATAAAATTTAACCTAGAAACATGAAATTAAGCATGTAGAGCCCTTAGTAAATGAGAATCTATAAAAGGGGACTTTTTGGTACTTTTTCGTCTTTCGACTGATACTTTGTGAGTTTTCTATAAAATTTAACCTAGAAACATGAAATTAAGCATGTAGAGCCCGGAGTAAATGAGAATCTATAAAAGGGGACTTTTTGGAACTTTTTCGTCTTTCGACTGGTACTTTTTGAGTTTTCTATAAAATTTAACCTAGAAACATGAATTTAAGCATGTAGAGCCCAGAGTAAATGAGAATCTATAATAGGGGACTTTTTGGTACTTTTTCGTCCTTCGACTGGTACTTTTTGAGTTTTCTATAAAATTTAACCTAGAAACATGAAATTAAGCATGTAGAGCCCTTAGTAAATGAGAATCTATAAAAGGGGACTTTTTGGAACTTTTTCGTCTTTCGACCGATACTTTTTGAGTTTTCTATAAAATTTAACCTAGAAACATGAAATTAAGCATGTAGCCCGGAGTAAATGAGAATCTATAAAAGGGGACTTTTTGGAACATTTTCGTCTTTCGACTGGTACTTTTTGAGTTTTCTATAAAATTTAACCTAGAAACATGAATTTAAGCATGTAGAGCCCGGAGTAAATGAGTATCTATAATAGGGGACTTTTTGGTACTTTTTCGTCCTTCGACTGGTACTTTTTGAGTTTTCTATAAAATTTAAATTACAAACATGAAATTAAGCATGTAGAGCCCAGAGTAAATGAGAATCTATAATAGGGGACTTTTTTGTACTTTTTCGTCCTTCGACTGGTACTTTTTGAGTTTTCTATAAAATTTAACCTAGAAACATGAAATTAAGCATGTAGAGCCCTTAGTAAATGAGAATCTATAAAAGGGGACTTTTTCGTCTTTCGACTGGTACTTTTTGAGTTTTCTATAAAATTTAACCTAGAAACATAAAATTAAGCATGTAGAGCCCTTAGTAAATGAGAATCTATAAAAGGGGACTTTTTGATACTTTTTCGTCCTTCCACTGGTACTTTTTGAGTTTTCTATAAAATTTAACCTAGAAACATGAAATTAAGCATGTAGAGCCCTTAGTAAATGAGAATCTATAAAAGGGGACTTTTTGGTACTTTTTCATCCTTCAACTGGTACTTTTTGAGTTTTCTATAAAATTTAACCTAGAAACATGAAATTAAGCATGTAGAGCCCTTAGTAAATGAGAATCTATAAAAGGGGACTTTTTGGAACTTTTTCGTCTTTCGACTGGTACTTTTTGAGTTTTCTATAAAATTTAACCTAGAAACATGAATTTAAGCATGTAGAGCCCAGAGTGAATGAGAATCTATAATAGGGGACTTTTTGGTACTTTTTCGTCCTTCGACTGGTACTTTTTGAGTTTTCTATCAAATTAAACCTAGAAACATGAAATTAAGCATGCAGAGCCCTTAGTTAATGGGAATATATAAGGGGACTTTTTGGTACTTTTTCGTTCTTCGACTGGTACTTTTTGATTTTTCTATAAAATTTAACCTAGAAACATGAAATTAAGCATGCAGAGCCCTTAGTTAATGGGAATATATAAGGGGACTTTTTGGTACTTTTTCGTTCTTCGACTGGAACTTTTTGATTTTTCTATAAAATTGAACCTAGAAACATGAAATTAAGCATATAGAGCCCGGAGTAAATTGGAAACTATAAAAGAGGACCTTTTTGGTACTTTTTTGTTCTTCGATTGGTACTTTTTGATTTTTCTATAAAATTGAACATAGAAACATGAAATTAAGCATGTAGAGCCCGGAGTAAATAAGAATCTATAAAAGGAGACTTTTTTGTACTTTTTCATTCTTCGACTGGTACTTTTTTCAGTTTTTTATAAAATTTAACCTAGAAACATAAAATTAAGCATGTAGAGCCTGGAGTAAATTAGAATCTATAAAAGGGGACTTTTTGGTACTTTATCGTACTTCGACTCGTACTTTTTGAGTTTTCCATAAAATTAAACCTAGAAACATGAAATTAAGCATGCAGAGGCCTTAGTTAATGAGAATCTATAAAAGTGAACTTTTTGGCACTTTTTCGTCCTTCGATTGGTATTTTTTGAGTTTTCTATAAAATTCAACCTAAAAACATGAAATTAAGCATATAGAGCACGGCGTAAATGAGAATCTATAAAAGTGGACTTTTAAGTACTTAAAATTGAGTACACATATACAATCATCATTTCTTCAAATTAGGGAATTACCAATATTTAAAAATTTGTAATCTTTGTAATACATATTATTTTTTCCTTGCTAAATGAAGAGCCAACATATTTCTCATTCTATAAAAACCCTCGCTAACAAAGTAGCGGGTAATAAGCTAGTTATAAATAAAATTGGTTACGAAAAGACCGCAATTATTTTATGTATAAATCCTTAATGTTTTGACAAATAGATGTCAGTAGTGTTAACAATTTATTATAGCGCATGTTCAATACAATTTTCCAGTAAAACTCACAATGGTATTGAGTGTGGCAACACCGTTTTCTTTTTTACTTGACAGTTTAATAACGTAAACAAAAACAAATAACAACAAACACTTTCTTCTACAACAAGGTAAAACAACTGATAAGAAAATATGTAGTATGTATGTATGTATGTCGAATGTACGAAACAAAACAATCAAATAGGAGTAAAAGCAGAGTGATAAAACAATACCAATCCTTATGGGAATAAGTTGCATGGAATTTGGGATTGAAATGTCTGATTTACAATTGGGAAACGAAAATTGCTACTAGAACGAGTTAGTTGCACATAAGACTTCTAAGCGAAATGTTATTTAGCATTGAGTTCGTACGGTAGCGCGCTTTTTTAGAAAATCAAAATTTACACATATTTCGACAATATAGAGTGCCAATGTTGTTCGCTTTTAAAGTTGGCATAATTAAACATTCGGTTATTTATAATGTATACCTATTTATTCTTCAAAAGAAATGAATTCAATTTGAAAAAATAAAAAAATATTTTTTTTAATATACTGCGGCATCTAGTGTGCAAAAAAAGCAACAAAGTCTATCAATGACACAGTGTATAGTGCTATAAAAAACCAGCAACAACTATTTAATTAATAAATCGGTTTGTTTTGACAAATAGATGTCCGTAGCGTTAATAACAATTTCTCATAGCGCATGTTCAATGCAATTTTCCAATGTCAAGAATCCCATAAATCCCCGAGTTGTATTAGTATGGCATCACTATGTACTTATTTTTTACTTGACAGTTTATTGACAACTGTCAAATACTCTCACGCTCTTGTTCTGCTCTCTGTTTTATTCGTTTATTAAAATTCGGTCGTTTTGCTTGTGATTTGTGAAAAAAAGTAAAAAAATAAAAAGTGGAATCAATTTAAGTTAGAATTTACTCAAACTGAATAAAATTCATGATTAATTATGTGAAAAGAAATTCAGAATCAAATGTTTTTAATTGAAAAGAAGCAAACATTCAGTAGAGTGTTAGAAAATAAATCTGTGTTTATGGGCTAACGCCCCCAGTGCTGCTGCCGCCACTAAACGACCAGAAGAAGAAGATGTTTCGAAAGTATAGAAATTTCTTCTTCTGCTAAGGAAAGCGAAAAAAACCAAAGAAAAATTTATTCAGTGGTGGAGCTGCATCAATGTTATTTTTCCTTGGGAAAATTAAATACAAAAACAAAAATCTAATTGAAAAATGTGCAATATTTGGAATAGATACAAAAAAACACAGCAACTATGTTTCCGAAGTTTCCTGCTTTTCTTTGATTGCTGGAAAATATTACGGATGCCACAAAATGTTTGGCATCCCTTAGATGCAAGTAGTAAAATATAAATTATTCACAAAAAAATATTCAGAAAAAAACGAAATAAATGATATAGTTTTAACAAAAATAATTATAATAAAAGAAAAAAAAAAAAAAAACAAGAATAAAACATAATCAAACCAATGACAGGCTCCTGTCGCATACACAGCAGTGACAAATAGTTGTTAACCCTTCAAAACCGTGTTAATGTGCACTCGTCCCACCTTCACTGGCACCTCCTCACCGCCACCCTACAACCACTACAACTATTTTTACAACTATTACTCCTCAAAAATATATAACGACTGACTCTGTAGCTGCTACTCCTACTACAGCAATTACGAATCGAAACTTTACCTTTTTAATACCACTCACCTACAAACATACAAACAAAAACACAACAACTCACTTAATTTAGAACAACTGTGCAACAACAAAACCAAATATAAACGTAAAAAGAAAACATAATAATAACAACTAAAGTGTAGAAAGAATTTAAATAAAATAATTAAAATAAATTAAAAAAGAACAAAATGCAAGCTAAAAAACGTTACATACTTGTGTTTGTATCCTGCGCATTTCTGGCGTACTGTTATTTTGGTGGTTACCGGCTGAAAAATGCAGCACATCGTCGTCGCGGCTCTTCATCTTCGCCTTCAATCGAAGGTGACAGCGAGTCTCTGGATCATTTGCCTAGTTATCTTTCAAATGAGGCGGTAAATGACTATTTAAGTTCTATTGGTCCAGAAATGGCAGAAACAATCTCTAAATCACGAACGGGAGCAGAAAACTTGCCAGCATCTGGTGAACAAGCACCTGCGAATGCAATAGCAACATCGTTGTCAGCACGCTCCTGTCGCATGGAGACATGTTTCGATTTTAGCAAATGCTACAATGAGTTTCTCATTTATGTCTATCCACCCGAACCGCTTAATTCACTGGGTGCTGCTCCGCCAATTTCACCCAATTACCAAAAGATCATTACCGCCATACAAGAGTCACGCTATTATACGCCAGACCCGGAACGGGCTTGTCTTTTCGTGTTAGGCATCGATACTTTGGATCGCGATTCGCTATCAGAGGATTACGTGCGTAATGTACCGTCTCGTTTGGCTCGTCTACCTCATTGGAACAATGGTCGTAATCATGTTATATTTAATTTGTACTCGGGCACTTGGCCCGACTACGTTGAACATTCGCTTGGTTTCGATACGGGCGAAGCGATTTTAGCTAAGGCCAGCATGAGTGTACAACAGATGCGACCAGGTTTCGATATAAGCATTCCATTGTTTCACAAGCAATTTCCGTTACGCGCCGGTTCTACAGGTCTGGCATCGTCCATGCATTTTCCATCAAACAAAAAGTATCTGCTGGCTTTTAAAGGCAAACGGTAAGTTTATTTTTTATGTTTTGTGAAATATATGTATGTATGTTCTTTTAGTTTAGCGCTTGAAATTGTGGGGAATCAAAGAATGTTTTGGAACGAATATTCGTCTGAAATGGAATATACTCGTGCTTAAGAAATATCAATTTATTAACTTCAAAATTTATATTCTGACGCCTGATAACATAAGAATCTAAATATTTTAATATATTTTAAAAGTTTGCTACAACCGTACATTTTTTAAGTAATTTAACATATAGTCACCTAAAACGTAAACGCCCCTATTTAACATTTTTCAAATTTTTCAGGAGAAGCAAAAAACTACTAAAACTAAACTACTATATAAAATCGATTTTGAATTTTTGGTTAGTTAGAGCCGTTTGCGTTTCAGGTGACGATATTTGAGAAAAATGTATTATCAATTTTAAATTTATACGAAGGAAAATTCCTCAACCTGCTTTGTTTTAAGATTGGTTAAGTTTTGACCCACCTCTCATGCAGAAAATCTGTTTATATTATAAACTTTATAGTAAGTAAATCTTTCAAAATTAAGCATGTATGTATGATAAAGTTCTACAAAAATTATTTGTTTTCGATATTAATAACTTGTTTAAATTTACTAATTAACAACCATATATTTTAAAAGAAAATTTATGGGCTCGATATGGTCTTATTCAAGTTCAATTAATAAATCTATAATTGTTTATTGAAAAAACTCTAAAATGAATTCAAAACTTTTTGAAATTTTATTGAAACACTCTAAAATATAATTAAATATAAAAATTCGTGAACATGTTTTGATGTCGAATATAAACCTATTTAGTAGTCTATTGTACGTAGGAAAATTCGTTCCCCTTAATTGCTGATATTTTTTTTTTGAAGAATACCACAATTATCATTGATTCTAAAGGGAATTTAACGCCAAATTCTTCAATGAAACTGAATGGAATCCATAAAAAAAGAACAGAAAAAAGAAAACCTTAGAGGTTTGGGAGAATTTCTAGAATTGGGCTGAAATAGATGTTACATTTGTCAGAACACATTACCATTTGCTTAGCATAGAAGTTTACTCTAGTTAGTCCAGTTAGAGTTAGTTAGAGTTGGTTTCATAATCTCATAATCTTCTCAAGAAGAAGTAAATTTTTGAGATTTAAAAAGTACATTCGTACTCTATGACAGTCTTTGAGATAATCTTAACGATTACTCAACAAAACCCACAGCAAATCTTTCAAGTCCCATCTGAGAGAGGACATGATATTATTGAAAGCACCTTTGATATCGTAGCAACAAGACCTTGTCTATCTAATCGAATGTGAAAATCATTCTGTGCATTAAAATTTTATTTTTATACCCTACACCACTACAGTGGGGATGGTATTATTGTTTGTTGATGTTTGTAACACTCAAAAATATTAGTCCTACACCCACTTTCTGATACGATTAAACTGCATATGTATGTATTTATGTCCATCTGTTCTACCGTATGTGTGTCCATGTAAACCTTTGCAAGTTTTCAAACAAATTTGATGAAATTTGGTACATACTCTTCTTATGACCCAAGAACGAAAAAATCCAAAATTTTAACATAGTCACTGGTGTAGGGTACCATATGGTCGGCCATACCCGTCTATACTTGTTAATTCTAAAATCGTTCATTTCGTAATCTTGAGACTTTCCAAATGAACTCTTTTTATTTCCAACTACGAAACAAATTTATTTAAAGATTTTTAGAGGTGAAAAGTTTATCATCTCGTCTTCTAAAATATTTGACTGTAGTCTTTAAAGCTTTTGTTTTGCTGTGATGGTGAAATAAAGAATGTTTGGTTAAATATTTTATTCTCATATAAATTTTTTAATTTATGAAAAATAGCTAAAAGAACAATTTGAATTAATGTTAATAAGAAATATTCATATTTATATAAATACATACAAATGATTAAATATGTTTGTATGTATATGCCATACAATTCTATAAACCAACTTAATAAGTACATATGCAGTAAATGCTTGCAGACAAGCAACTTGAAGATCATATAATTTAATAAATTTGTCTTTACATTAAGCTTATTAAGATGGTACACATAAATAAATTGTGTTTATTGTAATATTCCAATTTACAATTGAAACTAGATTCAAATACATAATATGTATTTATTTATATATACTTTTACTTTTTGCCAAAACTACTGTTGAATTTTAAAATATTTTGTGATGCCATCCTAATGATGTTTTTTTCATATAATTTTTCTTGCATATAATTGGATTTTATGGCCATTAATTCGGAGAAACATTATTATTAATAAATAAACTATCAACGAGTTAAAATTACTAAACCCTAAAATGCTTTGCTCTTACATAGTCGATTCAAATTAAAATTGCAACTTTGTGGGCTTTGTATCCTGTTACATACTATGTGATCGACTACAAACTTGAGTTTTACAAGGAAAAATTTTAATTGTTATATATAAATTTATTGTAACTCAAGAATTGTCGCCATTAATATAAAATATTTTCTACACAACATATAGTTTGCATGTTTTAGTTTTTGTCGTTATTGAAATTCTTTAAAATAGAAATTTGTTTTAGATTTAATTGAAATTATTGTACACATCCTACATGAACAAAAAATATTCCTCTTCGTACGTGTTCAAAGCTGGAGGTAAGAGTAAAGAAAGAAAAGAAATAAATAAATTTGTCTGACTTTGAATGAACAACGGAAGAAGAATGAAATTCTTTCGATTAATTTAGAAAAAAAATGAGCCAAAGATTTGCATTGTGTTGTTTGAACATTTCTATTTATATAATAATAGAAATGTTTGATTAAATTACTCACAGCTTGTTGTAGTTTTGAAATTAAGTTGTTAATTTGTATTTATTAAATTGTATTTATACAAATATATAAATAAACTTTTTAATATTTTTAATACAACTATCCAAACTACAACCACCTGTCTTACCATTTTATCACTTATAAAGATTGAACCCACCAAAATCGAAAAATTTTAAATCGTTTATAATTTCAAATCTAAGTAACCAATTAAAAAAAAAATAAATTTGAATAGCCTATAGTCTCCTTATTTAAAGCCAAATAAAATTTTTTTATTGTTTATTTCGTTTTGAAAAAATGGCTTCAGAGCTTAGTCGGATAAAACTTATATTCCTTAGTGCATTGTCCTCTAAACGAAATTTTTGATAGAGTCACAGGTGGTAATTATAATTAAAAAAATTTAGACTAAGTAGATATCAAACTTTAATTTGTTTAGTATTTTTACTTTTTTGAAAATTTAAATATACTATTACTATTATGTATACTTATAGTATTTTATTTGTTTTCTATTAAATATTACTTTTATGGTTTATTGAAATAAAAATATTTTTTTAATATTTTAATGGATAAAAGTAATAAAAAAAATTCCATATTTACGGTCTGCCTCTGAAATTGAGACAATTACAGCAGTGAATGTTAATTTAGCACATATTTATATTTATATTATTTGACATATCAAAATTTATGTAAATTATTTTAGCAAATAATATTTGGTCAATCGAATATTCAATTATCGGATAATGAATCACATTTCCTACAGCTTTTTAAGAGAATTTTAATTGAAATCTTTTTCTGTGCACTAGTGTAATAATGCATACGTTGCATTCTTTTTTTAAAATGTATTTCTTTTTTATTTTTATTTTAATTTATTTGCTTCTTGTTGTCAAATATAATCAAATATATCATATTCATCTATAAAAAAAAACTTAAACGAAATCTTCCGCTAATATTATCTGTCAACTGCTCTAGTATTATAATCTTAAATCATAAACAACTAAAACAATGGGGAAGCAAATTGAACTTTTATAACGATTTTAGCAGACACTGACATACATATGCATCTACATATTTATAATTTGTATATACAAATCTAAACACATTTGCTGCAATAGGGTCATAACTTAAAATCCGGTTATTTTCTTAAGTTCCATAAAATTCTTTCTGTGAAAAAATCTTTGACATAATTTTAACTTTACTGCCCAGGAAAAATTTCAGAACTTGTTCTAAAAACAACTAGTTCTAGAACGAGTGCAAATAGAACCAATTCAGATTCTTAAACAACAACGTTGGAACTTCGGAACATTGTTTTGGTTCTAAAATACTTCTAAAGAGTTTTAAGGAACTAGTTTTTTGACACTAGTTATATATTGATACTACACTAGTTCAATGGAATGCGTACTAGTTCCGAAACAACTTCTTGGAATCAAAAAATTAAAATTTTTTAAACTTATTTTTATCGAAATATAAAATGCATTCATATGTATATTTCTGCATACAACTGAATTATAAGGCTTTAAAAATATTCCCCAGTGAATTGTACCGAGAGAATGGAAAGTTAGCTGCTGGTTTTGTATATCCTGTACAAACAATTTTTGATATACGTGTGGCTGAATGATCATGAATATTAAGATTATAAGACATTGGTATGTAAGTTTTCTTAACAAAATTTGTACAATATTAATAATTCCTTAACAGTTTCTCAAAATTGGTGCTAATCCGCTGAAAAAATAACTGTTTTTAAATTAAATAAGCGTATACGTTCTCTAAAGCTTCCCTAGAACTAGTTCTGAGGTTGACAAATTCGAACAAAAATCATTGATTAAAGAACTAGTTCCAGAACCGTTCCAAAGAATGAGTGTCGACTCCATAATGCTTCCTCAGAACCAGTTCGAACAAAAATCATTGTTCTCAACGCCAAAGTAGAACGAGTACAGGCTATAATCATGCGTTCTATAACTAGTTGTGGAACTAATACAATTTTTGCTGGATATTATTATTAAAAATGTAGCATAAAATCAATTAGAAAATTTACTATATTTTTTTTTGTAAAAGTGTGGAGGGAGAAACTTAGCTCTTTAGCTTCAACCGTTTAGGCTGTGCGATGTTGAATCAGTCAGTCAGTAACGTTAAAATTGTTTATATATAGATTAGAAATTATAAGAATTGTATGAGTTGTATACGTCATATGTCTCATATAATAAACTCTCCGACATTAAACCAAGATGAATTCAAATTAATATAAGAGTTATATATTCGGCTGTGACGGATCTTGTACATATACAGTGCTGTGCAAAATAATAGACTTATTTTTATTTGTTTTAATTATTTACTCAAAAACTAAACTGAAAATACAATATTTACAATAGTTCATATTTTTACTAAAAGTTTATTGTACGTATAAATTTGCAAACAATTATTTTTCTGTTGTTCAAAATAATAGATTTTTTGAAACATCTTTAAAAGAATATTTTTTATTTCATGAAACACCAAAACAAAATTACTTTTTTTATTCATATTATAGAAGTTTAGAATCAAGGTGCTTATCATTCTTGTTTAAAACGCATAGTATACTTCTCACTAAGGAGAACTACCCAGTTTTCTTCGACCGGTTTTTTGCTACGGAGTTTTCGAATGTTAGAAAAAACCCGGTTTGCTGCAGTCGAATAATTCGGTTTATTGTGAAAATGCATTTTTAATATGCGGTCGTTAGTTTTTAAGACTAATATAAACATAAAAACAATTTTCTGGAATGGGCCTTATATGGGCATTGGGTCGAATGTGGTCCGATTTTAAAAAGAAAATTTACAGAATTATTTGTAGATCCTTAAAACATACTCCTGACTAATATTATAACTAGAGTCCGACCGAACTCAAAATTTTGTTCGGTGCCGAACACCGAACCCGAACTTCGGTAAATTTGAAAGTTCGGCCGAACCCGAACTTTGTTCGGTTTTCAAAGTTCGGTGAACACTAACTTTTTTTAAATGAAAAATAATACTTTTTTATTTTTGGTTTTTAAACGATTTATTGACAATGATATAATTATCTGTAAGAGCACGCTGAGAAAAAACATGGTTGTAATAACCATGTTCTAAGAGCAACATATTATGATTAAAATTATGATTGTAGTCTAAACATATTATCGTTATTGTAACAATTTTAAAATATCATATGATTAAATACCGTCAAAACATCATGATATTTTTGTATTTATCATAATATTGTTATACATGATATTATGATCCAATGTGATAAAAATTTCGTTTTAAATATGTATCGAAATCAAAATGAATTTTATCGAATCAGTAAAATTAGTTTTTAAAAAAATAAAATATATATATACAACACTTAACACAATTCGCAAATTTCAATTTGCCAATTTATATGAAATATTGGTTCATAAAAAAATTTAAGTATAATTTCATAAAAATTAAAAATACTAGTATTTTTAAGCCTGTTATGAACGTTAGTAATTTTCTAAAGCGAACATTATATGGTGGCCATGTCCAAATGTAAACCGATTTTGTCCATTTTGAATACCAATCAAACTGCAACAATAGTTTAGGTCCTATCGTTCTTTCAAGAGACTGACAGACTGACTTACTGACAGACATGTCTACAAATCAAAGGTTTATAATCGAAACTAGATAATTCAAATTAAATGTTTCACTTTTCTTAGCTTTTTAATCAGTTTCTAGTTAACAGTTTTTCAAATCAGCCGAAAAAATGAACGGTTACAAAAGCGTTTTGTACCTATGTATATCCGAAATTTATTGTACAGCCAGGATGTATGATAACTTCTGTAAACAGATTTTCAGCATTTTTAAAACTTTTTGATGATATAAAAATATGATAAAAAAACATTTTATAAAAAGTTCGGCGTTCGGTGTTCGGTCAAAATTTCGCCGAACACCGAACATTGACCGAACCTCACTTTTTACCGAACTCCGAACCCATACCCGAACGTTCGGTAGATTATATTGATGCATAATCGGGGCGCTTACGAGTATTTAAGCGGGGCTATGTGGCTAAAAGCAACTAATCACCATCTTTCTTGGGCCATAATAGTGCTATATACCAAATTTTTTCCAGATATCTTTAAGCTTCTGATCTGTAATTTAATATTAATCAACTCCGTAAGTGGCTTTGAGCCTATTGGAGTCCTTTAAGCTTAGTTAAGTACTATTATTTTTGGTTTTTATCCAGCAAAAAAATTTTGAAGCTATTCAAGAAGAAGGGATACTTTCACGATTTCTTTTGAACGTATTCAATATAATGCGTTTTAAATACATTCCTATATTCTAATAAATTTGTCAGAAGTGAGCGCATGAAAAATTTGTATCCAATTCACTCATGTAACTGTAATATAGGAATTGTAATATTTCACTGTAATTTGGTATTCTCTTAGGATTTAAATGAAACGTGAATTTTAAACCAATAAATATTAAAAATAACATTAATTCTATTAGGTTTTTGTATATAATATTTGTTAAAATTAGTAATATCAAGTCAATTTTTAAATCTTACTTAATAAGAAAAGGAAAAAACCAAGTTGACTGACTATTTAACGGATTTGAAAATATAATGGGTATTTTAATGCATTTTAAAATCAGTTATTAATTTTTTATTTTGTTATCATACATAATTTTTATCAATATCACACTAAAAAATTAATTTAAATAGTAAAAATTAATTCATAGTACCTTCAATAATGCATTTTAAAATAAATATAGTGCACCAATGAAAATTCGCATTAAAAACATCGAATGTTCATTGGTTATAAGCACTCATTTTAATGACGAATTATTTTCCAAATACGAACCCATGTCACGCTATGTTAAAATCATGCATGTTTCACCTAAATATGAACCAGTTCATTATCAGTTAAACCCATGCATTTACTACTTTTTTTGCACGTCTTTTTTTGCTGGGTACTAACTAGGGTGATCGACTCGGTTTTTCAACCGGTTTTAAACCCGTTTTTTTCTGCTTTCCAGTGTCGGTTTTTTCTAAATGTTGATTTTTCGAATATCGAATAATTCGGTTTTTTCACTTTTAAAAAACCGGTTTCGAATACTTTTATTTGCTTTGTTTTCTAAGATAACTTAAATTAAATTTTGAAAAAAATAATAATACAGCACGTCTAAAATTTAAAAATATTCGAGTCGAGGAACTAGAGTTTATTTTTCTAAAGCACCTTTGGTTAAACTTTTTTGATTTTCTTAATTAATTAAGAAAAATTATTTGTAAAATTGATTGGAATAATTGTTTGATAAAATTTTACCAATCTTAAGATTGTATTCCAATTACAATAATAAATTTGCGGCTGAAATATTATGGAAGTGTTGGAATGCCTATGAAAATTGCCAGGGACTTTAGAATAAGCTGGGATTACATAGTATCTTATGTTTAACAAAGTGTCCCACTTTTGTCCTAATTTTTTATTACATTAAAGAAATAAAGTAAATCAGACGACTAGATCTAAAGTTATAATCTTTTAAACTGTCAAAAATCAGTTCGGACCATGTTTTATTAATCAAATTTAAACATAAACATTAATTTTTTCAAATTAAAATAGATTTTTTTTAGTTATAATAAAAAACCGGTTAACCGGTTTTTTCCGAATTTGAAAAATATCAACCGGTTTTTTTCAAATGTCAACTATTCGAACTATTCGAAAACCGGTTTTTGGAAAATGTCGAATAATCGATCACCCTATTACTAACATAACCTGACTCACATAATATAAATTGTAATGGTTTAGGGTATAAAATTCAATATAATTCCTGATTTTTCCAGTTGATGATATACAGCGTCTCTCATAATTATTCAAATTTGGGTAAACTATAAAAAGAAACCAAATTTAATAATATATTTTGTGTGCAAAACAAATAAATTAATTTGTTATATTGTCTAGATAGTGCTTATGTTTGATATCACGCTTTTTAAAACTTGAAAAATTTGCATTGACTTAAATTAATTGTGCTTTTTTAAAAAAAGTCCACAAAATTGCCTCACAAACGTATACGTATTTTTCCTGTATTTCATATTTGATCATATTATACGCAACACAAATTTTAGAATCGAATGGTTTTTATGCGTAATATTGTTTTAAGGGGTTACTATCCACGGAAAGGATATATTTTTGGCCCATTTGGTCCACAATTTTGGGGAATTTGTACCCTCTTTTCATGTAATATCATTAAAATGGCGATTTTTGGCCATAATTGTAAATTTTTCTCCTTTTTTTCAGAGATAAAACAAATATTTGATATTGGGACTTAAAAGACCCCAATAGTATTATAAAAATGGACTTAAGTTCCAATATATTGAATTAGCGACAGAAGAATGATCCGAATAATTTATCTTGGAACGTTTAAATACAGATTCTTGTAACAAAAATTATTATTTTTAGATACCCTATGGGTTCTATTAAATTCCAATATTAAATTTTGGTTTTATCTCTGGAAAAAGGGTGAAAACATTACAAATATAGCCAAAAATCGCCATTTTAATGATATTACATTAAAAAGAGGGTACAAATCCCCCAAAATTGTGGACCAAATGGGTCAAAAATATATCCATGCGGTTGATAGTAACCCCTTAAAACAATATTAAGCATAAAACCATGCGATTCTAGAATTTGTGTATCGTATAATATGATCAAATATGAAATACAGGAAAAATTCGCATACTTTTGTGAAGTAGTTTCATGGACTTTTTTTAAAAAAAGCACAACAACAAGCAAAATTTAAGTAAATGTAAAGTTTTCAAATTTTAAGGGGCGTGATATCAAAACTAAGGACTATCTAGACAATATAACAAATTAATTTATTTATTTTCCACACAAGAACTTCCAAAGAAGCGAAAAAGAAGTACTGAAAAAGACCTGAAAAAGTGATGATTTTCACACAGGCTTGTCATAGGAGGGATGTCATATAATATAATTATTTTCGCTTCTTCGGAAGTTTTTAAACATCACTTCCTCAGAAGGTAAAAAAATTCAATTAGTGCTACTTTTGAAGTGGTGATAAATGTTACTCTTTTGGAAGTACTTCGTTTTATTTTTGCTGGGATATAAATAATTTCTTGTTTATTTCTTATATTAAGTTTCTAACTTTAGAATTTCAAATAAAACTTGCTAGAAATTGATGCATCCATATTGAAAGCTAACATATCTCTACCTAAAAAATTTAAGATCATAGAATTAAAATGCTTAAAATTAATTTATTATATATATTTATTATATCTACTTAGAATCTATAATTTCCATTTAACCTAATACAAGAATTTTTAGCGTTCTTCTATTTCTAATCTATCCCCATATTTCACTGAACCTCTCTGCCTTACATTTCTGTGCTTTGATTCGGTGAATGATGGTGAATAATGGTGATGAGTTTTAAGACGTACATTTTTGCGGGAATTGCTACTGCTGTGAATGGACTGGGTTGTGTATTCCGGCAGATTAGGTACTTCTGTTGTAGTGGAAATGTCGTATGACAATGATATTTCAGTATTTAAATAAGTATCTTCGACATCTGGTGGCCATTTCTGGGACTTTGTTCGCTGTGCGTTATTTGTTGAGGTGAGGGGTTGATGATATGGAGTAATATGTCTGCCCCTATGACTAGAATATGTTATATTTGAAGGTAACCAACTATTATCAAGTGGTAACTCTTGTTGTTTAGTGCGTTGTTGTACTTTAGGATTGTAATTGTTGTCTGGACGATTACGAATTTTTTTCAAGAATATAGCTGGATAATTGGGTTCTTCGGTAGTTGTGGTGGTTGTCGTTGGCGTTGTTGTTGTTGTAGTTGTTGTCGTAGAGGTTACTTCATTTATTCGGTAATTTCCTCGTGAGGGTAAAAATCCACGCTGTGAACGATATTCAATATGATAAGGCTTCGTAGCCGTATCGTCTTCTATTTGTGTAATAATATTTGGAGATTCAGTTGTGACTGCAGAATGCTTTAAATTTGACCCTCTTGGCGAAGTTGGACTTCGTTGATTGTAGTATTCATGGGAATAAGGTTGAACAACAGATTCCTCAGCTGTATATTCGGTAACTTCATACGTATGTGATTTTTTTGGCTCTTCTTCGGGAAAATCATTGGAAGTTAAAGGTTCATAAACTTGTTTTTGAGGCTCTGGCAGTAGTTCTCCCACTACACTGGTATGTAAAGCACTCATCATGAAAGGCTTGAATGTTGTGAACCCTGTTGGAGTATCACCCACTTTATAAACTGGTTTCCAACTATCGTGGAACTCTTGTATTTTGCCCCTAACAATTCCATTATCAGAATGTAAATCCATATCAACATCCTTTGCATCCCTTTGTTTTTCAGCTCTATATGCCATATAATTTGGCCTTGCTGCGCCCTTCATGGGCGTTTTACCTTCTGCTATTAATTCCTGCTCCTTTTCTATCTGTCTTAGTTTCTCTGGATTTATCATGTACATAGATTTGAATTTTTCTGTCACATGTTCGGCATCTTTCATATGCATGGATTTCAGTTTATCTGCCATATGTTCTGGATCATTCATATGCATAGATTTGGGTTTATCTGACATCAGTGGTCTTGGTGTCATGGCCATTAATTTTACAACTTTCTTAGAAGGTCGAACTCTAATCACTTTTGTTTCTTTGGTATGAGGATTACGAATAATGTATTTTATTCTGGTTGTCTCAGTGGGTAAATAGTCCATGACATTTGAGGTGGTCTGTTTCGGTGGCATAAAATCGCCAATCATACTTTTCATAACACGTGCTCCTGTCACGACACGGTCTACAAATCCATCGACTGAACTGTCCATTTGTTTCCACATAAAACGGCGTTGTATGCTGGGACAATTAAAATAATTAATAAAAAGACATTATTAATATTTAAAATATAAACACAAAATCCACAAAAGTCTGGAGTTCAATTTCCTGTCTTAATGTTTGTATCTTATAATTGTTAAAATTTAAATTATTACTTATTCGTTCGTTATTTAATTTGGTTATCTCTAAAATGAATAGCATTTTTGTTAAAGATTTAAACTAAACACAATTTTAATTTTAAAATAAAATTGTTATTTTGCACTTGTCACTCTAGTTTATTTCTTGTTGCTAAGGAAAACATTGAATTCAACGCTTTGTGTATGACATTTTGTTATTATAAAAAAAAATAAAATAAGAATATTTCCCACCTGTGATTCCATTTTGTTGGTTTACCATCGCTGCCCCGCTGCTGCTGACTTAACAGAATCAATAGGAATAGCCAAATAATATGCTGCTGATAACTTAGGTCTTTCCACAAGATACGCTGGAAAATGTTTATAAACCATTATATACTTTGGTTAGTTTCAGTGGACTTCCCTTTTTTTATATAAATAGGTAAAGTAAAGCCATAAATAAAGTTGTCAAATTACAAACTTACACAACATTTTCTAAATAACACTTGAAGCATTTTTTTTATTCGTCAGATACAAATTATATTGTTCGAACTCTTACTACAGCTGACAATTGACTTTTTCCGTTGTTGACAAGCAAATGCTGGTCGTAGATTGTGAGTTTTCTCTTTCTTTAAGACTTTCTATGATCCGTTTGTGTGGGTACTTTCCTGTGTGCGTCTTATTATATGGTTGTGGTAACATTGAACCAATGACGCCAAATGTTGGTAGTTTTATATAAAACGAACAATGTTTTTCTATAACATTCAAACAACATTCATACAACAAAATGTACTCTAGTACTGTACAATCAGTCAGCCATATAAATTAGCAAAATTACTCTATGTATGCAGTTTGTAGTTTCCCAGCACACATTTAGGTTTTTTGTCAAAACGGTGAAGTGTTATGTCAAATCCTTGCTTGTGGCTGCGTTGAAATCGAAGCAACAGCATTATTTCCTATGCAAAATTTCTGAATCACTTTTTCCATCTTTTTTGTTCTATGGACGAAGATTCGGCGGTAGATGAATTGATGTTAAAACTAAATTGCCCTGAAATCTTATTATTGATATTAAATGAAATTAAAAATAGTTTTAAGTTTGAATTTGTGTGTGATGGGTTATTTTCTTGCTTTATATCTTTAACACAAATTGGTGTTTCAAGTGATAAGTTACTTATTTAGTTTCCAAAGATTATGTGAAGGAAGAAAACTTGAGGGTCTGAAAATGGTTTACAATTTTAATGAATTGATCGTTTATGGTAACAAATCCCCTTCAGATTCGAATTACCAAAAATTCCATCTTTACCGACTGATTGGAGTGGAATTAATTTTTTCCTTAGGTTAGGTTAGGTTAGGTTGATAGGAGGATGTATACTACATCAAATCTGAAGAAGTACATCTAGGCCACTATCGGGCCTGTTGTGCGCTCTTTATCATAAAAAAAAGTTCACTGATTGAATTATTTTTTAGTGTTCATAAACTCAGTTTCCTGAACGTAATTCCTAAGAATCTTCCAATCAGTGTTAGTCACGAATGTTATTTCCGGAATAACATCACTTCCAATATACTTGGATCTAAGTTCGACGAATGCCTGGCAGTGGCAAAGAAAGTTCTTCAGAGTTTCACTGTCCTCTCCACATGCTCTATATTCGTCTGAATCCGCACGTCCAATTTTGCATAAATGTGTTCGTAATCCTGTGTGTCCACTCGGAATACGTATCATAATACGAACTTCAGACTTTCCCATTTTGAGGAGATTTTTCGTCTTGCTTCATCAGGTTCATCCCATAGAATCTTCGTGGTTCTACCCACTGTTTCATTATTCCAAGAGACCTTATGAGATTCTCTCATCTATATTTTTAGTTCAGCTTTTGTTGCGTTAAATGGTTTTGAGTTTGTATCCCTGTAGTAGTTTGATATTGCACTTTTTGTCCAAAGCAGTCCACCAGATTATTAAAGCATAAGCTAGAAATGGTCTAATTACACTTTTATAAAGATAGTAGGACTAAGACCCCATTTCATGCCCATAGTTCTCCTTGTTGATATCGCTCAGCACCGATGTGCCTTGTTGATCCTATCCTCTATGTGGTGTCTCCATTTTAATTTCCGGTCGAGGATTACACCTAAGTACTTAACTTTGTCTGTCACTGGTATCTTCTTGCCCAGGAAGCAAGGTTCAGTATACGTAAAATTTTTGTCTTTCTTGTGAAAAGACAGATTTCCGTTTTTGCCGGGTTAACATTGAGAACTCTCGGTTGAGCCCAGCTTAAGGCCGTATTCAGAGCCTCCTCAGCTCTTCTACACAAGTAATTTGGATCCTTTCCTTTTAAAAGTATTACGACATTGCCACCCTGTGGTATACCACGAAATACCTTTTTTCTGATAGTTATATCGTACATCTCGCAGTTTATCCATGTTCCTTAGCATGTGGTTGATCCAGTTACGGAGCACCCGGTCAACATAAAACTGGTCTAGGAATTGGATAAGAGTATCAGTGTGCACGTTATTGAAGGCGCGTTCGATGTCAATGCATACCGCTATCAAAGGATGCACCTATATAGTTGACAACTTCGTTTAAAGCGGTTTCCACCTATCGTCCCTTTACAAAAGCATGTTGCTTATATTTAAGGTCTTTGTCTGGTATACTGCTTTTATCGACTATCCGTTCCAATACCGGTACAATTTTCTTATTTTTCCTTTGTGCCTCTTCAACCAGTTTCATCAGATCCGACGTTGGTGGTAGTGTCGGAGAATCGAAGGGCAGGTAAACGGAAGCGAGATATATGTTGCCACTACTTTGCTTCAGTACGGTTGCATCCGATGTGGATAATCCTGTTGAGAGGAGGAAACATAAGTTCTTGTGACATAAGATACATGTTCTCGGGCGAGACCCTGTATCAGCGTAAAAATGTTGGAAATTTACGTAATTTAATCCTGTTAATTTTAGTCACCAGAGCGTTGGTAGCCGTCTCGCTCCGATGGAGGTTTATTTGGATAACCTCAATCATGGTCATCCATTAAACTGTTTTCCACTGAGTTGGTTTTCACCTCCTTAACTTGACTCCTCCGGGTAGACAGAAGTGACTATTAATGCAGTGGGTACTATTGATGGCACTGTGGTGTCCTTATCTGGCATTGGAATATGAGACTGTTTAATCGACACCTTCCCAATTTCCTCGATTTTAGGATTTGGCTCCTCAACATTACCAGTACTTGCTAATGATGCTTTGGGTACCGTCGTAAGTGTTTTAGAGTCCTTATCGGGGCCGGTTTTGATAGCCTTTTCAATCGGCGCCTTCCCAATTTTGGAATTCTTGTCGATACCAATTACAAATAGAGTTCCCTCAGGTTCTTTTTCCTACTCTGCGAAGTGTTTGGTCATCAGGCGAGAGATATTTATTACAATTTATGGATAGAGGAAAGCCTTATGGTGGATTTTGGGTATTAGTCCTAGGAATTCAATGATGTAGTTATCTGGTGAAAAGCATTCCTTCGTGTTATGGGTTGATTCTATTTGATATTGAAGACATATGCGGTTCGAAGTATCGTCCATTTCTGGTAATGCGATGGCTCCAGCTGGCTGGATCATTGACGCAAATCATTCGGTCAAATCTTAATTTCTTTTCCAAATAATTATGATCTGTCGATAGATAATCTAACCGATATGTATATGTTTTAATGTTTCATATTATTGCAAGTACTTATCAATATGACTACCTAAATCAATGAATGATCAAAATATAATATTTGAATTATTTATGTGCATCAAAATACTCGTATGTACTATTGTAGTATATGAATTATGTGCAGCATGTGTTGTGGTATAAAACTTTTGGAACTAACTACACATTAACACCAGAAGCAAATACGAAACAAAACAAAAGGCGTGAGTAGTTCACGCGTCACATGTTTTTTTGGCAGACGTTAAAAAGAAAGAAATTTTAAATTCATATACAATTAAAACTTCTGTGGGAATAAGGAAAGAGTGCTTAATTAAAATTCTGTATTTTTTTAATTTATTTGATATCGATATTTTTTAACATATTTTGCAATATTTTTTTAAATTAAAACTTAAAAATCTTCTCCTGACAATTGTAAAACACAATGATTCCCAGGAATTGTTGTCAATTATAGATGTAAAATTATTAGCATTTTTTTTATTTTTTTTTTTTTTGTTTCATTTCTAACAACAAGTTTAGCTGCTGTTTCTACATCAAAATATAATTGTTCGTAATGTATGCAACAGACAGATTTTGCAGCATAAAAAAGTTTAAATCCTTTGGATTATATGAATGATTCAATCAAATTAATTTGTTCATTATCATATTTGATTTGTCCTTTATATCTGCATTTTAAACAATTCTTGAAAACGTATGTTTGAGTGAAAGCAGCTTTAATTGAAAATTTAGATTATGATTAAACACTGTGGTTAATATTTTTCAATATTAACCATGGCAGTCACAAAAATTCATAAATTTTGTGAGAAACATTTTCCTATTCGAGAAATTTAAATGATAAATAAACTACTATGATTTGTACCAAATTACATTTATATTTTTAAAGAATTAATCTTCTATCCACAAAGAGGATAGGATCAACAAGGTACATCGGTGTTGGGCGCTATGTAAGAGAATCATAGGCATGTAGTGTGCCCTTTGCCATATTATGGCTTTATAAACGGGTAATTAGACCAATTCTAACTTATGCTTTATTAATCCGGTGGACTCCTCTGAACAAGAAGTGTAATACTAAACTACTACAGTGAGTTCTGCGTTCATGCTGCTGTAGTATAAGTGGTGCCATAAGCACTATGTCAATCAAGACTCTGGAAACTTTGCTAGGTTTAAAACATATATAATATATGAGGCAGTTCTTACAGCCGAACGCCTTATAACTTTAGGCGAACAGACCAAAAGCTGTTATAGGACACGTCATCATTGTATACTGAACACATTGCAAGGCTATCATCGGATGTGCGCAATCGCATGCCAGAAAAAGGAAAATGTTGAGAACTTTGAAATACTGTTTCCAGATAGAATGTCATGGTCAAGCAGAACATTAGAGTAAATACCCAAAGGAATCTATTGCTACACGGATGGCTCTAAATTGGGGGATAAAACGGGCCTGGAAACTAAAATATACTACAGTTTATTAAAATAAATATGGCTGCAACAGGGGTTAACATATTTAACGACAGCCAATTATGGCGATATCAGGTGATAAAATTAAATCTATTACCGTATTGGATTGTAAGAAAGCTTTAACCGAACACTCTCCCAGAGATAAGGTTTACATTATATGGGTACTGGGCCAATCGGGAGTAGTCGGTCACGAAAGAGCAAATGTACTAGTTTTAAAAGGAAGGGAGCTCGAGGTAGTTAAACTCGCGAACGTAGTACTATTCGACGCAACGGGTGAGAGAATCCCACAAGGCCCATAAAGATCCTATAGGGTGATCCTAACGAGAGCAGGACGAGAAGCCTCCTCGACATGAGCAATAGTGAAGTTAGTATGATGGTGCGCATTCTGAGTGGATACATAGGATTACGGGCACAGCTATACAAAATTGGAATCCACACGGATTCGGACAAATGGAGAGCATTTGGTGTACTTTCTTTGCCATATCCTAAGTGTGATATTATTCCTGATATAACATCCCCCATGAACACTGATTGCAAATTTCTTAGGAATTAGGTCCAGGAAACTGAGTTTCTGAACATCGGATGATAATATATTCAGTGAATACTATATAAGGTTTTTTCCAACAAACATATCCATGAAAAGGAGCTTTCAACATCCGATAGGGGGCAAACTGTATTTCTTCACGAACACTGATTGAAAAATTCTTAGGAATTACGTCCATAAAACTAAGTTCCCAACAAACATTTTCCATGAAAAGAAGCGCACAAGCGCATAGTGGCCTAAGTGTATTTCTACCGATTTGATATAGTATACATCCTCCTATCAAGCTAATCTAACGAATTAATTCTTTTCAATTAATGTGAAGCTTAATATGTAATTATATATTTTATAATTGTTGTACACTTCGGTTGGTAATATTAATATTTTGTTTGCTATACTATGATATTGTATGGCATATGTTTACATACAATTATAAGATATTGAAACAATGTTAAATTGGTGGTCCTATATATATTTGGTTGGTTGTAATTTCAACAGGGTTATATGGTGGGTCCTTATCCTCATGGTAGTTTATTCTTCTCTAGCGTTTCAGCCAATGGTACTATACACTCAATTAATGGCCTAAAACACTACTTGGAAGCGTTTATGACTCTTATTTAAATTCATTTAGAGTAAATACGCTTTCGTAAAGGATGAATTTAATTCGTTACAGTCGACTGTAGTAAATTTGCTATTATTCATATTTACTTATTATTAATAACCATTTTCTTGTTGGTTGCATGCAACATAAATGTGTAGTAGCAGCTAATAAAATACAAACTTACTCACTCAATCGCACACAATACCCTCTCCTCCTCCATCATTCGATAGTTTTACTTGCAATATTGTTATGGTGTTGCAAGTAGTATGACGAGGAGTATGTATTATGTTTTTGTTTTTGGTATTTTGCAAATTTGTTAATTAGTTCCATCGATAGATGATGATGATGGTGGCAGTGGGCATGTGTTGGTACGAGTATTTAATTCGGTATTTTGCTTTTTAATTTACTTCCTTCCGTTTTAATTATCTTTGAAAATACACATAATATGTATGTATTAATACTTATTATTATATATTACAAATATGTTTATTTTATTTGATCATATTCATATAGTTTAATGGTTGTATTAATATATTTATATGTATTTATTAAAAGTGGCTTAAAACGTATTGTATGTAGTAATTTTTTGAAATTAAGTAAATGGTTATTTAATCATTTTTATAATAATTTGTGTTAAATTTCATTTAATGTGGCTACTTTTACTTAAATTTTAACATATAACATTTTTGTTCGATTTTAAACTTACGTAAACGAATGTTTATGATTTCTATGTAAATTTCATAAAGTAGTTAATAAAAATTTGTTAAATATTAATTAAAAAAAGCAGGGTTTCGCTTAGTAGAATTTCGGAATATTTCAAAAGTTGTGATTTTTTAAATTTTAAATCTGTATAATAACACAAGCCGACAAATTTTTAACCCAGAGACCAACGTATATTTTCTGACGGATTGATCCACGCTAAAACCGAATCTGGCCACAAAATTTCTCCATCACATCTGCGAGTTGAGATATCGCGTCCTGAATTATGAGACGTTATAACATCGCCAAAACAACTTTATTTATAAAATAATAAATGCTTATTATATGAAATATATTCTTCTTCGTGATATCTTCACCTAAATCTTGATATAACAATAAATTGATAAAAACTCTATTTTTTCGTACATTTCGCCTTTATTTTACCAAAAAAAATTGTACGTTCCAATTTGATTTTCAGTCGATTGGTGTGGATCCAATATATTTGTTTGTTATAAATAATATTTACAAAGTGAGTTTTCAAGCTTTAGGTGAAGATATCTCAAAGTATAAAGAAGATATCTGACATATCTTCTGAAGCCATTATTTTAATGCTGATAGAATGGACTTTCAGATGGCATACAACATTTTATAAAAAAAGTTATAACGTCTCAAAAAGCGCCAAAGTTTCAAATTTCAGGACACTCAATCCGATAGAAACGTCTCACATAGTCTCAGGGTTTTGACTTTTTTCAAATATTGTCGGCCTGTGTAATTTCTGGAAAATTTAATTAAATTACACAAATATTTATTATTAAAATATTACTGTTACCGAAAGAATACTAACTAGTGTCCACAATTTCATCTTAAACCTATACAATTGGCCCTCTGAGTACCGTTTAATTTTTCCCCTACTCTTTATGGATTTTTGTAATTCTATAGACATTTTTTTCATTTAAATATGTTTATTTTTCTGAATTTTACGTTCGTATAAAAATTCTGTTTGTAGAACACCAGATTCGGTTTTAAAAGCTTCTCGGTTTTGAAAACGAATCGATTTAAAGAACAGACATGTATATGGAAAAAAATCACAATTAAAAGTAATTGGAACATTTTCAATTACAAGTAAATGTAATTGGAAAAACTTAATTCACAATTACTTAAAATGTAATTCTAAATGAAAATGTTATCAATACCCCCAAGCCTGGACAATAAATAAATGAATACAGCAGAGTGAGTCGGAGGTGTGTGGAGCCGCAGTCCACTAGCACGTCCTTATTAATTTGTACAATGAATGTTTTCAGTAATATGTCAGATGAAAGGTCTGTGTGATTGGTTTAATGGTGATGTGCAACTTTCTTGACTATGTGTTATCGAAGTGCTTAGTCTTATAGTACCTAACCTAACGTAGTGTGTCCCCTGTGTGTCAGGAAGCCACTCCAGATTTAAATACTTCTCATTTCTACATAAACTAAATGTCTAAACGTAATAACACAATAAATATGCATCACAATTACTTGCATAATTAGGTAATTATATGAAGTAAAAATGTAAGGTGACTTAATTTCAATTCGTAGACATTTTTTTCTGCTTACACATGCCAAATAAACAGTTTTGTTCTCTTTTTTATTATTACGGTTTATGCCACAATTAACAATTAATATTTTTTACAACAACTTTAATAATGTAATCAAAAGAAGTATAATATTGAGGTGACTTAATTTCTATACATAGTTTAAATACACATCATAATTTTATTTTAGTTTAAATTTAATTGGTTTTTTTCTTTAAATTTCAGGTACGTGCATGGCATTGGCTCTGAGACACGTAATTCTCTATTCCATTTGCATAATGGTCGTGATATTATTTTGGTCACAACATGTCGTCATGGTAAAAGTTGGCGAGAGTTACAGGATGCTCGATGTGATGAGGATAATCGAGAATATGACAGGTAACTAACTATAGTTTTGTTTTACGTTCTTTTACATTTTCATTCATTTTCCTTTCATATGTATTTAAGTGTAATTGTGACTTTTTATGAATTCATTAAAAAGTTGTTAAAAGTTTTCAACCTGAGGGAATAATTTTAATGATTATTAGCACAAAGTAATTAAGATTCGTTAAAGTGTCACTAAATTAGAATATTCGAATCGTTTAAAATATCACAATATTTTTAAATCTTTTAAACATTTTACAGCAAAATTGTTTGGAAATCCCAAAATATTATACTTACAATTATTAACGTTTATACATGTTGGAAAAGTACTATTGTTTTGACAAGTTATAATGCGAAATGATATTCTGACTGGTTAGAGAATAAATTTAAATGTCATAAGGTTCAGCTTTAATTTTAATGGTTAATGTGAGCCCCATCAAAAACAATTCGAAAAAAATCAAAAATATTTACATATGTATATTATATAAAAATATGGATGAGAGAATCCCATAAGGCCTCTTGGAATAATGAAACGGTGGGTAGAACCACAAAGATTCTATGGGGTGACCCTGATGAGAGCAAGACGAGAAATCTTCTCAAAATGAGCAAGTCTGAGGTTAGTATGATGGTACGTATTCTGAGTGAAAACACAGAATTACGAGCACATCTATACAAAATTGGACGTGCGGATTCAGACGAATGTAGAGCATGTGGAGAGGACAGTGAAACTCTGGAGCACTTTCTTTGCCATTGTCAGGCATTCGTCGAAGTTAGATCCAAGTATGTTGGAAGTGATGTTATTCCGGAAATAACATTCTTAACCAACACCGATTGGAAGATTCTTAGGAATTACGTCCAGGAAACTGAGTTTCTGAACATGGAAAAATAATACATTCAGTGAACAATTTTTTTTTTCTTGAATTGGAGCGGACAACAGGCCCGATAGTGGCCTAGGTGTTTTTCTTCGGATTTGATGTAGTATACATCCTCCTATCAACCTAACCTAACCATATTATATTTATTTATATTTCTAAATTACGATAAGATTTTTTTTTTGCAATACAAATGTATTTATGCAGCTATCATAGAAATGTAGGCATCCAGTTCTGGAATGGTTTTATCCTTAATACAATTTCGTACCCCTAAAATATGAAAAATATATATTACATTTTATAAGATTTCAGTTACATATAATTATTTACGTTAGATTTAACACTGTACAAAAGCAAAGACATGGACAAACAATTTATTTGATGGAATTAATTTTACCTTGATATTTGTTGCCCTCTCTCTTCCTCTTATTAAATACAAAAAATGTATAAAATGTGATTTCTTTGAATAAGAAAAATCAAAAGGCTGTGCAATTTTCTTTTTGTTTTTATGTATTTCAAAGAAGAAATTTTTTATATTTGTATGTTTCTCTTTATTTGAATAGTCCTTGGATATAAAACTTTAAAATAACTGATATTCTCATATAATTATGAAAACAAATCTACAAACATAAACATTGCATATAACCAGCAAAAACTTTCGTAACAAAATAAGTTGTCATTACACTTAGCCACAAATTTGCATTTTAACACATTATATGTGTTTAAATGTAATGTTATAAGCATTACAGGAAAGGAGTTAACCACTAATTTATAATGGAAAGTATTATGTTTAATAATAATTCACAATATTTATTCACTTTGCAAAAGGTATTGCATATTTGAGAAAAGCTAAGTTTTCACTAACGTAATTATTATTACTACGTACAAGAGAATAAAGAATAAAACGAATTCTATCTATCCATGGTTGAACTCCTATGCGTTTAGTTAGAGGTGTCGAAAAGGGGTTTTCCGCAAATGAATTGGTTGTTGTTGTTGTTGTAACAGCTTAAACTATACAATTTTAATCCGGGGGTTCTGTATTTAGGTCCAAGCCAAGAAATTGGGTTACTTCAATAGGGTTAGTCCATAAATCCATTGGGCTAAGTGAAGTAGGGTGGGCTGGACAGTTGAATATGTGGTGGGTATCATGGGGACCCTGTCCACAAGATGGGCATATATTGGGGACGACACGGTCTATGCGGGACCAGTAGGCGTTGAGCCTGTTGCTCCATCCCGATCTCAGTTGTGCCAGAGCAACTCTTGTTTTCCGCGGCAGGTTCTTCTCTATTTCTGCTATGGGCGGTGGGCGACCTCCAAGAACGACATTCATGCGGTAACCTGAAACCGCGGTATTGATGGCGTCTCTATGAATGCCGTTCAAAGCTGCTGTATACGAAGTCCGATCTAAGGGATCCTGAACATAACTTCGTATGCTCTCTTCGTATACACGAAGGTCCTTTCTGACATGCCTCGGGGGAGCATCCAACTGTGTGATGTTAAAGTTGGGATGACTCCTCCGGTGACATCCCAGGAGGAACTTTTTAGTCAGCATGACATTATGTTCCTTGACTGGGAGGACCTTCGTTTCCTCATGTAGATGGTGTTCTGAGGTAGCATTTTGGGAGCTTTGAATATTTCTCCACTGGGTATCACTCAGCGATGGAGACCACACTGGAGCAGCATAATTATAGGTAGCCAACAAGGTTTCTACGACGCCTAGGGCAACAACAACAACTAAATGAATTGGTAATATTGAATACTTTCATAAGAACGTTGAGGGGTAACTTCTCATTACATGTTGTCTGTGAGTCAAGATCATTTGCTTGGCCGTTTAAGCTTGGGTGAAATCAGATTGTTCTCGTGTTTAATGTCACAATTTCTGCGCCAATTTTCGAAACAAAATTTTGTGTCGGGAAGTTTTAGTTGAGTTTCTAATAAAAACGGCTGATGTAAATTCAGCTAAAAGTGAAATTGAGTTTGAGGTTGATCGTTTGTGTGATATTGATATTTATGTCGGATGTTGTGTCGACTTGCAACAGAACGTTGTGATCATTTAATGAGACTGAGTTTATTATTGATAGCATTCGTATAAAAAACTATTTTCGTTCGGCAGTTTGACTGTAGCTTGTATGGCGTGTGGTTGTTTTTTAATTCATAAACTTCTGCGTTTCATAGACAATATAGTCCAAATATGCTGTATCCGTAACATCATTGAGGTATTATAGTAAATGTGGTCAACGTTGAACTGATTTATCTTATATAGTTCACACTGAAGATTCACGCGACAGGCATATTCTTTGAAATCCTCAGCGTTTAATTTTGTGAGCTGGAGGGGCTTGTAAAGTTGGCTGACTTTAGTTTCCGTTTTGCCAAAAAGTTTGTTAACTTTTCAATTGTCTCTGTGAAACCCTCCCGTGGTTTATTTCCTTGATGAAGACCCAATCTTGCAATACCGGGGTATAGAGGTGGTACCTGTACCTTTAGTCTGCCGGGACTATAAACTAGTGATGATCAAATGTATCCTCGGTCTTTCCTTGAAATAATATGATATGGGGTCGAACCAGAGAACCACATAATCTGGTACTACGGTTCGCCAGTTGCCCGCAGGACTTTGTCCTGGCTGGTCAGTTCGTTAAGGTTCTTTCGCGATCTACGTAGTGGCTTCCCGAGAATTTGGGTTTAATCTGCAGCGGTGGTCAGTGGTTAAAGAAATGATACGCGTTGAAATCTATAACTCGGGATAAGTTTGGTGCTGTTGCCGATGTCAACAGATACCCCACAGAGGAGTGACTGTGGGACTAGGCGTTGGAAATGAGTAGGCCTTAAGTGTATATGATACAGGATGAATGTAGGGGTATACGGATCACACCCGCCCTTATACCTAGAGTGAGTGTGTCGGATGTTGTTTTCTATGAGTGTGTCGGATGAATGAGAAGTGTGCTGGGTTGAAGATGGATGAAAAGTATCTTATACAAGTGATACCATTGAATTTTTCTTCCTTGTCCAAGTATGTTCAGGGAAAACTCTGTTCATACCAGATTTACTACAGTGTGTCCTCTGTGAGTAAGAACAAAGTCCTCGGCCTATTTAATGGATTCGTTTTTCGGTCTGCCGAATAAGGTCTCTAGGTGCTATTTCCAACTCAACTGAGGCCATCTCATCTGGATGGTTGTAAACGGATGTGAAGTTCTTGCATCTCGGAAGTTAAGCAACGGGGCAGCAATGGTCAGAGATTGTATAGCTCAATTACTTGAGCAAAGTGCTTGTACATGGACCGACACAGCCATGTACAAAAATTGTCACCTGCGTGTAGGATACAAAAGGAAGCTCACCCAGTGGTTCAAAAAGACCTCCGTCTATCAACACGGCAGGACTTCATGTTTTGTCTCTGTGAAAGTTGTCTTTTGGTTGTTTGGTTTGTTTGACATCTTCCTCCATAGTAATAGTTTTTTAGTTGTTTCATCAAGTATATTAGCCTACCTTTCGAAAACAATACAGTATCGATTATACCACGTTAAAAAATTAAGCCGCTTTCAATCATTCAGTTCGCCAGTGATTCCATGAGAGTATGTTTCGATGCGAATTAGCTGAAAAAATACTTATGTTTGTCTGTCCATAGATTTTTTTCTGGAAATCGAATCTGAACTTTCTCTTTCGAAATTTGAGAGTACAATGTCTAAAAAATGTCTTTTTATATAAAAACAAGAAATACGGTATCAAATTAAAATTCCGAGAATAATAGTTTTATTGCTTAAGCAAAGGTGAATAAATAGGGCAAGGTTCCACGTCTACGTTTACATATTATCAGTATATCATATTTAAACAACATTACTGAATGAACCAACAATATCAATGTTATATAAATTATATACGAATTGTAGCACAATAAGTAATTGGTATGATTTGAAAATTGCTACAAGTTTTTCTTGTGCAAGAGAAAGAACATTAGGAAAAACAGAACAACCATTTAGTTTAATAACATCATAAATGGTTTGATATCTAACTGCTGCTCATTGTAAGCCATTTCGCGTCAATATGAAACTACATTTATGGCTACAGTATTGGCTAAAACTTGAGTGCTGTTTAGTCAGATACAAAATTAATTAGAAAGTACAGTTTCGTTGGGCTGATTAGGTGAATTACTGAATTAAATGGGAAAAATATTGGATTTTAATACAATGATGTTATTTGTTGCTATCTGAAGCACAATGTCTGAATATGACAGTTATTGTCGATGGTATATTATCAAATTGAAGTGTTTCTTTTTTAGTCAACACTGTTTCAAGCACAAGGATATTAGTTCATAGGATGTTTCGTTTGTCTTCAAAGTATTTTTATGTCAAATCTCTTTATTTGTCTCATGTTTTCATCTTATCTGTTCTTGTGGTATTGTTTGTTTTTGTTTTTGATTTTATTTTTGTGTTTTTATTTTAGTTTAACATTTTTAATATAAAACTAATTCTATCTTACATGTAGTTGCGATTTTTTGTAGTTGTGGTTGTATCTTCTTTGTCATTGTCATCATTATCTTTATACATTTTATGATAAAGAGAAAGATGTTTTTGTATGAGTATTTGAGTGTGAATATGTGACTGAACTTATTCCTGTAGATTAAGAAATATCCATAGAAGTGCTGCTGCGTTTATGGGTTTTTGTGTGACACAATTACACAAAGATAAAGTTTGAATTTTGTATTACCAAAGCGTCAAAAACATTTGCGGAAAAAAATCAATTTTATGATTTTCTGTGATGTTTTCAATTTCTTCTTCCTATTTTCTTTAATATAAGACGGTTTTAATATGAAGTTAATATTGAATTTATGACAAAAGAAATCAATCGATGTTTACAAACAAAAAAAATAACACGAATACGATTTAAATATTGTCAGATTGTAATACAAATAATAAAAATGCAAAATAGTTTTAAAAAATGTAGTACGTGTTAAAAATTAGTTTATTCCAATGTATTTTTAATAAATAGGTTTATTATTAAATATGCAATCAAATAATTAATAAGAATAGTATTAGAAAATTGACAATAAAATATCTCGTATTTAACACAATATGGACTTGCGTAAAATTCTACCGATCCGAAATTTGTTATATAGTAATTAATAATCCTCCTTTAGTTTGAGTGGAGTGATTTATATCCAACGAGTTTATGAATATTAAAGTAATTCTTGTAGATTTTTTTAAATTTCAAGATTCTTTAAAAGTAAGAAAAAAATAAATATCTTTTTAGCTTAAACTATTTTTAAATAAACTTATTTTATATACATATAAATAATATTTCAATATATTTCTTGTCCTTCTAGATATGACTATGAATCCTTACTGCTTAACTCTACATTCTGTTTAGTACCTCGGGGGAGACGTTTAGGCTCATTCAGGTATGTTTAGTATATGTTTAAATCAAAATTGTACACCATAACAAATTAATAAATAAAAGCGCTATTAATTTTGTGAAAATTATTAAAAACGTTTTGTTTATCTTATCTTATAGATTCCTCGAAGCTATACAAGCTGGTTGCATTCCTGTATTGTTATCCAACGATTGGGTATTACCTTTTGAATCGAAAATCGATTGGAAACAAGCGGCTGTCTGGGCCGATGAAAGACTGTTACTACAGGTAAAGTACTAACAAACACAGAATTTAATTTAAAAATTAAAATTGAATGATCACATTTAAAATGTATAAAGAAACCAATATGTTTTACTATATTGAGCTCTATACATGTTGCACTTTTATTAGTTTTATAACGAAAATGTTTTGGTTTGGTATCCCAGTTCCAAAAAATTATTTAAAATTTTATCGAAATGGGCTCATGAGTTTGAATATAATAAAATTTCGACCCCTTTGGTGCTTTTTTTCTCCAAAAATTGTATTCCAAAAATGCAAATGCCCTCCTGCGTGGTTCCAAATGAAAATTAATATAAAATTAGTTTTTTATATGGTACATTTAATGAATTTAACATCCTTTTCACCAACGAAGATGTCGTGGATTATTTTACGTCCAAAAATTCCATTCAGGTAGCGCCATTTCATTGTAATACAATCGCGCTTTTAAATTCCTCGACTTTTTTCAAATTTAAGTGGTGTAATTCTTCAAGTATTTCTTGAATATTGAACCCTATCGAATTTTAATTCAAGAAAAACTTTTTTAGATCTAATTCCGAATGTAGTAACAAGTTCCCAAGTATTACATGGAATGCAATCTTTCCTGATTGAGTTCTGTAGTTATGCTATTCACTTCTCTGAAGTCATGCTGATGTGACAGTAATGAAATGCATTTCAGTATGGTTATTTAAATGTTTTGCTACTGGTAAAAATAAGGAGATAATATGATATAGTTTTTACTATTACTTTTTAGCTACAATTTGTGTAATAATTACTACAAATGTTTTTTCTCCATTTTAAGAATATTGCGAAATAAATTTGTTCGGTATTATGACTCAAAACTGCCGTATTTACAAACCAAAATTGGATTAAAAACTGTAGAAATGTAAATATGTATGTAGTGTAATTTTGTTTTTGTATACAATGTATTTGTGTTTAAATATATTAAACAAATATATCGCTATATCTGTAACCTTTAAAACTTAATATATTATAGTACTATGTACATACATTATATGTATGTACATTTGTATACAAACATGTATGTTTAATAAATATGTATGTGCATTAGACCAGATTTTAAAAAATGCCTTTGGAGGATATAATTTAGTTTTTTAGTAAGTTAAACCAGTCTCTAATACATTTTATATACATTGGAACTAAGGGCAAGTCTACTGTGGATACCTGTAATACGTAAGAATATTTATATACATATGTATGTATGAATATACATATATATGAAATACACAGTGAAATCCTAGAGCGACAACCTGTTGCTTAATCTCATTTAAAAATGCTATATATTCTTTCAAATTAACATGACACTATTGCAACTACAAATATTTGCAATTACGATATTTTTATTAAATTATTAAAAATAACTGTTTAAATTAAAAGTGGCCACATTGAGGGAATTTCGAAGAAAGAAAATAAATTTTGTAAACGTCCGTTTTTAATAATATTTCACAAGACTAGAGAGTGTTGTCGTTCTGAACTTGGACCTTATTGGCGGGTTCAGAAGTCACAAAATTAAACAGATAAAATACTTTATATAAGTCCGTGGTAGTGAAACAGATTAGAGTCTCTGGCGAACCTGCAACCCCTCATACTGAGATCTTTTCAAAATGTATCTCTCTTTGTTTTCTGATGTTTCCCAAAATATTTTGAGTCTTTTTGACCTTCGTGAAGGGTGCATATAAGGTAGTCATTCCGCTAGTAATTTCCACAATATAACCCTATTAAAACAAATCAGCGATATACATTTTATTATCCTTTAATTATGATTGCCCATTTGGTAAAGCAAATATATAAATACAATTATGAGAATTATTTAAATGCTTTAATAAAATTATTAAATAGAGAGTTTCGTACATACATACATACATACATACATACATACATACATACATACATACATACATACATACATACATACATACATACATACATACATACATACATACATACATACATACATACATACATACATACATACATACATACATACATACATACATATACATATATATAGGAAACTGACCTTGAATTCGTATAGGACGTCAGCTTATGTATTATTGCAGCAAAAACAGCTGCGACACGTACAGGATGTACCATCACAGTTGTGCAAACATGCACTGAAATAAGGACTGAGTGTGAAAAAGCTTAATATAAACTGACTGACTGATTCATCATCGTACAGCCTAAACGGTTGAAGCTAAAGAGCTGGAATTTGGACAGGAGATTGGTCTCCCACCAAAAAGATCCAGTAAGGCGTGATTTTTGGAAATTCGAATGTTTAGGGGCTAAAAAAGGGTAAAAACGGGTAAATTCGGTAACCTCATATCTCCTAAACTAGAAAAGATACAAAAACAGTTTAAAGCATATTGTCGTTCATTTAAAAAATAAACGGACAGGTGACTGGTACTTTTTTCAAATTCGGCCCCTTTACGGAATAAACGGGTAAAAACTGTATTTTGGTACTTATTTTGCACCCCATGTATCTTTTAAACCAATGAACATACAAAAAATATTTTTGACTCCTTCATTACCTAACGAAAAAAAAAAAATTACGAATTTATTACTTTTTGGATATCGAGGGACTATATTCAATAGTCGCTATCTCTCATTTTTATGAAAATGAGATTTTGATGGCAAAATATTCAGCAAACTATCGCGCATCAGTGATATAAATTTCAAAGAAAAAAAATATTTTTTGGCAATTTTATAGCATTTTTCAAATTTTTCTATCTTCAAAAAAGAAAAATTCTGAATGCAAAACTCTCTATCTTATCCAAAAATTGCTTCAAACTCGATCCCTTTGGATAATTTTCTGTTGCAAAACAAGTCTTCTTAATAATTTGGACATGCTGAACACAAATTCGTCAAAATATTTAAAATCGGTCTAATAGTTTTTGAGATATCGCTCATTATGATACTAATTAAATCAATTTTATTGTCGTGTTTAACTATATAACATTGATTTTGGACCAAAACATTATAATCTGTTGCTTTTTCAACAATTTGGTTTCTTTTCCTCCATTAAATTGTATAAAATATAATATTTATTGATTTTAATTCAAATAAAAATTTTATGTTTCCATGAAAAACTCTCTATCTGTTGGTTGAATGAACATTTTCGTAGAAAAATAAGCTCTATCTGATATAAATTTGTGAATAATTTTGTAAATAATGCAAAAATTAAAATTCTTTTTATATAATGGTTTAGAATATGGTCGTAAAAATATATTGTAAAAGAAAAAATTGAAAAATCTTCACGAACTAGCGAAATAAACAGTTTTTTTGCTCTCCTGAAAACTTGTATTATTTTAGATAGAGACTATTGAATATAGTCCCTCTATATTCGGATGTTTAAGAGTGGAAATTGTACCTATTTTTGGTATATTGTTTCCTATGTATTGATTTGTATTAACATGTGCATGAATACTTAATGATGGGCTCCTACTACGATATTGCAAATTTTTATAATAAAATGTTTATTACTTCAATAGGAAGAAAAAAGTACCAAAAGGGGGAAAACGGAACATTTTATTTTATTCAAACTCAATTTTAATAAAATTGAAGAAATTGACAGATTTAGTAACAGTAAATATACAAATGGGGTGTTACTTGGAACCTATTTTTTGGTACTTTTTCGTTTTTTAATTGGTACTTTTTGTGTTTTTTACAATATGATTCTATAATATGATCCTAGAAACATGATATTAAGCATGTGAACCCCTGAGTTAATTAGAGTAGTTGAGCCCCAAGTAAGTGAGAACCAATAAAATGGGACATTTTGGAACTTTTTCGTTCTTCAAAAGGTACTTTTTGAATTTTCTATAATATTGAACCTTGAAACATGAAATTAATCATGTAGAGCACGGAGTAAATGAGAACATATAAAAGTGGACTTTTTGGTACTTTTTCGTTATTCAAAAGTAACTTTTTAGTTTTCTATAATATTGAACATACAAACATGAAATTAAGCATGTAGAGACCGGAGTAAATGAGAACCCATGAATGGGGACTTTTTGGTACTTTTTAGTTCTTTAACTGGTACTTTTTGAATTTTCTATAATATTAAACCTAGAAACATGAAATTAAGCATGTAGAGTCCGGAGTAAATGCGAACCTATAAAAGGGGAATTTTTTGTAATTTTTCTTCAATAGGTACTTTTTGAATTTTCTAGAGCCCGGAGTAAATGCAAACCTATATAAGGGGAATTTTTTGTACATTTTCGTTCTTCAATAGGTACTTTTTGAATTTTCTATAATATTGAACCTAGAGACATAAGGAGTAAATAAGAACCTATAAAAGAGAACCCTTTGGTACTTTTTCGTTCTTTAACTGGTACTTTTGAGTTTTCAAACTAAGCATTCAGGGACTAATGTGAATGAAAATCTAAAATGGAGTATTTTCTGGTACTTTTTCGTTCTGTAACTGGTACTTTTTGAACTTTCTATAATATTGAACTTAGAAACATAAAATTAAATAAAAGATGTCTTTTGGTATTGTATAAACATAAAATGAATATACATATGTATAAACATAAAATGAAACACGTTGAACGAAAATATATAAAAAGAGACTTTCTGGAGCTTTTTTAATAAAACTTTTTTAATTTTCTATAATATTTAACCTAAATACATAAAATTGGGCACGCAGCTTCCTGAGTGTAATAAAATCTGTATAAGAGGAACTTCTGGTTGAAAATTTAACATGCACCATCCTTATTAAACTAAAATCTAAAAAAGGGACTTTCTGTTACATTTTCGTTCTGCAACTGATATTTTTTGAGTTTCCTGTAATATTGAAACTAGAATTAATCATTATGTATATTGGACTGTTTGAAAATTTACAATAATATTTATTTTATTTCATTACGTCGAGGGTAGCGAAGCACGCTGGGTATAATTATAGTATTGAAAATCGATTTTTGATAAATAAGTTGAACAAGAATAAGTTAAAAATTGCAAAAAATCGATGGTGGCACAAATTATAGTTCTAGCTAGAAGTAAGGCCCATTGCCAAAACAAAAATTAGTTTTATTTTGATCTTTTTATAACTTTAAGTGTGTTCGAGGGTTGCATTCGACATTTTGAAAATGTGAAATCTTTATGAAAATCGTTATTATTTTATATATATTTTTTAACATTAATAATGCATTTCGTATTCTTTATAATAAATGTGTATAAATATTTAATTTTTTTACAGGTTCCTGAAGTAGTTCGTTCTATAACTGAAGAACGAATCTTCTCTTTACGCCAACAAACACAAGTGCTGTGGGAGCGTTATTTCGGTTCCATTGAAAAAATTGTTTTCACAACTTTCGAGGTAAGTCTTATTTATATAAATATACATAAATATGTGTGTTCATATAAAATTTTATTGCATTTAAACGAGTACAGCGAACGTGTAAATATTCTTTTGTTTCTTATTTGTATTAATCTGTATCGATAATGTTTGTGGGCTAAAAATAATGCTTTTCAATATAAACATTTTTCATTCGAACATTAACAACATGTTGGAGTGGAAAAGTTTAAAAGTATATGGCTAAACATCTGTAGCAGGGATGGATAAGTTATTATTGAAAGAATTGGTCTAAATTCCTATTTTAAATTTAACATAATCCATAGCATTTTCTATTAGTTTTAAAAAGCTGGCTTCAGTAGCTATGATATAAGTTGTCTTTTTAAATATTTATATAAAACTTTTGTCCGAAATACAGATTTATGCAATTATCTCTTACAGATTTATCTGTTGACTAAAAAAGTAAAAATCTCTTGTTAATAAAAATTTCCAAATCCCATTCCTGAAGAATTAGCGTAATATGATTTGATACTCAATAAGGTTTTTTTGTGAAAAATTTAATTTAGGTTAATTGTGAATGAATTCCATGCAAACAATAAAAACATGAACAAACAAAAGATGGAGGTGAATTGTGTGTATTGTTCAAAAAATAAGTTATGAGTAAAAATATAGCAAAAAAACAGAAAGTCAAAATAATTTCGCTGGACCACATCAGCCCTATAGCTTCTTAAAGTACTTGCTAAACAAGTTAAACGCCGATAGTGAAACCTTTACAGGTGAAAACCCAAGTCGCTTGCTCCAATATATATACATAAATATGTCAAGTGAGCCAACTTTTAAAATCGATCGATTTTCAGCTTTATCGGTCAAGAACTGCCGTATTTAAAGTTGGACATTTTGATCATACGGGGTTTTTTCAAATGGGTGTAACTTTTTTGTCCAATTATGAACTGTGCTACAATTATTTACACTTATGCATTACAAAAACGTGAGAAAAAAATCCTTATTTCTTGTTTTATGCGTTAAATTGCGTAAATATGCATAAACATTTTCATGACTTTTGAGGTTTTATACATTTTTTTTGTTTATAGTGAATTTTTAGAATAAAAGCGTTAAATGTCGGTCAAGTCCGACCATATTAATTAACCTCCTTTAAGGATTCATTCATTAATTGTTAATATTTATAAAAATAAACATTCAGCTGGCGCTAAATTTTAAAATATAATTTCCAAAAATAGAAGTTTAATAGAATGTTCTATGTTTTCATCGACATTTGATTTATTTTCGGAAAAAACCTTTAATGGGAATTTGGGCTAATTATGGACCAAACTTTTGATGATTACATAATTATAAACGATTTATAGACAAAAATTTATTGACAATAGGGAATATTAATGGACCCTATCTTTAATTTTAATAAACAGGCATTCTAGATTGCCTTAGAGTCTAGTAAACTCCCTAATATATATTGTTTGGAGGTTCTACGACTAATATTTTGATGGAAATGATGAAATGCATATACATACATACACTTTTTTGACATACACCCTTTTAATGTTATTTTCTAAGATTCGTCTAATTTCTTAAATTATAAGGGTAATACGAAACGACAATAATATGTATTTAATTTCTTGTAATTTAAATTACAATCTCTAAAATGTGGACAAGTTATTTTTGCTCACTAATTTTTATGCGAAAACATACATTTATTAGCGATTTTTTTTTTGATGGCGCTATGTCATGTATGTTGTGGCATTATCTGGTCCCGTGTTTCAAGTTTGTTCTCTGATGATTTTTCAACCTCGTTCACGGTGTGACATTATGACATGATGTCAACTTAAGCTCATTCACTCATTCATTACACCCACAAAAATAAACACTCATCCACACAAAAGATTTACACACAAACAAACAAACGAACGCTTTTAAATTAACTATTAAAGGTGAGCTACTTATCCACCTGCTGGTTGCTCTTGTCTGCTTTTTTATCTTGGTTTATAGTATGTTGTACCCAGTATATCCACCGATATACATACATATAGATAGATTTTGGATGGGGGTTAGTAGAGTAAATTTGTTTAGTTGTATTAGTGGTTCTGGTGTAGTTGTGGCAGAAGTGGTTGTTCGTTTATACTTGATATTTATGCCACTTAGGCATCAACAATTTTCCAATCATCGTCAATAACAACAACAACAGCAACAACTATAGCGACATCATCAATATCAGCCAGCACTCATATTAGACATTCAATACTTTCTTGCCGCCTCCGTAGTTGTTGTTGCTGTTAAATTTATTTTCTCTTTATTTTGAGTTTTTGTTGTTGCTTTTTAATACGTATCATCATTACAGGTGATATCAGACTTAACACTACATACAGGTGCAGAAGTATTAAGTAGTAGATGAGCACCGAAGGAGTAGTATGAGAAAATCAGTAGTGGAATTAAATATCAAAGGTGGTATAAGCATTTAAACTTATTGTCGGTGATTTATAGTTAAAACCCTGAACTAATTTACACTCTCTACAATTGTTATGGAAAATGTCGAATAGGGTTTATCTTGAAAGTTAATTGATTTAATGTAGGGATGCCAATCTTCAAATTTTGATACCGAATAAATTGGAATTTTCACATTTGGGAAATCCTGAATTTTTTGAAGTTGCGATATGTACATAAGGCCTATAACTTTTTCAGATTTTTAAAAGTATTAACATGGCCCTAGCATATCCGAATAGACCACTGCAAATTACTAAGAAAAAATATTCTCTTTTTTTGCGCAGTTGTTGAAAAAGTTCACGCACAAATACATTAAATTTACAAATTGAGATTTCTTATTTTTTTATATATTTCCGCAAAAAGTGCGGTAAGTTGAAATAATGGGCCGATTACAGCCATTTTCTATAGGTTTCGTACTTAAGTCTAACTGTGACTTGTAGTTTGATTACGAGGTCTACATGGATGGATAGACGGACGGACATCGATAAATTGATTCAGAGAACTATTAAGAGCCGATTGGGATACTTTATGTTGGGTGTAGAACCCGTATTTCGATGCGTTACAAATATCAGCACAATCCCATAATACACTCTCCACTATAGTGGTGTAGGGTATAACAAATATTTATGAATTATGACTCAGAATCACTTCAAAGTACAGTTCGCAATTTTCAATATAATTTGATGAAATTTGGAATACACGTTTGTTTTGACGATGTCTATTGAAAATGGTTATCGGTCCATTATTTCACCTAGCCCCCATACAACTGAACCCCCCGAAAAGGGCTTTTGAGCTGAAATTTATGTATAATTTAAATGTATCTCGATGAAAGTTCGCACAAGTAAGTTTTATACAAGCCTTGATGACCTTGCCGAATTTCGAAATGATCGGACTTCATTTGACCCTAGCCCCCATACAAAGCCCCCTTCAGAAAGTGACAAAGCCCCCTTCAGAAAGTGACAATTCATTTATTAATACTGTTATTGCAATGAAATTTAGCACAGACAAATATAATATAAATACAAATCTATCCAGCCCATTTTATCGGATTCGGTCCATATTTGCTCCTACCCCCTATATAAAGCCTCTTTTAGAAAATTATTTTTTTTGTCAATAAATAGCTTAAATAATTCGGAATCAAGGTAATATTCAAGATAAATGCTTTATTATGAAAAATATATCACATTTAATATTCATAACTGGTGTAGGGTATCATATGGTCGGCCTCGCCCGACTATACTTTCTTACTTGTTATATATCTTTTAATATAATGTCAATTTTCAAACCCGAAAAATTCGTAATCCCAGAATTTAGGATGATTAATACCGATTGGCATCCCTACTGTTACCATTTTGCAGCACACTTGACTTATTTTTTTACACAACATAAATTTTTTGATTTGCGATAAGCAAAAATTAACTAAATATTGCACATAATCGTAATTGATTTTTTTACCTCCTATGGCCTTGTCCGTCATCATAAACACCTACCTTCATTCGCTTCACCTTCGTAAAAAGTTTGCCATTCTGTTTGTAATTGATATAATGCAATTTTGCGACTGAATCCTTAGATAGATAGCGAAGTAGATTTCGGAAAGTTTGTATATATGTTAAATCGCCTTCTGAAAGCCCTGATATCTTCGAGACCCATTATTCTGTTGTGAGTTTAAACGAAAAGATAGCCAAGAAACCAGTAGCAGTTATACAATTAAAATTTTAAAAAAGTAATATGTACTAAAACATTTGTCAAGTGTTTAGCAAATTTACAGTTTCTACGTCAATAACGTAAAATCCTCACCTCCCGGCACAAACTTAATTGTCGAATTTCCTTTGACAATTTTGAACATCACATGTGTGTTTGTATGTAAGGTCGATTACTTGATGATAAAATGTAACGGCAATAGAAGGCATAAATCAAATGCATTATTTTACAATATTGTTTAATATTTGTGCATGAACGTGTACGAACGTCGAGTGTATTTTATTTATGTTATAAAATGCATAAGAGTATTTTTTTATATATTTAGTATCGTGATATTTAACTAATAGTAGACATAAGTTACGGTCCAATTTTGCCATAAACACTTAGACCTTCTCACTCATCTTTAAACACTCTCATCGATTTCATTCAACTTAACCCAACAGTTTTAGGAGACTGACACAGACTAGTTGTGAGTTATTTTAAGATGTGCATGTCCTGGGCGGAAGTCATGTTAAAACAAATATAACTCCTACACAGAGAAAACAGATTCGTTGGAGTAACCGAATTTGTTTCCAATCGAATTTAGTCGGTTCTAACAACTACCACATAATTCTATTGCAGTAACTGAAAAATTTGATTAGCATTTCCGAATACATGAAACTCCGAATTATTTTAAAAAATAATTCGGTAATGAGAATTGAAACTATTAGTATTTACAACTGAAATATTAATTATTATGCATTTATTTGTGGATTTTATTTATAAACAATAAAATTTTATAAAATATGTAAAATTGCTTTTAGATACACACATTTTAAATACTTCTCGCATCTCATTTAGGGGAATATTATGTACATGTTTGACCTTTGGTTGGAGCGACTTTTCTTCCAGTTTTTGGCGAAATATTCTACGTTGAACAGTTTGCATTTCTTGTAGATTTAAGTTACTTGCTTTAATTCCTGCAAACGCAATGAAATCTCTTAAAAGCAACTACAAAATGGATTTTTGATTGAACATTACCTTTTTCTATTTTATACGCCTGTATCATTAAAAATCAAGCCGCAACAGCAATTCCATTTATCTTTTCCAAATATTTGTAAATAACAATTTTTTTTAATAATATTTTTGTAGACGTCAACAAAAACTACCAAATAATCGGTTGGAAATTTCGAATTTATTTAGACTATTTAACTTTTTCTACTGATAATTGGTTGTGATGGCGGAATAATGTTTATTTACCTAAAAATTTGTAGCTTCAACCTATTTTTCGGTTACAAATACTAATATTTGAAATAATTACATTTGAATGCTAAATTTAATTCGGTTGTATTTACCGAATTAGTAAAAAAAATTATATGAAAGATTAATTTGGTTAATATAATAATTTGGAAATTGTTAAAACCATAATTTGATTACAATCATAGATTTTCAGTTCTAAATATAGAAAATTACTTAAATGTATAGTTTTTTAATAGCGGCGATGGAATTTTAGTTAACTTTACTAAATATTTATAATGGAAACCGATTTCTTATCGATCTTTTTTCTGTGTGTATGTAAGTGTAAATTGAACCAACATTTTATAAATGAGGGTCACAATTCAAAGGGTTACATTGACTACTTGTTAGCTGTTGGGTAATCATGGGGCAAACTAATGCCTACATGTGTATTTATGTATCTCTGATGCATGAGCTATCTCATCACCCACTTTTATACGAAAACATTTTCGTACATGGGATAGACCAATAAAGCAACATTTTTTTTTATAATTTTTCCATTTTTTTTGTTGCTGTATTGGATGTGATTTATGCGAAACGATTTAAAGTGAAAAGTGGCACTTATGCGCGTAACGTGTGCTGGTGTAAATGGACGCTAGAGAATAGAAAAAAACAACAACAATAGTAAAGGACATGAGAATGTGTGTAGGTAACTGTAGAGTACAAACATAGTAGCTGCCGAGGAGTCAATGCCATCACGAACTTAAAGGACAGTGAAGAAAGAGCGAGAGGCAGCAGACATTATAGAACAAAACGGAACCGAGTTGAACTTTATGAAAGCGGACATGAGTAGCACATGTGTCTAAGTGCAAATTAACGGTCATTTGCGAGGTTTATTTGTGCATGAACGTGTTTGTTTTACAACGGAACAACTAAAATGTCTTTAAAGTTGAATAATATTTATTTCCTCATTTTACTTCGAAAAGTAGATACTCATACATACTACAGACATACGCACAAATACAAACGAGTGTACAAAATATGGATATCTTTTTATTAGGGTGCTTATTTTAAAGAAAATGTTTATTTCCTGATGAGATTTTGAAAAGCTTATAGTACAATATAGTCAAACTCTGAACATTAAAAGTTGAACATCATCCCGATCGTAGTAGATTAATATAGAGAGGGTACTATGCACCACGACCCTGTTTTGGATCTTTTGTGCAGCTCGTAGATTCACCATTACAGGTTTAATTCATGCATGAAATTAACGGGTTTGATTGGTGAGATGTTGAATATATCCTTCGGGGCTATTGATGTAGCACCTGAAATTCTTACTCGACGAGTCCTTAGTGTTGGAAAATTACCCAGTATGTGTTCAGAGATTTCTTCCTGATAGCCACAAAATCTACATAGCTTCGATATGGCTTTTCCTAGGATGAATTGGTAATATCTGATACAGTGTCCCGTTAGTATTCTAAAATCAGTTTTGTTAAGCGATAACGTTCTTTGGGATTTTCCCTTTGATAGCATAATTAAGCTCTTTGTCTGTCTAAGCCCAGTTGTAGCTTACCATTGGCGATCAAATTTCGATTCGACCTGTGATTCTCATTTTGTCTGGCGTATCGTTTTAGAATACTAAAGAATGGTCCAGGTCCAGTAAGTGGGCGATGAGCGCCTCTATGTAGTCCTGCCGTTCGTTGCCAGACTGACCTTAATGGCTGGGTATCCAATATAATGTTAATTTGTTGTGTTTACCCAGTTCGCTCAGAGTTGTCACACACTCCATTACAACACCCGACAGTAAGGCGTTGAGCGCTGCTTAGCTGTCTGACATTATGTAAATTTTTAGACCCTTTATCCTTCTCTTCACCCACATTCTAGCACAGATGAAGATGGCGTAGATTCCCGCCTGAAATATTAAGGGATATTTTCCAATGGAAGTTAGGACCACAAATGCCCGCTCCAGTATCACCATAGATGTGTTTGCAGCCGATAGTAAACCAAACTTGATCAGCACTTTGCTGCCACCATGTGTGATTGGTCCGTTGGTTCCTATCAGGTATCATAACCTAGGAACGATCAAAAACCAATGTTGGTGATCCACAATCATGAACGCGAATGTATGGGTCATTGATGAATAATTTGAACATACTTATGTGTATAACCTTCCAAGTCACCTGTTTTTATACTGGCGAATTCCGGTAGGCGAGTTGCCGATTTACAGGCTTAAACTTTAATAAGAATATTCAAAGGTAGAATTTGAAGAATAGCCCCGATCGTAGTAAGTAGTTACCTAATTAACTACTTGTATGTATGTTCATGAACTAGAGGCTTTTGAGCAGTTCATTCGCCACTGTTCTAGAATACAAGATCTTAGGCTAAGATGACTAGGGTAAGGTTCCACGACAAACTGGGGGATATTGCAGAATGTAACCCCTGCAGGGTACTAGATTTTATTAGGGGAATTAGCCTTTTCTTCTATTGCTGACTATACTAGAGGATTCTGATCAGCCTTCATAATTTTCTTCATTCGCGATCTTAATCAATATATTTTCGGGAACCAACTGGCCGTACTCCGTCTAGTGTTTTCTGTTCTTAATTATTATCTATTCTTGATTCTTCGCTTTCTTTGCGATGAATTACAATGAACCTCAGTGACCTAAGAGTGCAGTTTCATCTTTTTGGTTCATAAACCTTTCTAACAAAATTTTTGATAAAAAATTTGATCATAATGTCCGAGGTGCAAAAATGAGCTAACTTGCGTTAGATCCTAATCAATTTGAACTTTTTAAAAAATGGAGTCCAAATTAGTGTCCGTGCAAATTTTTTTATATGTCCCATTATTTGGTCGAGTCATGAACAGATGCGAAAGTTAATGAATTTGTCTTAAGTTTATTATTGTAATTATAAAACTGTATTGTATAGAATCTTAGATTCTACACTTTAGATACATAATATATCTATTTCGCACACCTTGAAATTCTAAATAAATCCCACCTAATGTACTGTACATTATTTTAGTTGTACCATTGTGAATAGTTGTTGTCGTGGGAGAGGAGTAATGTGAATATAAATTTAACTCCTTTATTATTATTTTTTGTTTGAAGAAACATTTTTTGCTTTCTTCCCCTCTGCTGTGTATATTACTACGTATGAATTTGCCATATTTGTTGTTTGTTTGAACAAGTGTTTTTGATGTTGTTTCCCTTTTTCGTAGGATTTGAAATAAAAAGTTTTTCTTTGTCAGAATGGCTGTCGTATGACTTTTGGCCAACTATGCAGTGGCAGAACAACGTGTTGCCAATCTCCAACTTTTTTCATATTTCGTTAAAGTGGATTCAACTTTTTTGTAATAACCAAAGAAGCAATATCGTTTAATAACAAAAGTTTCATAATAAATTGACTAAATATTTTATATATTCAAGTTGTGGTCATGGCTATTTGTATTACTATTATTATTTTAAGTTTTAAATAAATTCTTAAATAATTGTAAAAAATAATAGATGAATAATTTGCTTAATGGTGAGTGGTTTTCAACATTTAAATAAAACTTCTAGTTAAAAATAAATAGGCCAATAAGTTTATGAAATGTTTTTTTATTATTTGCAGTTAAACAAATCATGTAAAATAAAAAAAACACATTTACTAAGAGTAGTGATTCCGGCCATCAAATATTTTCATATGTTTGAACCAACCTTATAACATAAACGGTTATTTCTATAATATTTCAAGTTTATGTTTTTATATTCCCCACTAAAAATATTGTTGATAAAAATATTTGCCCAATACATAATCGGTGTCGTAGTGTTGTTATTATTGTATGTCGTAATTTTTATACCCAACACCAACATAATGCAAAAATTTAGATTACTACGCACAACCATGTAGAGTATTCCTCAAAGGACAAGAACTTGTCCAAAATTAACTAAATTCTTTTAATATTACGATGTTCTAGGAGAGAACCACTTAAACCATCTATGTATGCATTACATCAGACTTGGTCATTACATAGGACCAAGTCTGATGTGCAAGCAATGTTTTCAAACAATTCAATACAAAATCTTGTACTCCAGCCAGCCTGCCGGACATTTCTTAATCGGTGTAGGACCCGTACTTTTGTTCATTACAAAGATCAACACAAACGCATAAGACCCTCCCCACTGTGGAGGTGTAGGATATAAAAATTATGACAGCAACGTTACAATGCCGTTTGTGAATTGGACAATTGATTTCGATATTTTTAAAGAAAAGTATAAAAAAATATTCTCTATTGTTCACAATAAGAGGTTCTTTAGGATTTTCTTTAAATCCCTCGCTTTGATTTAAGTAATGTTATTTAAAGGAAACGGATGTTTGAGGTAAATAGAGATATTTGAAATAAAAGAAAATTTCCTGATCAATAACAAGAACTTATTTTTTTAAGAAAGTCTATGCTACTTAAAATCCTAAATCTTCCCAAAACTAAACGCGTACTGCAATAATTGTGGGAATGAAATAACTATAATCTCAACAAAATCCGTTCATAAATAACGGATATATGAGCAAAAATCTGAGACAACCTCTGAAAATTTAATCAAAAGAAGATGAAAAGTGCGAAGCTTTAAAGGGAAGGGAACTCGAGGTAGTTAACCTGACGAACGCAAAACCATTTGACGCAACGAGGGCAGAATTAATGGGTGAGAGGAACCCATAAGGCCTATTGGAATAATGAAACCGTAGATAGATCCACAAAGATCCTATAGGGTGACCTTAACGAGAGCAGCACGAGAAGCAAGTCTGAGGTTAGTATGATGGTACGTATTCTGAGTGGACACACAGGATTACCGGCATACCCATACAAAATTGAACGTGTGGATTCAGAATATGGACAGTGAAACTCTGGAGCATTTTTTTTCCATTGTCAGGCTTTCGCCGAAATTAGATCCAAATATCTTGGAAAACTGAGTTTCTGAACATCGGACGATAATACATTTTCGATGAAAAGGAGCGCACAACAGGCCCGATAGTGGCCTAGGTGTATCTCTTCGCATTTGATATACATAGATACATCCTCCTATCAACCTACCTAACCTTGTATGTTGGTTTTATTGCTTTGCGTATTTTGTTTTTGGTGTTTTGCTTCATTTGGCGTAAATTGTTGTTGTTTTGTTTTGTTATTGCTAAAGTTTTGGTAGATTCGTGAAAAAGGAAATAAATTGATTTTTTATAAAATGAATCTCTTTTTAAACACTATGGTGAAGGGTATATAAGAATCGGCAGGAAAAGGCTTTCAATTAAGATAAAAATCCATATTTACGAGCATTTCATTTCTTAAGTTTAATTATGCATTTTCATTATTCCCGTCGAAATGTTAAAAAATTGCGAACACCGAATATTACTCGAAATATGAATTTGACCCAAACCAAATTCGGTCGGATTCTTATAAACATCTATGTATGTAAGTAAATTTGCATGTGTGCTTACAGTTTTATTCATCTTTTGTTAAATTTCCAAATATAAAAATCTCAAATCATGGTACCAATCTTAATAGCTTTTTCATGAATATATGACAAATAAGCGTCTACCTTCTGTATGTAATTGTATGTGTAGTTAGTTGAAGAACAGTTGTGTTAATATTTTTAGAACACAATTTTCTTAATAAATTTCAACACCGGAATATTTTTGTCTTGATATCTTGATGTTATTTGGAGTTTAGATGGTTCTGACATTCATAGATGGTAAACAGACATTCATAGTTGGTTTACTTTATTTCTATAATTTTGTACATATCTGTACATCCCTAAAAATATACCTTCTTCTTTTTTCTGTACTTAACTTATTCCACTGCACTTGAAGTTATGTGTATATTAAAAAAAGTTTTTGTTTTGACAAGAGGGAGCCTAGCCCATGTATAAGTACTTATTTTGTCCCTGTGGTCTTATTATTTGTAACTCTTCGAAATAAAACCCATACAACAAACATGTAGTACTTGAGTTTATCAATCTATTATCTATCATGGTGAATGTTGAGGGTAAAGGATACACCAATAACAGACAAACATATAAATCCTAGCAAACACACGCACACACACAAAGACACATGCAAATATGTATACAACATCACAAAGGTTCTATTATATGATATCCCTGTAATAAAGTCATAAACTTGTACTGACTAAAGAGGGTACAAAAAAAAATAACAAGAAAGGCATGGAGCATCACAATCCTAATGTTTTTCACTCACGTAGAAAATTGATTTAAGCCTAAAGAGATCCTGACTCCAATACCAGGAGCAAACTTAAATGCAGAGTGAACAAAAAATATAACAAACACAAACCCATAATAAAATTTTTAAAATTGGTGAAACATTGTATTCTTTGTATACCGTGGGGTAAAAACAAGCACAAAAGACACACTTTCACGCTGAAACTTAGACAAACATCTAGAATTCGGAAAGTTAAAGGGTACGAGAATTGTAGATAGATGTAAAAATGATAAATCAAAATTTAAAAAATACGTTTTGGAAAGCGGATATCAGAAGAAAGGGAACAAAATAATCTATATACATGTTTTATTCTAAAGGATTTTAGTCTGATCGTCATCCTGCCAGATTATTTGAAATAACCAAACAATTAGGCATGTCATATGTAGATATGTGCATATATAGAAGGAAAATATTGACATCATTAAACTGAAACCTTGAAGTTTAGAATTTATGTTTATTTTTTTTCAAAAATATTGCCGACTTTATTCAGAGACCTTATTAATCACATAATTTTCTCAAACAACTTTTTTTCAAATTTATTTTTGTTAAACTATACTATTTATATCCTTAAAACAGAACCCACTCCATATGACAAAGTCAAAGCTCACAGCTTTGACATTTACATAAAGAACAAATAATCCTTACTTAACAACAAAAATGAAACGAAACAAAAGGAAATGTAGGGAGAAATGCAAACCTTCTAAACAATAAACACCATTTTGGGTTTTTTGTGGTAAAACTCCATCCAGCCTATAGTTAGACATTATTCGATTTGAACAAAAAAATTAACATTTTTATATTGTTACTTGTCATGGCTCAGCACACTAAATTACCCACTTCCACACGGTTCGACGTAAGAAAATCACTAAGAACAATATGCTGGCTTTTCAAGCAGGAACCCCAACCTCCTCCCACAAAATATTTAGCTATCATGCATATGAAGGTATAGGCAAACATGACCTCCCTAGCAATACATTAGAAGTTTAAAAGTAATATTGTCCTGCGATTAAATGTTTTTTGGTAACGTTGAAACTGCGAAAGTTGTTACGCTGAAAACGGCATTTAACGTATTTTTCTAAGGAATTTGTTTTCAACATTATTGTTCCGTTGCAGGGATGCCAATCGGGATTGAATTTTAGGAATCCCGGGATTCGAGTTTTTAAAGTTTATCTCGGAATTTTGCTATCGAGATTCATAAATCCCTAAAAGTATATACGAGGATTCTAGCTCTAACAGTTTCCCAGATCTAGGAATTTTGATATTTAATTAATATGGGCGGTTCAAAGGCAGGTTTAATCCTCAAAAGTACAATAGTACACCAATGACCCATTTTGTACAATTTTATTTTTATTTCCTTATGGAAATAATAACCTGAAATGGTACTTCTGACACAAAGTACACAGGCTACCTATTTCGGTAAAATTATCAACTAAACTTCAGAAGAGGAAATATATATATTTATATTCTCTAAAATTGTTAAGCAAGATGGATTCCTAGGATTCCTTTTTTATGCGAAAGCGAAAGTGATGTCGTCTATAAATTAGGGATGTTGCGAATGCCAGTTTAGCGAATGAAAATGCGATAGCGAATAATTAATTTTATTTTTTGCGAAAGCGAATGCAAATAGTATAATTACTATTAATTAGTCTAGAAACTAGTATTTGAATTATTTACCGACTAACCTATCTATTATCTAGTCTTTAGAGTCTAGTTTATGAATATGTCATTGGACATACATTCTATTCTATAAACTAGTCAATACACTACTCTAATATCCAACCTATAGACTATTGTCCAGTTTAAGAATCCATTGACCAATTTGGGGACCAAATGGACTATTAGACTAGACTAATCTATGGGCAAATACAAATGGACTCTTAATTTTTTGTTGTATTTGGTACAATTGGAATCAAAAAAGTACAATTTTTAATGCAGATTTGAACAATTTGAAAATTTTATTTGCCAACACTGTTCAAAGCTCTCCTTAAAGTTCTTCGTTCAAAATTTTAAGATTATAGCTCTAAGAGTTTCCTAGATAAATGAACTTTTATTTTTAATTCATATGGGAGGTTCCACGTCTCTTATTGCCAGTCCGCCCATTTTTTGGCTTAAATACTCATATTGACATTAAAGTGGATCCGACGAAATTTGAGGACTCTGTTATATTTTTTCAGATATGCTAATTTAAGATTTTCATTATATGGGAGATACCACGCCCACTATAGCTAAGCCGCCCATTTTGTCCCCATATGTTCAAATTGATACAAAATTATGTATGCGAGCGTGGCACCTCTCCCACTTTAAATTTCGCAATCAAACAAACCCACAAACAAATATATCGATAAATTTGGAAATTTTAAATTCGCCGGAATTTAATTTTTAATACCGGTATTTTCGGGAATCGGAATTTCCCGTTTTGCATCCCTTATCCGTACTCTATACAAGACATTGACATATTAATTGTCTTATGCTAACTAAGCGTATTGAGACATTTTTATAAAAACTTTTGGTAGAATGTGCACATTTCCAAATTCTATAACCGAAGCGGCAAGTATTGCCATTATCGGATTAAATTAATTAAATAACCCAAAAATGAAATATAGTATAATATTTATAGCATTTTTGAAAAGAAAAATATTGAAACAATAAAGGCACAAATTTGGCATACTATTTTCTAGATTTAATTAATTCGGAAATTGATCAGAAAGCGTTGTTGGGCCGTAAGACGGTTAAATTCTGATTAAGCATTGAACTGTGTAACTGAAATATGGAGGTGGCATTCTGATACTTCTATTAAAGTCAATTCTAATAGAAGTCTAATAAAATTAATCGTAAAATAAAACTCAAAATTTGAAATACATATTTTCAAACAAATTTTATTATTCATATTTTTTTTGTTTAATTAAACATTTAGAATATTTTAACATTTAAATGCAGTTTAAATACATTTTCCAAAAATTTTAACCATAACGTTACTTTGCGTATTTATGTGAGTAATAAAATAAATTTTCAACATTTCAATTTTTAGAATCTCTCACATACGCAATGAACTATTTTTCAATGGTTTTTTGATGCTTTGAACAATTCTTTTCTTTGTGTCCGTCAGATAAAAAAAATAAATTATGGACAGAAATAATTATAATTAAGTATACAAAAAATACATCTTTAATTAAAAAAAAATAAACATTTATTTTATACTTACGCCTCTTTAAAGAATACCTAGTATTCTTAATTATACATTTGATTTTAACAAAATATGAAAAATAATAGATAAACGACTTTGCAAGAACAAAATCCGTAAAGATTTAAAGATGGAAAGAAAAAGTCACAAATTATAAAAAAACATTTAAAGTACAAAAGTCTCATGATATGTACGAGTATCTGAGTAAAACAGTAGGAAATTTGTATAGAATCCTTTGTTTTGGGAGGATTTGCAGAGAATGGAGCTAATGTAAAGACCATCGACTCCATTGTGGCATAATTAGACACTGTGTCAGTCCGTTTGTCCATTTCTTATACTATGGATTTGTATTTTTTATATTGTTGTTTAAGTAGTTTGTCTGGCTGTCTGCTGTAAACATTTGACGATGACCTTAGAAGAGCAAAGAGAACAGACTTCTTACACCTGTTGAAGTGGCGCCGGAGCCGAGTGTGAATCCACTGCTACTTTGTCTGTGTCTGGATGCGTGACTGGAAATGTTTGAACGAACACGCTCGTAGCTGGCAACATCCTGTGAGATTAAACAATTCCATAAATAAGAGGAAATGGAGCAAGAGTCAGGGGGAAGGGTATGGAGAAAGACAAAAAAGAAAGAAAATTATTTTCGATTAATGTAATATGAAAGATATTTAAAGGACATAACTGATCAAGTATAAATTCTAGTTGTTGACAGTGACGACAAATTCTACATTTGTTACAAGTGTTGTAAATCGACAATATTCTCACCTCTTTGTCGGCATTAGACAAAACACTGCGCATGGAATCGGCAACGGGCCATTTCTTCTTCATCACCAAATTGGTGGGAGGTTCATGATTGACGCCAGCGTCTACGGACCAGATGGAAACTGTTTGACCGGCGGTGATTTTAGTGCCGCGGGTGAATTTGAAGGCTAATTCTTCATCACCGGCAATACGGGTTAATTGCCAGCCAGTGAGATTGATTTCATCGGTGCCTTTGTTGTGCAATTTTATATAGCGACCTTCGCTGTCGGCTTCCAAGATTTGTAAATCACCTTTGGCAGCAGAATTGACTGTAAAGTCGGCCAAGCTACGGTCCTCGGATTCATCAATAACAGTGCGGCGGCGTTTGACAGCACTGCTGCTGCCACCAGCACCAGGAGTGGCTGAACGGCGACCACTGGGGGTAACACGACCCGAGCGGTAGGCTGAGCTAGAGCTCACTGACAAATGAGTGCCATTGGAATAACCAGAATCGGCATGAGCACTGCTGCCGCTGGTGTTGGGGCGACCTGGCGAGGTAATGTTAAGACGACGCTCTTCACCACCCAACAATTTGTCGTAGGCGGCAATTTCCAAATCCAACGACACCTTAATATCCATGAGATCTTGGTATTCCTGCAATTGGTGAGCCATCTCATCACGCATACGTTGTAGTTCAGCTTCCAACGATGCAATGTATTGATTGTGACGAGCACGTTCGCTATCCAAAAGATTCTCCAATTCGCGAATGCGAGCCTAAAAAGAAAACAAAATTAATAATTGTTAAATATGAAACAATCTCTAGATGGTCATAGCGATAACACTTACATTCAAACCAGAGTTGGTGTTCTCCAATTCTTCAATGCGGGCGTTCAAGCCATCGATCTTAGTACGCATAACACGAACTTCTTCGGTGGCATGAGCTGAAGAATTGGCAGCACGATTAGCAGCAGCCTGGAGATTCTTGATTTCATTGTCATATAACAATTCAATTTCTTCGCGGTTGGCACGCATCTGAGACTCGTATTGATCGCGCAATTCTTGCAATGATTGTTGCAATTTGGCCTCATATTCCTTCGAGAGACGGCCATCAATTTCACTGATTTCGATTTGGCGGCGGGAACGAGTCTCTGTAAGTTCTTGCACATGAATTTGATCCTTAAAGCTGAGTTCTTCACGCAAGCTTTGGTTTTGATTTTCCAAATCAACACGTGCCAAAGTCTCGGCTTCGAGTTGTTTGCGCAATTCATCCAACTGCTTAAGCAAACGAGCGTTCTCAGCAGCCAAATCCTTGGCTTGATCTTCAGCCTTCTTGCGATCTACCAAAGCGGCATTATATTTGCCATTGATTTCATTATAACGAGATTCGTAAACACGGGCACTGTTCTCAGCAATACCGCATTCCTTGGTCTTTTTGTCAAGTCTAATAAAATAATAATAAATTTATATGATGTTAGATTCAATTCAGGGAGATATTTGGTAAAAACAAAGTTAAATAAAAACATCATTATTCGTTTTTATTTAACTTTGATGAGTTTACATGAATTTGATTTCGAATTTATGAATACAAAACGAAATGATTATGTATTTTAATGCAAATCACATAGAAATTTCACGAATACAAGTTATTGTGGTAAAGCTGACGTCAGCTCCAAATTATGTTCCAAGTTTTATGCTAAATATGAAACGTGTTTTGTGCTCGAGAAATGAAATATTTAAGTGAGAATTCTTTAAATGTAAAAACAAATTTAAATGTTTATTTTAATAGTTATGAAGTATTACTTATTGTTGTTTTTAAAGAAATATCCACTAATTTATTTTTAAACCAACTAAAAAGTATTTAGTTTTATTTTTATTTAAAATTTTTTATCATTTCGTAGTCGTTTAGACATTTTAAAATATTTTAGCATAATTTATGATCTTTTTTGTGATTATTTATATTTTTTTTACTTAATGACGTTGTCACAATTTAATGATCATTAGAATGGAAAATGATGGAAATATCATTTGTTCATTGTCATATTTTCGAAATGATTATGAAAATAAACTCAATATATAAAAATAGCATCGGTAAATACATATTAACGAGGGAATACTTTTCATGCGAACTATTTTGTTGACTGTACTATGTATATTCCCTCGTTCTCTCTCTCAGTTAATATGTGATTAGCAGGTATTCGCAAAATTAATTTTAACAATTTGTTTGTCGTTGTCTTTCTATATTCAGACGCAGAATATTTTGGACGTGTCCGTTAAAACGTTTGCTTTAAATACTCATTTCTCGATTTCTAGCTCATCGTGCTCTAAATTAGCTAAAATAATTGAACGATTTGAAAGTTGTTTACAAATTTGTGAACTGTAGAAAGTTTTGATATACTTAATGCTGGTTAAAAGAAGACAATAATTTAAGTTTAATTTTGAAGATTCAGATTTAATTATGAGTTTCTTTTAATCATATCGAGAGACTTGGGCTGTCACTTCTCCATATGTCCATATTCAGAGCAGTGTGCTAGCACATTTCGCTTGAGAAGTAGATGAAAATATTTCCCCTGAGCTCTCAAGTGGTTACTAAATAAATAACTCATTACCATATATTTACAGTGTCTCTCATAATTATTCGAATTTGGGTAAACTATAAAAAGAAACCAAATTTAATAATATATTTTGTGTGCAAAATAAATAAATTAATTTGTTATATTGTCTAGATAGTCCTTATGTTTGATATCACGCTTTTTAAAACTTGAAAAATTTGTATTGACTTAAATTAATTGTGCTTTTTTAAAAAAAGTCCATGAAATTGCCTCACAAAAGTATACGAATTTTTCCTGTATTTCATATTTGATCATATTATACGCAACACAAATTTTAGAATCGAATGGTTTTTATGCGTAATATTGTTTTAAGGGGTTACTATCCACGGAAAGGATATATTTTTGGCCCATTTGGTCCACAATTTTGGGGAATTTGTACCCTTTTTTCATGTAATATCATTAAAATAGCGATTTTTGACCATAATTGTAAATTTTTCTCCTTTTTTCCAGAGATAAAACAAAAATTTGATATTGGGACTCAAAAGACCCCTTGGGGTATCTAAAAATAATATCTTTTGTTACAAGAATCTGTATTTAAACGTTCCAAGATAAATTATTCGGATCATTCTTCTTTCGCTAATTCAATATATTGGAACTTAAGTCCATTTTTATAATACTAGGATCAACTATTTTCGGGGAAAGTTTTCTGGTATATATTCTTTTAGATATCAGCTTTTATACATTTTAAGTTTTCAATGTGTTGTGGAAGTGTACGACTCCAAAACATGCCTCGAAGAAACACCATTCAAAATAGTAAAATCATTATTTTTATATGCCAATGGCCTCCATGCTGCATGGCACGATATCATTATGATCACATCAAAAATGTTGATATGTGTTTAAATATTATTTACTATGATCAAATTAAAACCAAAATTTAGGACTTACAGTGTTATTGTAACGGGCAACATAAGCGTGAAAGTTACGAGTAGTAAAAACTGAAATCTACTATATAGGATGACGTTTTGTTAAGGCATGTTTTGGAGTTGTATACCGCTATAATATATTGAAAATTTAAAATACATTAGTGCCAATATGTACATGAATATACACTAGACAACTTTGTCGGAAAATATCGTCCCTAGAGGTACGAAAAGGGACTTATGATCCAGATAATTCAATTAGAAACTGCAAAACGATAGCAAAAATACATCTTGGAACGTTTAAGTACAGATCCTTATAACAAAAAATATTATTTTTAGATACCCTATGGTTTCTATTTAATTCCAATATTAAATTTTGGTTTTATCTCTGGAAAAAGGGTGAAAACATTACAAATATAGCCAAAAATCGCCATTTTAATGATATTACATGAAAAGAGGGTACAAATCCCCCAAAATTGTGGACCAAATGGGTCAAAAATATATCCATGCGGTTGAAAGTAACCCCTTAAAACCATATTAAGCATAAAACCATGCGATTCTAAAATGTGTGTATCGTATAATATGATCAAATATGAAATACAGGAAAAATTCGCATACTTTTGTGAAGTAGTTTCATGGACTTTTTTTAAAAAAAGCATAACTAATTTAAGTAAATGTAAAGTTTTCAAGTTTTAAGGGGCGTGATATCAAAACTAAAGACTATCTAGACAATATAACAAATTTATTTATTTATTTCCCACACAAAATATATTATTAAATTTGGTTTCTTTTCATAGTTTACCTAAATTCGAATACTTATGAGAGACACTGTATATTTACTTTTTAACTAATGCAAATGTTGTTATTAAAGAAATCTAAAGATCTTTTTAAAATGTAGCAATTAATAAAATTAAACTAACAAAGATTAAATTAAAAAATAAAATAACATGTTCAAGGTTTCATTATCATGTGCGTTTCCATGCCGGCAGTTGAACATTTGTCTATATTTACTAAAATCTCGAAAAGAAAATTTCTCAAAATTTCATCTCTCAACATTCGTCATCAACTGGTGTTTATTTGTAGATATTGCTTTAGAGGGGGGCGAAAAAAGGCGAACATTTTGCCTTTGATCTACGAAAAACAAACATTTGATTTGATAAGCTAAATATTTTTAAAATTAAATTTATGCTTGTTTGTCAGTCTGTCTGACTGTTAGTCTTTTCGACGTTATGTCTCTATTTTTGCTTTTTGTTTAATTTATATGAGAGAATACGCATTAATTTCGTAGGTATTACGCGTACTACGACGCACATTGTTTATTTTTATTTGTCTGACATCATGCTCAACCAACCCTTTAAAAGTGTTGCTTTTTATTTATTGTTTATGCTGCTGTGATCGACCTTGCGGTGTTTGTTTGTGTGACCAAAATTGTTTCATTTGTTAACGATCTCTATTTTTAAACATTTTGGAAGTTAAACTAAAATAAGCAAAATTATTAACAAATGGTGATTAGAAACCTGTATAATTAAAGTCAAACCATTTGAAATTTGTTTGAGGTTTAGAACCAGTTGTTTTTACTCCAAACAATTATATTAATAGCAACAAATATTTGGATTTGATTGTACTTTTTGCATTTGTTTGAGTAAACAAATGTTGATATTTTCCAGTGGTGCAACTTTTTGGAGATAAATTAATAAGTTTGTTCTAAGACTGGATCTTGAGAAAATTAAATATTTTAATATAAACCGAGGTCTGAAATCAGAAATGTTTTAATAAATTTCGAAAACGGTTTGTTTGATTTTGAGGCCAATAGATAGTTATATTTGAATTTATCATTATAATGATCAAAATCAATATATTGAAGACTTGACGTTTAGTTTCTAAAATTAAAATCTGACATTTTTATCAGAAAATAAAGTTTTCTTAACAAATTTCCTGTCTATTTCTCAAAATGCAAATTTGTATTGCAGAGTCAAGACATGTAAATAAACTTGAAAAAATATAGACAATAACAAAACCATGTGTCATGAATATGCCGAATATTTTTCTCTATTTGTCAATTATTCCCCCGTCCCATAGCTCCTCGTCATTGTTTATAACGATTTTGCGTATCTATTCTGCCTGAATTCGTTTACAATGAGTAGTATGCATATAGAGAGCGAACAAGAGAAAAGCAATAGAAGAAAATGAAATAAAGAGGAATTAAAAGATACACGCGAATTAATAAATACCGAATGACATCATTGCCAGTCAGAGTTTTTATACTCAAATGTATTTTTGTTTGTATGTATGTGTGTTATTTTAAATACTCTTATTATTATAAATATTTATTTCGTTTGTTGTTGTTGTTGCGGTAGTTATTGGTTTAATTTTGGAGAGATGTGGATTATTACTTGAATGTAACAAATAAAAGCATGACATCATAATGTGAAATACCAATTTTATGTGTGTTGTCCATATGTTTGTTTCTTGGTTGTAACTTAGTAATCCCACCGAGAAGTAGAAGAAGAAAAAGCCCTTCAAACATACATACACAACTTAATATTGACAATTGTTCGTAGACGTTTTGTATGGGGGAAAAACAACAATAAAATCATTTTAAGGTGGGTGGCTTTGCCATTGAAAATGTTTGTTTACCCTTATGTCCCACATTCATATTGGACATTATGTTTGTTACCTTCGGTATAATTATGATGATGATGGTTACAACTCTAAAACTTAAGTGGTTAGTTGCTAGGAATATATAGCTATAAATGAGTTTCGATTATTAGAACAATGTTAGAAAATGTTAAAAACTACTTAAATGTAATGGAATTAAAGTTTTGTGTTAGCTTTTACATACTTTTGTTTAAGGTCATCATTCTCTTCCCACAAACGCTTAATATCGATTTCTAATTTGGCCTTTTCGCGAGATGTTTCATCGAGCAGTTTGCGAGCAGCAGCCAATTCTTTTTCATAAAGGGCCTTGATATTGGACACTTCACGGTTGACTGTATCTTGAGCCAATTGTAGTTCTTGGGTCAAGCGATTGTTTTCATTTTCCAAATGACGCATACGATCGATGTAGCAGGCCAAACGATCGTTTAAATGTTGGAGTTCCTCTTTCTCCTGCAGACGACTGGTGCGTGTTGGACTAGTGGGACTGGCCGCGCCAAGACGACTACCTCCAGCTACTGGAGTAGAAGTTGAGGCGCGAGACACGCGTGTCGTAGATAATGTTACACGTTTTTGAGACATTTCTTGTTAATTCAGTAAATAATTGTAATAGGAAGGAATTTAAGTACTATTTTATAATACTTATTATAGCAACAACAATTTCGTTGTTTGTTTATCTTTTTTGAACTTTTATTGTATTTGTGTTTTATTGATTGGTTTTATTATTTTTCTGTATTCTTTTCAATTAAATCTTTAAAGATTTTGTACTTTTGTAGAACACGTCTGTTTAGTTTGACTTCAAATATTAAACTAAACATTTAACCTTTGTGATATTAAAAATGAAATCATCATCATCATCATCGTCGAAATCGTACTACGAAAAAATTAGTTGTCGTTTTTCTTTTAAGTTTACGTTTTCTTTATATTGCTCTCTTTCGTTGTCGCTGTCGTATTCGTTGGCTGTTGTTAGTGTTGAATGTTGTTTTCATTCATATTGTTGTAAATTTATTTTGCTCATTTGCTTCGTTTATTGTATTTTGGCATAAGGTTTTTGTTATTGTTTCGTATTGTTTGTATCTTACTACATTATTGTTGTTGTTCTGTTACATTAGCGCTATTCTTGAAGCTTTCTTTTATCTATTACAGTGTTGCCATTTGAAGGGATTTGTTGGTTGATCCCTGAGTAAATTTTTATGCTGATATTTATTTGTTTTCTTATACCTATTCATATTTTCTGTATAAGGCTGATGTCAGAGTGCCTGCTACAAGCAATGCGAAGCTTTGCGCTACAAACCTTTCCTTGTGTCATGTCAGAGTGAAAACGAAGCTTGATGCGAGAAAATACAAGCAAAAGTTTGTAGCTCAAAGCTTCGCATCGCTTGTAGCGCCCACTCTGACATCAGCCTTACCGTTCGTAAAGACTTTTTCCTCTGGGGTGTATCGAAAACTGGCATAACTAAAAAAATTTTAAAACTAATAAGAACTAAATTTTTATACACACAAAATGCTAGCTACACCTATTGTAGGTGTGTTTTCCTTAAAAATCGTGTTATCATGAAATTAATAATAAAACTAGCGTGTCCAGAGAGTTTCGCTAGCATAATCAAAACAAAATGAAATACAATTTTATTACAACATTTGTTAATTTGAAAGGATATATGTAAAGGATGATATACATATGTTATATCAAATTCTAAGAAATACACTTGGGCCTCCAGCGGTCCTGTTGTGTTCTTCTTAACCAGTGTCTCTGGTGGAAATCAAACCGATCTGACAGACAGGAATACTAAGTACTTACCACATTTTTCTTACATAAAATACATCTATATTCAAAATTTCAGATTCAGACCAATAAGATGAATCAATCTTATATTAACGTGACTCTATATACATATGCACATGTAGATAAATTTTACCATTTAATAATAATTAACCCTAATAGAAAATCGTTGAAGACAATATTGGGTAATTTGAGATACCCACGTGGCAAAATATTTCTGGCATCTCTAGTTCATTACAATTATTCTCACTTCTTCTTCATGTAGTGAGCGTTGTATTTTTTTATTTATTATGGTCTATCAAGTTTTCTATGCTCTCTTTGAATACACTTCCTACTGCCAAATAATGATAATCACAAACTACATGGTGTGCTTAAACCTAATAAACAACAAAAACGTATTTGTTATTGTTTACATTCCATAATACTTATACTTTAACTAACATGACGTCATTGTTTCCCAAACCAATTTATTAATTAGGTTGCTGTTAAAATACGGAAATGTGTAAGTAAATCCTGAACTGAGACCGATCACCAAGGCAACTAAAAATATGCTATAAAAATTTTGTTTTATGCGTATTAAAATTACCCTTAAAATCTAAAAAAATGCGTATAAAAATATATAGAGTAATTTATAAATATGTATGTAAATTTAATGCATTTTTATTGAAAAGAAGATAAAAATCTCGTCATCATAATAATTTTATCAAATTCATGTTATTTTATAAAATCTCTCAGTTATTTCTAATTAAAGTAGGAAGACTATAGTGGAACTTTTGTTAATAATTCTTCTCAAAACATCCAACATTCAATAGCTTTTATATGTATGTATATCACCACCAGTGTTGCCAATTTAGCACTTTTAGTGCTAGACCCAATTAGCACCCAAAAATGTAATCTAGCACCTTTTTTAGCATTTTTCAAATGTTTTTTGGCACTTTTTTAGCACATTTTAGGATTTTTTGTACATATTCTTGTATGCCAATTTTAATTGTTCTTCTGTAAAAATATGGTTAAAAATTAATTAAATTAATTATGTACAACATACAAATTAATGTTTACTGGTTATCTGTAGAAATATCGGTTCATATTTGATGAGCTTAAGTTACATTTTCCTATAGAAGTGGCCCTTTAAACAATATACTCGTATTGATGTGCTTTTTCAGAATATATGGTGATTTAAAAAAACCGATATTAGCTCCACAAATAACAGTTATTTTTTAACGGAAAAATAAAAGTCTGATTGAAACAGTTAAAAAATGAGTTTTATTTTTCCGTCATAAAATAAAAATTATTTGAGGAGTTTTATTTTTTCCATCAGAAAATAAAACTCATTTGGGGAGTTTTGTTTTCTCCGTCAAAAAATCAAACAATGTTTTCATATATTTTTCAGTCTCTTATTTTATTGAGTTTATCTGACCAAGTCCATTAAATAGTTGATTTGAAATGACGTAGAAAATATCTGAATTAAAAACGGCAAATGGTAATTTTCTGTTATGATTGAACACAAGGTTTTTTAATTTCTTCGGAAGGCATTATTATTGAAAATGAGTTTTATTTTCTGACGGAAAAAATAAAACTCCTCAAATAATTTTTATTTTATGACGGAAAAGCAAAACTCTTTTTTTAAAAGTTTCATTTGAATTTTTATTTTTAGATTGAAAAATAACTTTTTCAGATGGATTTTTATTTTTAAAGTCACAAAATAACTGTTATAAATTAACTTTTTTGATATAACTTATAACTGTTACGGTCCCTGCAATATACATTTCCAAAAATTTTTTGAATTGTAATATTCATTACAAAGGATTTCATTTGAGTCTTCCCTTTAGACTTTTAATTAAAAATATCATTATAATTGTAAACTTAATTTCAAAAACATTTTTGCGTTACGCATCAACAAACTCGTTCATTGGAACGTTTCTGGAACTAGTTCAGATATAGTTCTAGAAAAGCTTTAGAGAACATCTTTTTCCAGCGATTTGTGATTCAAATCACAACATTTTTCGACAGAACTGTTTGGAGAATTAATTGCGATATTATTAGTTGCAATGTCGCAGTTCCAGAATCTGGTTGTTTACTTCCGATCTAAAAAATTCAAAAAAAAAAATATTGATAAGCATTTCTAATTCCGTATTAAAATCATCCCATAATAAGTGGATTTGGTTTGCGTATTAAGGTAAAAACATTATTTATGCAGTTAAAAAATACAAAAAAAAAAATAAAGCTATTTTAGAAAAATTCTAGGGCAGCTATATAAAAAATCCTCTTTTTGGGATAAAGTAAGAATCGAAAAACTCTAAAACTAGTTATTATAAACATTTTGTTCTGTATTAAAATCGACCCATAATGGTCCATTTGCGTACTAAACTAAAAATATTATTTATGTAGTTTATTTAAAAATTTAAATATTTTACAATAAAAAACCTTATTTTTGTTAGCACTTTTTCTAGCATTTTTTTCAAAACAATCTAGCACTTTTTCGCAATTAGGTTTTGCAACACTGATCACCACTTAAATTTCGGCTAGCTTTTAAAAGATCGTTAAGTGTTGTTAAAAGTTAGTTTCCTAGTCAAAGTTTGAACGACGAAAGGATAATCAGGATGGACGCTACTTTTAGGGACTGTGAGGGTTTTGAGAGTGTTGACATAGACAATACTTTAGATAGTGGTTTAACTTTGAAATTTCTGCGAAGATCTTGACGTATTTAGAACTGTGATGTGCACGAGATTCTAGAGCGTCGAAAGACCCCTTGGAGAGCATGATGTCTGCTCAATGTTGATTAACAGTGGCAACCCCTTCATACTGACCAGGGTCTATGATGGTTTTAAGATGGTTGAAATGGTCAATACTCTACACAGAGGGAAATATTTTTAAATTTTATGCACATCCGTTGTCTAAAATATAAGAAGCGTGGTAAGCTCAAAATCCGTTGTCAATAGTGAGCTTACCACGTTTGTTAACTTTTAGACAACGGATGTGCATAAAATTTAGATTGCGATAACGAATTGTTGCAATGTTGACAACGTTGCGTTGTATGTATGTATATACTTGACAACGGATGTTATTGAAAAATTTGGTGTCAATTTGGTACCAGGTGTGTATATTTTTCCCTCTGTGTAGAGGGTAGTTTGACTTTGACATTCCTGCGGGAATCTTGGAGCATTATGGACAAACCTTAAAGGACTGTGGTGTGCATGTGCTTCTGGTCTGTCGAAAGACTCCCTTGAAGAATTTATGCCATTCAGAAGTTTGGGGAGATGACGCTGTCTTCAAAAAGAGAGACAGCTGTGGGTTAACAGTGACAATTCCTCACACTGATGTGGCCAAGGGGAGCCCAAGCAGTAAATCGGAAATGTCAAAATGTTTTCAATAAAATCTATTTTTGGATTTGTCAGCATAATCTTCTTGCTCGAATAAACTAAAAATGATAATTACTTAATTTCTGAACACAACTGCAAACAAATGATTTTATACATTTAACTAAATTTAAAGTTCTAAGGAAATATTTCTGGCAACACTGTTGCTGGGTTATCGAACGAATGAAAAAATATAAAAAACAACTTCACATGTATTTAAAATGTATGTAGCTCTGTGTGAATGGCAAAAAATACCAAAGTAGAAAAATAGAAATTTTATTTAGGAAATACACGTTCGTACCACCTACAAAAGAAAAATAACTAAAGAACGAACAAACAATTTAATATTTTTTAAATGTATTTTTAGTACTCTTATTTAGCCCGTTATTTTATTTTGCTCACGATCTACGTAATACTCCCTCCTTAAGAAAACACGTACACAACAAATCATTCGTTTGTTACTCTATAATTCTATTTTCTGCATTCTTGGACTATCTATAATAATTCTAATGAATTCTAATTACAAATACAACTAATTGTTTATATACATATTTATAATTAGTGCTCTCACTCTCTTTCTGCTTCTCTATCTCTATGGCAAATTATCAGTTTTATAAAAATATTTATTCATTTATTTATTTGCATATTTTGATTTCAATTCGATTATATTATTGGAAATTTTAATTGTGAGTAGTCTCCTCTGTCTTGATAATTAAACCCTGTTTTTAGCTTTTTATTACAGTCATCACCATATTTTTGTTATTGGTTTTGAGAGTGTTGATGAAAGCATTAAACTTGTTCTATTCGTCTCTCATTAGAATTTTGTTTGTTTTAAATCGTGTTTAAGCATGATTTTGTTTTGTGTTTGTTCTGTCATTCCCTCCCTTTGTCTTCCCTCCTGGTTTTCCTTCAAAATGTATAATTTATAACAAATTCAATGCCACATTAATGCCATATTTAGGAGTGACATCACAGTTACGTTTTTAATTTCATTTTGTTTATACATATAGTTTACACATAAAAATGTATTCCTAAATTATACGTACAAATATACGAGTGACGGTTAAAACACTGAACAAAAATTTTGTTAGAATAACTTTTTCTGAAAAAAAAAAAATAAATAATAATAAATAAATGTCGCGCTCATCTGATAATGATTTGAATAAAACTGGACTGAAATTTTAATTTAAGAGTTTTTTGGCAATATTTTTTATATTTTGTATATTGTGAAATAACATTTCTAAATAACAAAGTAGAAATAAAATGTATATACTAGAATGACCACAAAAAAGGCGATGTTGGAATCTTGTTCGTCTGAACCTCACAAAACAATTCCCCTTTCCGGATATTGAGATAGCCGATAGCCTTTCCGGATATTGAGATAGCCGTTAACACGTGCCGCTTGTCGCTCAATGTTTGGAAAAATCCAAATCTTCGGGTATAAAGCTAACATATTGAGCTAATTTTTCTGGGATATCAGAGGAAATTAAAAATTCGATAGAAATGTCAATAAGTAATGGTTTTAATTCATTTTGTAATAAATTGAACAAAATTAGTTTATTCAGCATGAATTTAACGTTCTATAGGAATTAATTCATCAGGAAATTACTACATCAAACGTTTTAAAAATTAAAATTACAAATTAAATCTCAGGAAATGTGTTTAAAGAATTGTTTATTATTAAAAAAGATAATTCAATTTAAAATCTAAGAATTAAGGAATTAATTCTTTGCTCTGGCAATAATTTTAATTACTTAAAGGAATTTGATATTTGTTTGGTGAAGACTGATCGGAATATATTAAAAATTTTAAATATGTTGGCGTGCTCTACTCAATAGTGATCACCCAGCAAAAATAAAAAGAAGTACTTCCAAAATAATAACATTTCTCACCACTTCAAAAGTAGTACTAATTTTTACCTTCTGAAGAAGTGATGTTTAAAAACTTCCGAAGAAGCGAAAATAATTCTATTTTTTCAATGTTGAAGATATATTTTTTTGTTCTCACATTTTTATGGGATAAAAATGTTATATTTGGGCTTTTGTATTAATTGTGTCTATTACCCTAATTAATGTTAATATTATTTAAGTCAAATTAGTTGTATTCTATAATACTACGATTTCACTTCCAAATAACTTCCAAAAAAGAGCGTTAAAATTACTTCTTGAGAATGACTTCAGAATTGGTGAATTTGCAATCAAATAAAAATGACATCCCACCTATGACAAGCCTGTGTTAAAATCATCACTTCTTCAGGTTTTTTTCAGTACTTCCATGGAGTAAATTCTATTTCTTTTTTGATTCTTTGGAAGTTCTTTTTTTTTGCTGGGGATATCTGAATAAGTGCAGATTATATTTATAATAATTTTAGGAGCACAGTGTAATTGTTACTGTGCCTTAAATATAATAAACTAATTTAATAAGAAAAAAAAAACACCTTAATGTGACGCACTTGGAATTTCATTTTTCAAATGTTATTTATAGGCTATTTATACCCTACAACACTATGGTGAGGAAAGGTATTATGAGTTTTGGCAGATGTTTGTAAAGACTACAAATAACTCGGTCAAAATTTGACATAATTTAGTTTTAAGTGTCCCTTTAAATTATGGTAAAAATCTGGCGACATCTGACCTTAGCCCCACAAAATCACAAATCGTATATAATATCGCTAACTGTCATGTAGTCTGTAATCATCCATATTGTGATAAAAACATTATAAAAATTCTGCACAAGTCTTATAAATGAGCATATCGTTGTACAAAATTTGGAGACGGACGGTCAATAATTGGACACATTCTGAAATCATTTTAAATAAATATGGTCTCATATATAACCTTCTCTTTTGTAAAAAGGGTATAAACAAATTTGCTATTCCGATTTGCAATTTCTTGTATTAAATTTTCAACCCTATACAGTATTTATATTCTAAATCAGTCAGTCTGTCTGACCGTATGTTTAGTTGTAAGCAAATTTCTAAAGGTCCAAGCTATCGTCGGGATCGAAATGTTGGATAATTCTATAAGAAAATTTATGATATTTTCAATATTTCTAAAGAAGTGTGTTTTTTTTATTTCATACTTAACCATTGATGTACAGTTTTATTTTTAATTAAAAAATAGAATAATGAAAGTTAAAAGAAAAATAAAATGAATTTATAAAAAAAGAAAACAAAAAAAGAACTTATAAAACAATAAAATTTTTGAATACTCTATCAAAATATACAACGGTGGAGAGATTATAAAATTCGGCATAGTCGCACTCTTTCGTGTTTTATATTATTCTGCAACGACTCCACGGTTTAAAAGCAACACAAGTAAGAGAGTATAGTCGGGCATGGCCGACTATATGATATCCTACACCAGTTATGAGTATATTTAAAGTGTGATTTATTTTTTTATAATAAATCACACTTTATATTTGAGAAATTTACTGATGGATATTTTTTATGAATGAGGTATTATATGAGAGCTAGGGTCAAACTCGGGTCGATTTTTATTATAATTAATGGTTTTGCTTTGGTTAGGTTGATAGTAGTGATTGTAAATGAATTATGCATGTTAAAGTGTTTTTCTGAAGGTAGACTTTTTATGGGGCTAGGGTCAAACATTACTAACTACATATGAAACTTTTTTATCGTCAAAAAATGAAGGACATTCCAAATTTCATAAAATTACCTTTAAATTGGTTTACATGGACAAAACAAAGCAGACATACGACATGGTTAAATCGAAATGTCTCTTAGTTACAAACATCAACGAAAACCAATAACACCATCCTCACTATAGTGATGTAGGGTAAAAATATATTTATTTAACACTCACAAATATTCAGTATAGGTATATTTGTATTAAGGTGTGATCACTTAAAATTTGGATGCAAATAGTACATATGTACGTTTTAAAATCTCACAAACCATTTTTAAAATTTTTTCATTTCATATGAATTTTTTATAAATATTATATAAATATTTGTATAAATATTAAATAAATAGCCTCCCAACATATCGTGTAATTGTGACCAAATTACGATAAAAATCAAAGAGGAAATTTCGAAAATCAAGATCAACTTATGAAATATCTTTCATATTATATTTTGCATTCATTATTATAAGATTTTTAAATCTCCAATCCGTATAACTAAAGTTATGTATACACGGTTATCAGATCTTACAACGTTGGCAGATCTGGCAATGTGATGACAATAAGTAAATTGTCTAACAATTTCATTGACGGACAATTGTCAGACAATAAATTAATCTGTCAACAAATATTGTTAGTTCACACTGTTGCATAAAATTCGCACATCTGACAATAAAAATTGTCAGACATTTATCTGGCAATGTCAACGATTGTTAAGAGTCTGGCAATATTATTGTCAGATGTGCGAATTTTATGCAACAGTGTGAACTAACAATCTTTATTGTCGCAATATATTTGTTTTACCATATACTGGCAATCCTTTTTCTGACAACGTTGCAAGACAAAAATTGTATGTTCACATGGTTGTTAGCCATTTTCTGAACATTTCTCTGCCTACGTTGTAAGATCTGACAACAGTGTATACACAGCTTAACAAATTGTAGCTAAAGGTATAGTAATCTATTTTATTTTTTTATTATTTTTTCCAATACTGTATACTAAGTACATATTCTTTTGTTTTTATAAATGATTTCTGCTGTGAAATTTAGTTATTTTCAAGTCTCTCTTGTTTTCCCTTAACACCAAGAACAATAGAAATAAAAATACAAAACACTAATACAATACTTAATTATGATGATTAACTAATGTTTAAAATGTACATACAATGTTTGTGTGAATAAATGACGTCACGTTGAATGAGTGTACACACTCAATGTTGCCAGATTTGAGCGGTTTATATCCATTTTAGTTACATATTTTTAATAAATTAAACATTCCTGCATTGTCATTATAATTAAATTTTCTTTTATAGTTTAAAATAATTTATTGAATATTTTTGGAAAAACTTTTAAAAATAGTTTACTAAAAAATATTGTATTCTTTGGTGATTTTCCTCAAAATAATAAAAGATCTTTTCACATGACTTCATCTGGCAACTAGGTTTGTCGAAATTCTAATATGATTGTATTGTTGCATATTTTTTGGCGAGGTTCATATAACAAATTTTTCAAAAATTTAATTTTGTGTTTTTTTTTAATATCAAAATCTTTTTGTTAATAGTAAAACTAGGGCTAAGATTTTCATCCACTAATAATATATGTAGGTGTATATACACAAAGTATACAGAGGTGTCTCTTTGGCATTTACAAAAGTCTAAAATCAGCTTTTTTGCGGCGTTTGTAAACATTTGTGGAAAGAGATATATAAAATACAGCTAAAAAAATCAGAGTTGGGGGTAGTGCATTAAATATTTAGTGCACTAAGGTTTCCACTAAATCCCACTATAGTGACGAAATTTTGATTTTCCACTATTTTTTATCATTATAGTGGTAGTGAAACATATTTTAACTACCATTAAAAAAATTAGTGGTAGTAAAACATATTTTAACTACCACTAAAAAAAATAGTGGTAGTGAAAATTTTTCCACTACCACTAACCATTAGTGGTAGTGAAAATTTTGCACTACAATAAAATAGTGCAAATGTTTAACAGTCACTACATGAATGCTTTAATATGCACTAAAATCTCAAAAAATAGTGTTTGTAAAAATAATCCAAACAAATTGAAAATACATATGTACATATGTATGTTCAAAATATTTCTATTTTATTATTTTTTATTGTATTAAAGAAAAATCATATACATACATACATATTTATGGTTTTTAGAAAATGAATTCGTTCGTAATAAATGAAAGAAAATGTCAAAAATATACGATAGATAAAGTCCTTAAAAAACAACGAAAGTAATACCAAAATACGAAATAAAATGTGGCCCCTTGATTCCGGATGCAATTTGAATGACAAACCTTTTAATTTCTTGTCACTTTGCGTACAATTTTTATGTTGTTTTTCAAAATATATTTTTTCTAAATTTATTTTTTTTGAGTTCCATTAACATTAGTGAATGATTATATTTTTCCACTATCCTGTTAGTGGAGAAAAAAAAATTTGCACTAAGCTGTAAAAAAAAGGGTTTTCACTATCACTAAATTAATTTTAGTGAAAAACTTTCTTGTACCACTACCACTATTGCTTAGTGAGGCTGTCATTTTTCAACTCACCACTAAATATCTATTAGTGATAGTGAAAAATTTTGCACTATCACTAACATTTAGTGGAAACTGCAAATTTAGTGCACTACCCCCAACTCTGAAAAAAATAAGTGTAAAGTGTTGTACGAAAAAGATAGTAATAGTTTTTTGCTCGTGACGCCACTGTATACCCTGTGCCTGTAACATGAGCTATAAAATGTGAAATATCTTTAAAAATTTGCAGTCAAATAGGGGTTTGTTCCAATTATATAGTGTAAAAGAGAGTAGCCAATTTTTAAGAAACTAAAACCACACAACTCATGATAATTATCTTGTTTCAGATCCCCAACCGATTCCAAATTTCAGTATTTTATTAAAAGTATAAAGTATAACGGTATAACTTGAAAGATTTTTTAAACCGCGTCGTATTAACCATAAATAACAATTACCTTACCAATGTCATATACATATGTAGACCGTTATCATTGAAATAAGACCACGAACGATCAACACTAAACCCACAAATTTGTATGTAACATTATATGACATAACAACGTAAATTTTGAAAATAGTAACTCAAGCACTATTTTTTGTCAGTCGGTCTTATGTCCATATATAGGACCGCCATGTATATAATTTTATGATACATCCCAGCAAAAATAAAACGAAGTATGTATTTATAAAAGAACAACATTTATCACCACTTCAAAAGTAGCACTAAGTGAATTTAAGTCGTATTAATTGTATTCAATATGCTACAATTTTGCTTCTAAATAACTTCCAAAAAAGAACATAAAAATTACTTCTTGAGAATAACTTCAGAAGTTGTGAATTTGGAATCAAATAAAAAGAATATCCCTCCTATGACAAGCCTGTGTTAAAATCATGACTTCTGCAGGTCTTTTTATGTACTTCTATAAAATAAATTATAATTCTTTTTGGCTTCTTTGTAAGTTATTTTTTGCTGGGATGCTTTGATGGTGGGTAAATATACATAAAAGATTCTAAATAGACGAATAAAACACTCTTACTAGTTTTTTGTACTACAAGGTAATTAAAACTCTTACAAAACATATAACGATAAATTGAATAATGAATCTTTTATATTTATTCTATAAATGACATTTCTTTAATTATAATGATATATTTTTTTAAAAAAGAATCATGCAGAAATATGTGTATGTAATTACATTCATATTGAAATGAATTCTATTTAAAAAGTTGTAAAATTTAAGCAGTAAATAAAGAGGCATTTGTAGACATTGCAAGTTTATAAAGTTAAAGAGTTGTAAAAGTTTGATGCCATCCCGCATCTATGTGCAGTTTGTAAAAGTTGTTACACAAAGAAACATGACCTACATCTCACCCATTCATCCATCCATTCATTCATTCATTCATTCAGTCAGTCATCTTTACATCCAAACAAACAGCCAACCAACTAACCATTCATTCATTTATAAATGTATTATATAGATTAGGGTGGCCCAATGCGTAGCGAACCATAAAATTTAACCGATCTTTCCAAGACAAATTAACATTTATATAATATTGATACCAGACTTTGGTTGTGACGACCAAAAACTTTTAGCAGGACCATACTAATATTTTTTATTACATAAAAACATAGGTATTTATGTATGTATACTTGTGGTAAATACTTACTTGTAGATATATAAATTATATACATATGTACATATGTATGTTTGCATATATCGTCATCTTAAACACAAAATATCCTAAAGATTTTTAAGATGCAAAGAACAAAATGGTTGAGTAATTAAAATATATTTTTAAGTTCTTTGTATCATTTTTTTTATATATATTACGGCACTGGGTATTTTTGGTGACGATATGTACTAGTTGTATGCAGATAAAAGTACTGTAAACTTTACTTAAACTGCAGACAAATCCACTTATGTTTATTATTGTAGTTGCTGTGTTTTATTATTCTTGATTTAATGTTTTCTCCTCTGGCTTAATTTGAAAAGAAAAAAAATGTTTTCTCTCAAATCCTACGAGCTCTAAAATGACAGCTAAAGTTATATTTTAATCTAATTAAAATATGAAAATTGTTTTTAAAGAATTTATATTAACCCATTACCTCTTAAAGTTCTATAAATTGGACACTAGTAAATTGTGTGTTCAGGTTTCGAAATTGTCGTTTTCAAATGAAACCTCAAATCCAAATAATTATAAAAAACTAATAAGTACACAGAAAAAATTATTTTAAAAAAATTTTCAATTAAACGATTAATCAAAAATTTTAAAAGGGTTCAATTCATTTTGTATTTGATTCATAAAAATGTATAATCAAATACGTATTTAACAACAACAAAAATAGAAAAAAATAAAAATTTTGTGTACGAAATCAATTATAAGTAGTAATTGAATATACAATTTTTGTTATAGGTTGAACTTCAAAAAATAAAATAATTGAAAACGAGGTTTTGGTAATTGAAATCGTTTTTCAGTTTTTTCTGTGTAGTATCTCCAATAAACTTGGAATTCATTATACTTATGACATTAAGTAATTTAAATTATAATTACTTGTAATGTGTAATTGAGTAATAACCACCTCGCTGAAATGGGGACAATTTTTTTTGTGATTACCTTTAAAGTTATATTTTTAACGATTACAATTAAAGTAATTGTAATTGGTGATATTAAAATAACAAAAACAAACAGTTGTAATTGTCCATTCTTTAATTACAATTATAAGCAATTTTAATTGTTTAAAACATCAATTACAATTATTTCTAAAGTAATGTATTTGAAAATGTAATCTGCATTCTCCAAGCCTGCTATCCAAAATATTTTTATAACATTATTTCTTATTCAGTAAGTCATGTTTTTGCTAAAAACAATTTATTTGTGAAAATTATTTTACATAAAATAACATGCAGAAATCCAAATATATCCGTCCTTGAATCATGCTTTTACAAGGGAAGAACTAATTGTTGAATGTTGACAGTTTTCTGTTCTTGTTTATATTACATAATGAAAGAATTTGTAACTAGTGTGTGTAACAGAAATACAACTTTATTGAAATATCTCCCATAATGGGGGTTAATGCACCCGGAAGACAACATCACGTTTATTTGTTTTGAGTATTACATAGTAATTTATGTTGTACACATAACGCTCATTTGTAACAATAGTGTCATAACTTAAAAATTATAAATTTTTAAAACTATTAAACTTTGCAATTCTTATAAGAGCGGGTTTTTAAATTGGCAATTAAACGCCAATTATAATCAGTTTAGTTACCCTTATGTGAAAACCGCTGAAGAACTCGAATTTGACATTATTTTTCCCGAAAAATGGACCATTTTCTCGAAAATCTAAAAAACTACGATTTCATATGTGTACCATGACGTACCATAATGCATTTAGACTACATTTAGAATGAAATATAATTTTGTGAAATTATTCAAATTTTTATTATATTTTAATTAAAGCTTTTTAAAATCACATCGGAAAGTTAATAAAAGGTATGCTGTATGTAAAATCCACCATAAAAAAGATGGTCCGTGTATAGATTTTGAAATTTTGATCTGGATATGTCTGTCTGACTATTGAAAGCTCGATAAGTGCTAAATGGGAGGAGATAGAGTGTTATATTTTTTCACAAATGTTCCCTATTAACTAGGCTCGTTTGGTATTGAAAATCAGCAATATCGGACCAAAAGAAAAAATATAGAAACATAAGAACATTATGTCCGTCTTTCGACTTTTAAACTAAGTTATTAAAATAAGGTGTTAGGAATGAAATTTTCCACAAATAGTCTTAACCGAAAAAATACATGAGCCAAATGTCCGTCCCAATGTCATCGAAAATAATTTTAATGTTACATGTCCTGAACAGTTGAAATGACTTTTGAGATTATGCGTGTGATTTATTTATTTAAAATTTGATGTCTTCTTTTCGAAGACCAAAATATGATTGATTTAAATTTTTACAATGATATAATTTCAATGCTTAAAGTAACGGTTAACAAGTTTGAAGTAAGTGTAAGAAATAATGATAATAATAAGAATGACATAAAAGAATAAATATTTGATAATTGCATGTTAAAATAAAATATTTGATAATTGTGTATTAAAAGAAAATAGTTGATGATTTTGTATTGAGTATTTACATAACTCTCTTTGAACTTCCACCCAAATTGTAGGAGGATTACAAAATAATACCAGATATACTACATACATATTTATAAAAGGTATTTAAATGTTTTAAAGTGCATTAAAAATGCAATTGCAAATTTAAATACATATAAATAAAAATATTAATTACGCCTTATCTTGATACTCTATTCTAAGAAATTAATTACAATTTGTATTTTTTGTAACTGAAAGAGAGACCAACCCTACTGTGCATAAAAAAATGCAATTGCAAACTTAAATACATAGTGCGCGTCGCCTAGAGGTTTCCGTTGACTGTTCTATGCATGACATCTTTGAACATTTTTTTACATCATCAGGATTAATAAGAAATTCTTTATATCTACAGTTTATCTTTAAATGTATAATTATACATTGTTTTTCTAATTGTAAGTATTTTGTAATATTTTTGTATATAGAAAAATAGTTAATTAATTTATTAATTTGAAAGCGAAGCAAAATTTTGTACCAAACTGTAGGACTGTTCATTTATTTTCCCAGTAAATACTTGCAAGGAGAGAGTCAAGTTACAATTTACAAAATTATTCTCAAAATTAGTAAAAAGTAAATGAACACTTTACTAGCAAAAGAAAAAAATTAAATTTTTACGTAATATCGAAATAATTCACTTCGCAAACATTTTTATTTTAAAACAAACATAAAATCGTTGGCTGACAAATAAGGTAAGCAAAAGACAGCTGTTCAATTGTATATAAGAAAATTATTACTAGTACAAAATAGAACTTGTAAAAGTTTTCAACGAGAGAAAGTGTTTACGCTCTTGTTTTCTTCTCTTCTTGCAAGTTTTTTGAGTTAATGAACGCTTTTCCAGTAACAATTGTTACTAATTTGTACTAACTAGTAACAACTTTCAGTTATTGAACAGAGCTAGTGATTCATTGTGGATTTATGTATTGCTTTTTCAACAATTTTCATTTTTAAAAATAATAAAATATTAATTGTCAAACTTTGTTTGTATATCAACTTAGGGTAAAGATCTTTATACATTTAGGACCAATCTTAAAATGAATCCTTGAAAGTTGTTTTTGAGTACTCAGTTAATTTTGCAAGCTTCGCCCGATGGAGGCGGTTTAAACTTGAGCAAGAATATGCAAAAATGTAAACAGCTGATGCAAAAAAATTAATAACATTTTTATAAAAACAAACATTATGGTGACATTTAAATATAAATTTTTTGTTTTTAATTTAAGTTTTTGTTTATTTTCATACTACACTTACAATTTTCTTCTTCTTTTTATAAAACATGCATTGTATTGATAGCAAACTGTGATGTTTTCTGTTGTTTTTTGTGGCAACACTGCAAAGTTTAAAATTGTACACAAAAACATGAAAGAGGAATTACAAAAGATTAACGGCTGTATTTATAAAAACTTACTTTAGGTTTATTAAACAATTTTAGGCAAAATTCAGGAAAATCGTATTATAAACGTGAAATAGCTTAAAATACCTTCAATAAACCATTGACAATTAGAAGAATTTTATTGTAGGCTCGACCCTTCTTTAAGCCAACAATAAGTTGATTTTTAACAATTTTTTTCTCAGATAAAGATTTTTCCGGTAATTTTAGGTTGATTGCGAAAACTAATTATGGTTTCTTTTAAAACAAAATCTAAAAATTCTACTTTTTAACGTTTACAAATTTGTAAATAAAATCCCAGAAAATTTTTAAGCGATTATATTTTGAGGAAAAAACTCAAATCTAGGCATTATTGGATTAATGCATGAATATTTGACAATATTCCAATTGTCCAGCACTATTTTTAGGCAATTTGGAAATGCCCGTCTGTCAACCAAATGATGGACAAAATCATTTGATTTGGCTTTTTCAAAGTTTGTTGGTTAAATATAATGCCATAAAGTAATTAACCATGTAAATTATATTGATTAGTGTTATACTAATGCAAAATATATTCGCCGGCATTAAAATTAGTCAAATATCAAAGAAATTTATCAATATTTGCAAAAATTTATCAAAAATTACAAGGAAAATAAGTAAAAATAAGAAAATGTGTCATAGTGATGTATATTTTGTCGCAAAATATCCGTTATTCGGATACTTTTAATAATAATTAGAAATTATATGTTATATTTATACATCTGAACTAAATAGACATTTATTAAAGCCATATATATATTTATTTTTCTTAAAAGTTTGTTTTTATTGTCAAAAATCTATTATAAACAAAAATATGAAATTAAGAAAACCGAATCAACGAATATTTTATCCTAATTGTACGCAACACTAACACATAAAATGACAGCCATATTGTACAGTACTGCCAACTTAAACATAAATCAGCACAATAGTTAATATACGTTTATTATTTGTTTATGAATATCACAATTTTATTAATGGTTTTTAAGGCTAAAGTGTGCTTTAACTATTGAGTGCATTAAAATCAAAATAAGATTTTTTTATAAATACAAGCGTAAATTTATTATTAGATTAACTAATCAGTTTATTAGTTGGCATTTGCCAACCCAAAATCCCGTTCTTATAAGTAAGTGAAGCAAATTTTGATATTTAAAATAAAAAAATATTAAAAACAAATTTAAAGTTAAAAATTTATAATAATAAAACATAAAAAAATGTCACTGTTTATTGGGTAATTGCATTCGTACAAAATGCATGTAAATGTAAGTACAAATATACATATGTAAAACTGAATGAAACTACGCTTTTATAAGCTAAACATGTTCGTTCAGTCACTTACGGCTCACGGACACATTTATTCTCAAAAAAAAGAAGGATAATTTTGTTTCTCTTAGTATGTATCTTAAAAATAAAGTTAAGAGTTTGAAATGTTATTTTTTTCTCCTTAAGCAAAATCCTTTTCAGATTGGATTTTCTTGTTTACATTTCCTTAGCAGTTCCTATTCTTGCATTTGCACTTCATATACTTACATTTTTCGAAATGTACATTTGGGTGGTGCCAATTTTAATTGTATCTGTAGTATATTTTATAAAGAAGATATTAGGATATTAATTTTTCAATTTAGTTCTTTTATAGGAGCTATGAGAATTTAGATCTAAATAACTAAAACAATATTTCGATTTGTTTTAGTTAAAATTATGGGTCGTCAGATTTCTAACTGTATTTTAGTCACGTGATTTACTTAACTCAATACTCTTTCCCAACACTACTGCCTTTCCTAGTTTATGTTTGGGGTAACTAGATAAATTTCTATTTCGATCCAGACTAATGTATATACATGTATAAAGTATCATTCTATTTAAATAATTGATACCAGCCTAATGCAATCACGTCTATGAATTGTATCTGTAGGAATATTTACAGTAAGTCGATGTATCTTTGAGACACAGTCGTAGTTTATTCACTTGTAAACTCAAATGGATTTACAACAGACTAAAATGTACTTGAAAATATTTTTTCCTCAAAGGCATTTTAATCGTATTTGCTTTGAACGAGTTCATATGCTAAACGCGAATTGCATAGAGATGGACAGTTATTTATACATATATTGACATACATATCTTCTTGCATTTTGTTTGCTATAGCAAGTTTATCCTTGCAAGTCTGAAAATGATGGAATATTATTTGATATCCATGAGTTGTGTGAAAAATAAGTAAAAGGGAAAAAAATACGTAAAATAAATGAGAATGAAAAAAATTTTATTAATTAGAATTTAAAATATTTAAATTAAAGGATTATTTAAATAAATTTGCTGTATTTATTTCTTAAGCTTGCAACTTAAAATACACTTCTTTAAGGCGTTATACTAAATCGTACTTTTTTTGACGTGTAAAACACTTTTCCTATAAAAACGTTTAGCTGTAGGCAAATGAATCTTTGATTTTTATTGCTTTTTTCCAGTATGAATGGCATCAATGACATCTTCGTTAATCTTTTGACACAATAACCATGTCATTTGCGCACTTGACATCAATTTTATTCTTTCATTTAAATGAAGTATTTTGTCATTTTTAGACACTGAAAATAGGCAAATAATAAAATAAAATTTAAATATATAAATTACACTGGTCTGCAGTGAAAACCTCCTTTAAAAGAAAAATATTATTGTTTTGCCCACATTTTAATATATTTAAAACATTTAACCCTTTCAGGGTCAAAAATAATTTATGTCTAGAAAAAAACTTGAAAACTTATATTTAAGATAATTTGAGTACGCTGAATCCGGGAAAAATAATATTTTTTGAATTTGAGTTTTCCCTAGTGAGTTATAGAAGATCAAAGTTAAATGTCGAATATATTCGACATTCGAAAAACAGTCTCCAAAAAGTACCAAAATTTTTTTTATAAATTTTTTTTTGTAAAATGTCTTCTTAAACTTCTTTCAATACAATACAATTTAAATCTGCATAGTCCGATCTCCTAAAATACAATTTTTTTGGCCATTTAATGAAGCTGTTTTTTAACGTTGTTAAAAAGCACTTTTTAAAAAGTAGTCATAAGTGACAATTTCTAAAAATCTGATTTTTAAATACTTTTAAAATACTGAAGATCTTTCAAAATCTCAATTATAAATATAATAAAGTCTTCATTTTCATCTAAAAGAAAAAAATTAAAACTAAAGTTAAATATTATACCCAAAATATGCTTAAAAACAGAGTCTATTGTAATGTCGAATATATTCGACAAAACCACGGAAAGGGTTAAGGTTGTAAACCTGCAAAAATTCAAGACCAAGTGTGGTTCCATCTGGAAATTTCTGAACATTCTTAAATACTTGTACAATGTACAAATATTGAAGGTGCATAATATTGCCACTGTTTTTACTTCTTTTAATGTGAAAACATCATGAATTTTGTGGTTATAATTTTGGTTTTCCATTTCCGGCCACTTTTCGCAACAATAATTCATAATGTTGTCTACTGTAAAGTTGTTTAATAAAGTTTAGAACTTAAACGGATATTAGAATAGACAATTGTACAAACAGTACAATTTAATAATGCTTTTATGGACTACTGAATTTATGACATATTCAAAAGTTAATTTGTTTAGTAATTTTTCGTCAAGGTGACAAGTTTGTCAAGGTTTTACTAATTAAAGCAACATTTTCAAAAGAACGATTGTATGAAATGTTTTGCTTTTTAATAAAATTGTTAAATAATTACAACAAATAATAAAATTTTTTATATATACATTGTAAGTAAAATTCGGACATTTGCGCCTAAAATTTATTTTCCAGGAAATGACTTTTTATAAATATAAAATAGTTGAGACTCCCTTAGAAAGTATATATAAATTTCGTCTTAAATATTGTTGTGTTTGACTCAAGTACAAGGCACATGTATCAGATACAAACTTCCAAGAGATCTAGTGCGATTGTTAATTTTTTATATGGAGTTTGACTTTCGTACTTTTTTATACATTCATACGTTTTCTATATACAAAGAAGTCTATGGATAAAAGAACTTGATCAGCTAGACTAAAGATTTTATCTGTAGTTATTTTACCCTGCCTAAGCACCTACCACATCTGGTGTAGGGTTATCATATCATCGTCGAGCAATAATTTTCTGTTTCCAAAATTTCTAAATTTTGTTCTGTTTACATGAAACAAATAAAAAGTTTTAATTTGTTTAATTTAAACAAATAATGACAAGAGGATAATACTGTATTTGATCAATGTGAATGAAAATTAAACATAATTCCACTTTACATACATACCTACCATTTCATTCATACTCAGAAAGCAAACAATAGAAGGGGGTCCTACAAATGTACAAATGTTTATTTATTTCTGAGCCATAAGTACCAATAAGGCGAGAAAAGGCTATATAAACATATACATTTATATACATATGTATGTAATTATGTAAATACATATATAAGTATGTACGTATGTATGTATTTGTTTCTGTTCTTGTATGCTCCACTTTTATGTATTTGTACGTTTATTTTGTTTGGCTGTTTGTTATGTACTTGAATAGTAATGAAGTATTTTCGCTTGAAAATTCACTTATTTTAGCTTTAAAGTGCCTCTTATATCCTTCATTAAGCAATAAGTTTATGTTGCTTATTTTCCCTAGATTTACTAGATCTACTGCATAAAATTTATAGATAATATTATATTTATACATACATACTGTAATACGTTAATATACTACATATAAACACACATGTTTATAAAACTATTTAAATTAGGGTATTTTTCTAATTTTTCTTGAATTTCGTAGAATACTAATCGGATTAATATGTTAATTGGCATATACAACAGCAAATAAATTTAAATATATTCTTCAACTGTTTAACAATTTTATTAAACAAATGGTCGGAAAAATAAATATGATCAATATCTTTCTGAATTTCAATAACTAGTCCAATAATTGTTTAGTTAATAAATAAATTTAGTGAGAACACTTGGAACCATTTTGCTAATTTGTTATAAGCTCTGGTTATTCCTATGGTCCCATAGACAACCATCAGTTACTTACAAAGTGATACACCTTTAAGACAGTTCAACAAATTCCCCGAATGACTGGGCCAGAGTGTTATGGATATTCTGTAACAATCTACCTATCGAGAATCTGATGTAGACAATCGGTGTATACTGTTCACGTCTCGTCCTAAAGAAGTGTATATGCAGTCTAGTCTTCCTTTGTTAGTACAGTTCACCCAATTCTGCAGGATTGTTCCATAACCGATACAATAATATTTCAGTGCACCTGACTCACTGCATCTATAAGCCGATTTAGCAAAAGTTCTTTCAATTAAGGACAAGTTCGTGAACAATAGATTAGAATACGTCTTTTTATCTCCTTGTACACTTAGAGCAAATTATAAGGTTAAAGATCTCATCTCTTTTCCAACGTCTAATTCAAAAATAGAAGACACATATCACCGCACTACAAGAGGATACGAGAGGTGATTGTCTCACCTAGCGGCTTGCCTCTAATCAAAACTTTACTTGTTCTACCCGAATCCAAACTGAAATGAATATCATTACACATAAGTATATTTCCCGCCCCTTCAGTGTCTCGGGCCCCGATTATGATCTACAGTCGTCTCATTTTGATGTTTGTAAAACCCAAAAATATTGGTCCTACACCCTTAAAGTATACCAATCGGCTCAGATCCACTTTCTGATTCAATTAAACTATGTCCGTCCATCTGTGTGTCTATCTAAACCTTGTGCGCACGCTACAATATTCAAGATAATTTGCCGATTTTGCACGATGTTGACCCAAGCACAAAGCCTATTGAAAATGGTTGAAATCGGTCTATTATTTCACTTTGACCCCATTCAACCGTACCCCTGAATAAGGCTTTTGAACTGATAATTATGTTAAATATTTTGGTATCATATTTATTAAAACGTATTACTCTCTATTAAAATGCTTTAATTTCAAGTTGAAACTTATAAGTAAAACTACTACAAAGTACTAAAGGGCCCTTCACACGGTCATACTTTACGTACGACAAGTCTAATGAAAAAGTAAAATGAAATTCCATCCGTATGACAAAAAAGAGAATGAAAGTCGTATGATTTATATTTTTTGTGTTTACACGATTGGTATAAAACAATAACAAAGTAAGATGGAACAGCTGTTTCATTTTTTTGTGTGTGTTTACATAAAAATACATCCCTGATCTAATGCGACTTGCTTGTTTTTTTAATCATTTCCAAAAATGAAGAGAGCTATACGACTGTCAAATTTTCCACCCGTATTTTCTCTCAATGTGTGATGGTTTCATTACATATTGCGTTTAGACGATCCCATCCGTTCTCTTCTACAAAAATTTTGACAGATCATATTACTTGTGTGCTCGTGTGAAGGGGGCTTAATTTCAGCTTTTCACTTTTTTCATGACACCAATTACTAAGTATTCCTTTGAAATAAAATGCAAAACATAATTTAAATGTTTGGAAACAAAACCAACAATTTATAAAAAGGAATTTATAAATTTAAAATTACAAATATCTTATCTAATTAAATGATAGGATTTAATCTTATTAAACGATTTACTTTCATGCTTGGATAAAGTACAACAATACTCTTACATAGCATTTTACATGCATCTGAACATTATTTAAATATTGTTATTAATTTCGATTATACAAAACATCCCAGCAAAAAACATGGCAATGACTTTCAATTGTATTAACTTACCTAGTAACATACTTTAACCCCTTACTTTGTAATGAAAGTTTTTGCAGGGATTAGATACCAAACTACACAAATGTTTGATGAAATAATAATTCAATTATTTAAAATTATTTAATGCTTAAATTAATGAATAAAAAAATGATGATTTTATCCTTTTATTTCTTTTTAGATTATACGAGAACGTTTGCCGGATTACCCAGAGCGAAATAGTATAGTTTGGAATACAGCACCAGGTGCTTTGCTGACGCTTCCAACATTTGGTGATAGTTCGAGGTATGAAAATCATTTATCATTTTTTTAATCTAAAAATGTATGTTTTTAAATGTTTAAAAAGTTCCACCGATTTTGTCAATGTACCTCAAGAAAAAATGGTCACAAACTATATGAGTACATTATAAAGATTAGAAAAACTTATGCAGCTTGTTTAATACATCTTTTGTGAAACCAGGAGGCCAATGTATTTTGGATCAAACTCCAATTCAACTCACCTTAAGCTATTTAAATGACCATTTGGAAGAAATAAAAATAAATACAGTTTTAAAGTGAGGTTAAGTTGTTAAATAAATTTATTATTTTCTTTTTTAATTTTAGATTTATGCCCTTCTTATTGGATGATATGAATTTGAGAACAAGAGACAATTATACAGCCGTGATATATGTTCAAATAGGTGCGCCCTTAGGTCCTAACAATGCACTTTATAAACTAGTCAAAACGATAACAAAGAGTCAATTTGTAGATAGAGTAAGTTTAATTCAATATATAACAATATTTAAATTTATCTGGAATGTTTCTTAAATTGTGTGTTTCTTTTAATAGATTATTGTTTTATGGGCGGCTGACCGCCCGATTCCATCAAAAAAACGTTGGCCTCCAACATACCATATACCATTCCATGTGATATCACTTGGCAGCTCATATCAAACAAAACCGGTTGTAGCTGCTGCTGCTGTTTCTGCTGCTAGAGGAGATGCAGTTAAAGTAGGAAACGATGGTGCCTTAAATGGTCGTTCAGCTTCCCAGCACAATAATAATAATAATAACAATAATGTTAATAATAATAATAATGCACAGAATTCACCTGATGGCGATACGCCAAATGACAACGACGCTGAAACGACCACTGAACGTCCCAGCATATCCCAACGATTTTATCCTTATGACGAAATACAAACTGATGCCGTACTATCATTGGATGAAGATGCCATATTAAATACGGATGAATTGGATTTTGCCTATACAGTGTGGCGTGATTTTCCCGATCGCATTGTAGGGTATCCTGCTCGTGCTCATTTCTGGGATGATTCCAAGGTTTGCCAGTTTTCTTTTAGAATGAATCAATTTTATTGTTTAATTTTATATTCGTTTATTTTAGAATGCTTGGGGTTACACATCAAAATGGACGAATTACTATTCCATTGTTTTAACTGGCGCAGCTTTTTATCATCGCTACTACAATTATTTATACACCAATTGGTTGTCGCTATTACTTCTGAAGACTGTGCAACAATCTTCCAATTGCGAAGACATCCTAATGAACTTTCTTGTATCGCATGTTACACGAAAGGCACCCATTAAAGTAACACAGCGCAAAGGTTATAAGGATCGTGAGACCGGTCGTTCACCCTGGAATGACCCTGATCATTTTATACAACGTCAAAGTTGTTTAAATACATTTGCAGCCGTTTTCGGGTGAGTTGTGTTTTTCTACAGACATATTTTGTGATAATAGTTGGACAGTAATACCATCAATGCTTTTCTTTCAAATATTTTTTACATAATATTTCCACAGATACCAAAATCGACTTAATAGTTTAAGAGTCTTATTCATAAACTTTTGTCAAAAGTAATTTTCACACAAAATTTCTTCTATAAACCTATGATAAATGTTTGTGAATATGACCCTTAGGACCTTTAATATATAATTCTTATTTTGTTTTCTTTCTTTAGTTTATATTTAAAATCTAATCTTATTGTATTTGTTCTTTTTACAGCTATATGCCACTTGTACGTTCCAACATGCGTTTAGATCCCATTTTATATCGCGATCCTGTATCAAATTTGCGTAAAAAATATCGACAAATCGAATTGGTCGGCAGCTAGCGTTCCATAAATAATAGCCTATAAATCTTCTATATAAATAATATCCAAATCCAAGATACGTTAAATAATTGAATAATAATAAGTTTATTAAATAATGTTAGTTAAAATATTAAATATTTTATTAGTTTTCTAAGCATAAAACAATAACAAACCAACAAAATGAAAACACAAATAATAAACAAAATAATTATAAAAAAATATAACATAAATTATAACAATAATAATTAAGCAAAGCGCGTCATAATGAAATAAAGGTGCCGTAGTAAATATTAAGAGGAAACCCCCTAAAAACATGCAACAAATTATAGAGAAATTAAAGACAAAAAAAAACGCTTAAGAAGAGATTCATTATTAAATGCCATATCTTAAAAGAATTAAAACAAACAAATAAATAAATAAATTATTATAAATAAACAATAACACTCACACAAACATACATATATGAAAATGCAAATAGAAAACAAATATTAAAATGATACAATGGATAATTTATTTAACAATAATAACATTTGCAATACTCTATACTACATACACACCTTCTGTCATCAGTTTCCCATTATTCGTATCATTGTTATTTTTATGTACATACACACATAAGAACACAAGGTCCACAAATGACACAATCAAACATACACAGAGACATACATACACACATTCTACTAAGTTCAAACAAAAAATAAAATAAACTTTATCATTTCTATATAAATTTCTATATAAATTATAAAATAAACTTTATCCTTTCTATATAAATTTTTATATTTCCCATACCTACCCACCACCTTAGATACACTTGCCGAAATGCAAAATTTTATTTAAACAAATTGTACTGTAATATATTTTTGAAAATATTTTAAGATAATGATTTTAAATTTTTAAGGAGTACGAATCAGATTAGTTTAAAAATTAGCTTCGAAAGTTGTTTTTGAGTACCCGATTAGTTAATTTTGTTTGCTGAATTAAACATGTTCAAGAAATGCCAAGATGTGATCAAATGATGGATAAATATAAATACAATTATGAAAATAAACAGTAAGGGCCAATCTTTAGGTGAAAGATTAGGGATTAAATTAAAATTAATCCTCGAAAGTTGTTTTTGAGTACTCAGTTAAATTTGTTTGCTAGTTTAAGCGCCCAATGGAAGTGATTTAAACTTGAGCAAGAAACGCAAAAGTGTAAACAGCTAATGCAAAAAATTCATAAAATTTTTATATAAATAAACATTCAAATGTTTGATTTATTGATTAGTATAAATTATGGAGTCTTCAAAATACTTTTTTTTTTTGTTTAAAATTTAAGTTTTCATTAATTTTCATATTAAATTTACAATTATCTTCTTCTTTTTTATAAAGCATGCATTGTTTTGATAACAAACAGTGACGTTTTCTGTTGTTTTGTATGCCAACACTTTCTTAAAATTTTCAATATGTTTCCACAGCTTACTTGTTCTTTTTTATAAAACATCCATTGTATTGATAGGGAGTAGTATCATTTTCAGTTGTTGTGTTTAAACCATATACCGGCGGATAGAGAGGCAGATAAAAAAAACCACCACTACACACACACTATTGGCATTTTTTCAATGAAATTGCACTGAAAAAAATATTTGGTTATTTTTAATTTTGAAGATTAAATTGCATTACTGTAAAATGCGAATATTTATAAACAAAATGTAATCAATGTACTTTAAAATGGTAATTTCTTCACATAGAAACAACATTTCTAATTAAAATGTACAAAAAAAGTATGAAACAAGATGAACTTATTTACTTTCATTGTTATGCATTCTAGAAAATTATTAAGGGTGTACGTTGTTTTTGTAAATTATGCTCTTGCTTTTGCAAGTTGTTTTTGTTTTTTCAAGTTGTGTTTGCAATTTCTTTAACAAAGCGACATCAACCTGCTTTGTTGAATGCTGCCAAGCAACTAAATAAAATATTTGTATTTTTGATGCTCTTGTTTAGAGGTTCGTATGCGATCGTGTTGTGTACATGTAATTTGCCGAAAATCTTCGTTGTCAGAACAATACTAGCGCCGACTTTAAACTAGTACTAAAAAAAAAAAAAAAACAGCAAAGATTAGATTAAATTTGTTTTTGGATTAACTAATCTGACTATTAATTGGCGTTAAATCTACAACTCGAAAACCTGCCCTAAATCATAAACCTAATGCAATTTGTTTTAAATTTGACAAATTTATTAAAAAAAATCCTAAGAGACGACATACAAAATTTCATAAACAGCAACCATAACATTGACTACATATTTTCTTCAACTGTTTTTAATAAAATTTTCCCGAGTGTATTGTGCAAGCTGTATACAACTTTAGTTGAATGTCATCATCATCAGTAGAATTTTCATAGTTTTTTTTATTGTTTTGCATCAAAGTTTAAAAGTACTTTTTGGTCCACCATCTTAAAAGATAAATATGTTTATATGAGTCTAAATATAAAGCAAAACAACAAAATCCAAAACTTATTCTTTTAAACGAAATTTTGCTCTAAATTAGCTCTTCACAACTAGTTAAGTTAGCTCAATTGGAAAATAATGTGTCCTTTTCCTTTTTTTATAATTCATCTCATTTTTGCACGAGATTAGCATAATAAGGGGAAAATATTCAACACTATTTCACATCTGAATTTAAGGTCATTTTAAAAGCAAATAAAAAAATATCTTAGAAAACTTTCTGAATCAGCTGTTGAAAAGCCATACTCGAAACAAATATAAACTCCATAGGAAACCTCCCAAAATAGACCAACTGGGGTATGTGATAATTTAAAAATAATCACAATTTACCAATCTAATATCAAAGTTAGTACTATATATGAAATCTACTAAATAAGGTCTACTAAAAAAACTTACCAAACTTTCAGAAATTACAGATTTAAATCTCCCTTTGATTGTTCAGACTTTGAACTTCTTCTCTAATTCTTCTACGACTTAACTCTATAAAAATTTGTGTTTTTTTACACCATAGGGTGTTCAAAATCTTGTCAACTACTAGTGCAAAGAAATTGGAAATTATTTAGTATGATTAAAAAAAATCATACTAAATATATCATTTAACTACTCATTCTCAAATATTTTCGAAGTACAACTTAAATAAAGTTGTAAGATACTTTCAATTATGTGTTTAAAAGTATGTTTTCATTAAAAATAGATTACAAAATTCTTTAAACTTATTGCATAACAAATTTCAAAATTGCAATTTTAATATTATGTACCAGAAGTTTAATAATAAAATATTTTGTTATTGCAATACTCTTTGCACTTTTTAGCATTAAATTAGGTATTTTATTTTCTGATACTAGTACCTACCATGTTTATATGTTGTTTTATTTTTATATCTACGTATGTTTGGATCTGTGTATGTATGATTTTATATTTGTTAGTCTCTATTGTAAATATTTACTTAAAATAGTAAGAAATAAATGTATAATTTTATTTTATAAAAAAATATTGTTACATAAGATTATATACAATGTGCTATTATAATATTACGAATATAAGAAAAAAAGAAAACAAAAGCATAAGCAGACTTTTATATTTAAATGTTATAATTTTTAATATTTTTTATAAAAAAAGAAATTGTTATTTTTAACTCCCTTTTTATGTGACTTTAGTTTTATTACTTACTATTATGATTCTAAATATCATTCATTCCATAAAAGATTTATTAAAAATGTAATTTTTGATCGAAACTAAGTCAATGGATTTATATCATATTCACTATGGAGTCATGTTATTTCAAAATTTATAAAAATAATGTTACTAAATTAAATAAATATATGTATTTGAAATAATAAAACAACTCAACTCCATAGGGAATATTAGTGTCGCACAAGAAATAAATCTAAAGACCTTGGTATATTCTTGGGCAATGTATCAGGGAATCAATGATATATACCTACATCCTGTTCTGTATTACGACTTAAATCAAAATGTTAGACATTGTCCAGAACATCACAATAATTTTTAACATTTTGTATTCTGTCTGAATACGAACAGCACTTATAAATACATATTTTACAATTATAAACAAATGTATGCAATTTTTATTTTTCTAAAAACACAATACACTATTATCTATACATAAAAATGTATAAATGTAATAAATATGCAGTCTGAGTTGCCATTTAATGCTTTAAAAGCAGATTTTCCTAATATAATAAAATAATAAAAAAAAAGAAAACAATATAAACAAAAAAAAGCAATCAACAACACTTACGCGTACATATTAAAGTTTATACATACATATATAGTTAATAATTATACCGTAAACCTTCCTGTACATGTGTAAATTTAATTATTTAATTATTATTTGATTTATACAACATGTTTAATGTATGTATGTCGTATGTAGATTTTTTTGTTTTTGGAAAATACATAAAAAAAGAACATGTCTGCGGACATTTTTTAAATAAATAATTTCATTGTTTTGTTTTATTAATACTTTTACACGATTATTTTGTGGTTTTATTATTATTTGTTTTGTAAATATGAAACCATTGGTCTGAATAAACATTTATGTAGTTTTAAATGTTTTTAATATTTTAACAATTAGTAATATTTTAAAAATTTGTAAAAAAAAAATGTCAAATTTAATTTTGGACTTTACTCAGTTACTTTTTAATGTTGTTTAGAATACTTTCTTATCATTTAAAGGAGTCATCTTTACTTTAGATTTTCATAGTTGAAATTTATCTGAAGCATGAGAGGAGAGTACTTAACTATGTACATATTTGGATTCGAAATAAAAAAAATTTTTGACATTCAAATTCAATCCTTTTTGTATTCCAATGGGGTTACGGAGTATCGCCTTTTTGAATGACCTTCATACAGAACATACAAGAGATATTCATGTAATATATTTATTATAAGTTCGTATAGATTAAATTGGAACGGATTTATAAAGACGCCATAACAAACGCAGGTCTCCATTTGAAACTCCCGATTGCGATCAAAATATATCTGTGGTAAAAAGGCAAAAGCACATAAATTGTATTTTTATACTTTTCAGTAGAACGTTTTAAAATTTTTAATTCCAATACAGTACTAAAGTAAAACACATTTAAAAAATTCGATATTTTCAAAAGTTCTGATCCGATCTTTATGAAAAATTGGCACAATATAGAGTTAAGTACGGAGATTTCAAAAAGTTATGTTTTTTACATAACTTGAGATATGTACTTTTTCATTTGTGCCACAGATATACTGTTGAAATTTGTTGAAATTTATCAAAAACATTTTCTTTTGTCTTTCTTGGAAGTACTGTAGTTATCGTTTAACGGACAGATTTTGATGTTATATTCTTTTTGAAAGAATATTAAAAATGTAAAATATTATTTTTTAATAAATATCTTAAAACAATTTAAAGTTGTTTTATATTTATAACACCCTGTAACAATTTTGAAATAAAGCTTTCACACATAGAAAAGTTAATATGCATGTGAAACTAGATTCCATTTATAGCAATTCTGCGTACTCCGATTTTATAATCAGCCCTTATATCCTTATAAAAGGACTTGAAAGTTTAAACGATATGATTGTATTGATTTCGTCACTTCGAAATACCGATTCAATATATCATTTTCTGTCATTTTAGAGCAGGACTATGCTTATGCTTTATTAAAAGAGTTGTGAATCAAAATGTATATTTACTAAATAATTTTAATAAAATCGTTTTTTAACGTTAGATGTAGCTTTTATGTAAATAATGATTCAAACACACAAATTACTGCAGTATTCCGTTTCCCATTTTATGACAACACCACCTCAAAGCTTTGACATATCGCCCATTTACTACAAGACTGTCATCCAAAAAAAAGTCGTTTCGAGAAAAATCGCTTTGAATATTTTATAACATATTAATATTTTTTAAATAACTTTTAAATAAAACAAGGGATTTAAATTCATATAGTAGAACTAAATATGTTTCTCATCTTAATTACAATTTAGTTTTTATTTATGTAATATTCGCGAAAACATGAGTTTTAGTTTTTACGTTTACAACATAAAATCGATGTCACACCGAAAATAATGGACATATTTGAAATGTGTTAAATCTATATAATAGACTTTAGTGTGACGCATATTTTTCAAAACCCGTATATTGGATTATGCCGGTCTTGTAAGATTTTTTTACGGGACAGCAAAATGATTGAATTAACTAATAACAACAAGTAAGATTGTTATATTCGCATATGCCGAATCTTATATACCCACCATGAAAGCATAAGTATGCTAATAGGGTTTACTTATTTATTACATTTATGCTGAATTTTATAGTCATTTATGAATACCTATTAATATGGTAATGATTTTTGGAATATGATTTTTATGGGGGTTTGGATTATGGACCAATCTCTTAAGAATTTGAGAGGGCATAAAATACAAGATGTGTCATGTTGGGGAGACTCACATATGATTTTGAAAGAAAACTTAAAGATAATTTCATCGCATTCTGAAGTATTTGCCAGAGAGATTAGTTTTCCTATAAAACTTGTTTAGGTCGAAATTTATTGTTATACTGGTATGGCTAGTTAAAAGCGTTAAAGGACTTTATGTGGGAGGTAAGGTCAATTATGCATTAAATATGAAGATTTTAGTTCCTATATAATGTCTATATTGAATACCTCTAAGTATGGGGACTATTTCTCTGAAAGGTAGATCCGAGTAGAACAAGAATCTATTTTTGAAATTTGCCGAACACCTCCAAAATCTTGAGATAGGGTAAAATACCGGTTTTTCGTACCTTTGAGCACTTATAAGTCAGTAACTTAGTTGAATCTCAATCGATTTTAAGTTTCTCAATGGATTAAGAAAGCAGAAGCTTAATAATGACATATATAATGTTTAGATAACCTGGAGAATTATGTTTGCATTTCATCGGTATTGCACCGTTTTAAAAGTTTGGAGATGTTTTTACAATGTATTTTACATAGGAACCGTACTATTTATTGATGAATTAGAAAACTATGTCTGTTCATAAGTAAAACGCAACTTTTCTTTTTAAAATGTATTAGCAACTGAGGACATTATTGATCTTTTTCTTTATACAAAATTGTTTAAAAACTGATTTTCTGAAAGATGCAAAAAAAACTGGTTGACATTTTTCAAATTTAGAAAAAACCGGGTTTTCTTTGTAAATAACAAAATCTGAACTGATTTTTAACAGTTTAAAAGATTATCGGCTGTATTTATAAAAACTTATTTTAGGTTTATTAAACAATTTTAGGCAAAATTCAGGAAAATCGTATTTATAAACGTGAAATAGCTTAAAACACCTTCAATAAACCATTGACAATTAGAAGAATTTTATTGTAGGCTCGACCCTTCTTTAAGCCAACAATAACTTGATTTTTAACAATTTTTTTCTCAGATAAAGATTTTTCCGGTAATTTTAGGTTGATTGCGAAAAGTAATTATGGTTTCTTTTAAAATAAAATCTAAAAATTCTAATTTTAACGTTTACAAATTTGTAAATAAAATCCCAGAAAATTTTTAATCGATTATATTTTGAGGAAAAAACTCAAATTTAGGCATTATTGGATTAATGCATGAATATTTGACAATATTCCAATTGTCCAGCACTATTTTTGGGCAATTTGGAAATGCCCGTCTGTCAACCAAATGATGGACAAAATCATTTGATTTGGCTTTTTCAAAGTTTGTTGGTTAAATATAATGCCATAAAGTAATTAACCATGTAAATTATATTGATTAGTGTTATACTAATGCAAAATATATTCGCCGGCATTAAAATTAGTCAAATATCAAAGAAATTTATCAATATTTGCAAAAAATTATCAAAAATTACAAGGAAAATAAGTAAAAATAAGAAAATGTGTCATAGTGATGTATATTTTGTCGCAAAATATCCGTTATTCGGATACTTTTAATAATAATTAGAAATTATATGTTATATTTATACATCTGAACTAAATAGACATTTATTAAAGCCATACAGTGAATCAACTAAGTTTTTTGCCTACCTTTTTTTAAGAGAATTTTGTTTTTTGTTCATAAATAAAATTAAAAAAATCAGGTAAAAAGTAAATTTATGTTTTCCAATTGAAAATAGAGATTATGTAGAATGGGAAAACCAGGAAAAAAATATAAAAATAAAAATTTTGGTGCATTTGTTGTTGCATTTTATTATTTTTCATCAGAATTTGCACGTCAATAAAGTATTTTGCATATTGAAATTTCCAGTTAATTTCGTTGGGTTTTTCAAATTATTTTTTAATTGCTTTTTGGAATTTATTGTTTTATTGTTAAAAGGACACGTGTTAAGTATTTTTCAATTGTAATTTTCAAAAATCATATCCTTATTGTGTGAAACTGTGTAGTTATTTGCATCAAAAATGTTTAAAGGGAAATAATGAGGCAATTCCAATATAAAAAATTAGTTTAGATTTTTAGAACAAGTATAAATCAATGAAATTCAATTATGAGATGTTTAATCAATCATTAAAAAATATAAAATATAGAAATTGATGAAATAACAAAAAGAATTATTAAAAAAAACGCACTGCGTTGTCTTTCAAAATCTTTAACTGCCAAAGGAGAGCGACGTATATCCAAGCAAAAACCATTAAAGTCCTCATTTTTCTTCTCCAAAGTCCATATACGAACTTAAAAGAACACTATGTTTAAATTTGGACCTCTAAACAGACGTTAGGTTGCTTGGACACAATATAAAGTGAACTATCGTGTGGTACGGGAAAAATACTTAATTTAGATATTTACAAATAGAGGCGGTTCTCATCACCTAAGATCAACAAAAGCAATATTTTTCAGCTAATACATACACTTATATATAGTTAGAACCCAAATCAAGAATAACTATCCAAATCCAACTACGCCTACTGTATTTTATTCATAAAATAATGCATTCAAAATATGAGGTAGAATATCAAGATTCTAGCATGTAATAGTTCTATAGTGGTATACGGTGATATCCCCATACTTAGAGTGGCTAGGATGGTACTTAGTGTTAGCTTTATTGAATAAGAATCAATATTATACAATTCTAAATGAAATTCACACAGTACTCCCCAAATAGATGGGGTCTCCGTAATGTAGTTTTTGTTTATCAATACAAAATGACCAAAAACCCAGATTATTTTTGTTATAATCTATAGATTTATACCGCACTAAAATTTTTTTCTAGGTCCAAATCCATTGATTTCCTAATATATTATGTATCCAATTCAAAATTACTTATTATTTTTGAAATTAAATCAAAGAAACGATAGATTTCATGTTAAGTCAAATATTGAAAAATTCTTATAGGTATATAGGATAATAAATCGGTTAAGAAATGTCCAAACTTAGACGTTCCACTACTAAAATATCTAAAAAATGCTATTCTAATACATAGGAGTAATAAAAATATTAAATTTTATAAAATAATGCAGCAATATTAAAAAAATGAACAAAAAACCTAAAAAAGCAAAATACTTTATTGACCTTAAAAATTAACAATACGTTCACATTTTATCAAAAATCTCGTTAATTAATATCACGATTTTACTTTTTATGGTAGAAAATTAAAATATAAGATATTCTTTAAAAAGTACAACAAACAAATTGCTTTATTTTGCTAAAAATAATTGTTCAGATAAAGTTTTTTCTTAAAATTTATAAAGTTTTACATAGGCAAATTACTTAATTGATTCACTGTATATATATTTATTTTTCTTAAAAGTTTGTTTTTATTGTCAAAAATCTATTATAAACAAAAATATGAAATTAAGAAAACCGAATCAACGAATATTTTATCCTAATTGTACGCAACACTAACACATAAAATGACAGCCATATTGTACAGTGCTGCCAACTTAAACATAAATCAGCACAATAGTTAATATACGTTTATTATTTGTTTATGAATATCACAATTTTATTAATGGTTTTTAAGGCTAAAGTGTGCTTTAACTATTGAGTGCAGTAAAAGCAAAATAAGATTTTTTTATAAATACAAGCGTATAACTTTAAATCTAATCGTCTAATTTACATTATTTCTTTAATGTAAAAAAATGGAAAAAAGTGGTACACTTCTGTTAAACATAATGAACTATGTAATCCTATCCAGCAAAAATAAATCGAAGTACTTTCAAAAGAATAACATTTATCACCACTTCAAAAGTAGAACTAATAGAATTTTTTTACCTTCTGAGGAAGTAATGTTTAAAGACTTCCGAAGAAGCGAAAATAATTCTGTTTTTTTTCAATGTTGAAGATATATTTTTGGTTCTAACATTTTTATGAGATAAAAAATGTTATATTTGGGCTTTTATATTAAATGTGTCTGTTACCCTAATTAATGTTGATATTATTTAAGTCAAATTAGTTGTATTCTATAATTCTACAATTTCACTTCAAAATAATTTCCAAAAAAAGTGCATTAAAATTACTTCATGAGAATGACTTCAGAAGTGGTGAATTTGGAATCAAATAAAAATGACATCCCTCCTATGATATGCCTGTATTAAAATCATCACTTCTTCAGGTCTTTTCTTCTTTAAGTAATCTTTGAATAAAAGGCAAATAAAAATATTCGAAACCAGTTTTTAAAAAGTACAGAAACCGGATTATTCGATATTCAAAAATGCATTAAAGTCATTATTTGAAGGAGGGTTTGTATAGGAACTAGGCTCAAATAAGACCGTATAATTTAAAGAATCAGCAGTATCACTAAGGATTATAGCAAACACATTTATACCGGTTTTTGTATTGATCGGACCTTATTTGACCCTAGTCCCCATACAAACCCTTCTTCAAATGATTGGAATATTCGGAGAATTAATTACTTCTGAAACTAATTTAGCAGTGTATTTTTATTTTTAGCAATAACTAAGAGTCCAAGCTAAAAATGTATTTTAAATAAATTTTATAAATTCTTGTGATACCGTGATATGCGATATTTAAATTAATTAATGGGTTTAAGCGGTCTGTGGAATTAAAGTCACTATTTGAAGGAGGGTTTGTATAGGAACTAGGTTCAAATAAGACCGTATAATTTAAAGAATTAGCAGTATCACTAAGGATTATAACAAACACATTTATACCGGTTTTTGTATTGATCGGATCTTATTTGACCCTAGTCCCCTTCTTCAAATGATTGGAATATTCGGAGTATTAATTACTTCTGAAACTAATTTACCGGTGTATTTTTATTTTTAGCAATAACTAAGAGTCCAAGCTACAAAATGTTTTTTAAATAAATTTTATAAATTCTTGTGATACCGTGATATACGATATTTAAATTAATTAATGGGTTTAAGCGGTCTAGTTCTTAAAAGGGCAATTTGTGTCAACATTTTAATTTTTAATGTGTTAATAATATACATACATATGTATGTATGTACATATATATTGTGTAATACACAGGCCAACGAAATTAATGTTTGTAAAAACTTTTGAAACCAATTGGACTATTTTTAATGTATTTTTTAGCTGCTGAAACCGAAACTGAAATCCGTTTTTTTCTATCACCCACTATTTTCTCGTAAAATGGCATCGAATGTTTTGTTCATATATTACGGACATTTTAAATAATTATAAAAATATATTTACGTTTAATTTAAATTTTTCGATTTCATCATAAATACGGGACTTTATTATATATTTCTCCTAAGTTTCATTTAAATCGGTTGAAAACAAAATAATATTTCACTATGGTTTCAAGAGAATTTCCCAATATTACATAGCTTGAGTTTGACCTTCACAGTTTATGGATTAATATTATTCGATTTTACTGAAACTTCAGATGTATTTTTCCTATTATCTTGAATTATTTATTCTTTAAAAGTTTTATAAAAGAGGAATAACAGTGATGAACAAAGCATGTTTTTCATAAACTTTAACAAAAAATTGTTTTCTCCGAAATCCACAAAATTCAAATCACAGGTGCCCCTAATATTTGAGAGATATCGACCAAACTTCTTTAATATGTTATTCTCTTCTTTATTGTCCACAAGTTGCATGTAGATTTTCTTAAAATTTTAAAATTTACTTAACAAAATTGCTAAATATATTTTTAAATAATTATAAATATAAATATATTTTTAAATAATTATAAAAATATATTTACGTTTAATTTAAATTTTTCGATTTCATCATAAATACGGGACTTTATTATATATTTCTCCTAAGTTTCATTTAAATCGGTTGAAAACAAAATAATATTTCACTATGGTTTCAAGAGAATTTCCCAATATTACATAGCTTGAGTTTGACCTTCACAGTTTATGGATTAATATTATTCGATTTTACTGAAACTTCAGATGTATTTTTCCTATTATCTTGAATTATTTATTCTTTAAAAGTTTTATAAAAGAGGAATAACAGTGATGAACAAAGCATGTTTTTCATAAACTTTAACAAAAAATTGTTTTCTCCGAAATCCACAAAATTCAAATCACAGGTGCCCCTAATATTTGAGAGATATCGACCAAACTTCTTTAATATGTTATTCTCTTCTTTATTGTCCACAAGTTGCATGTAGATTTTCTTAAAATTTTAAAATTTACTTAACAAAATTGCTAAAAGTTTAAAACTGGATTTTTTAAACAGCCGTTAGAATATTTACCAAAATTTGTTAAATGTTTTCAAATATTCCTCATATAAGTGTTTTGTGATACTAAAGAAGGAATTTGTAATAACTTTCAAAATGTTAACCGATTTTTCTGTCTTATATCTTATTGTAACGATAATTGCATACATATTACAATTATTTGCTGTAAAAATTCAAAAACATAAATTTAGTGCCAAAATATGTGTAAAAATAGCATTTAGAGAAGGACACGATTCGAAAACATCTTTAAAATTACAGAATTTTAGTGAAAATTCATCGTAATTTTATTGTAATTTGTTAAAAAGTTTAACTTTTTATGACAAGTTAGTGTCTTCTCTCCGACTTTAACTCCTGCCTGATGGTACAAAAAATTGTCCAGAAATAAATTAATGACTAGGTTTTATGTAGGGAAATGTCAGATTTCCAACTATATACATTTTTCTTCGAAAAACTCATTTTTAATTATTACAATTACAATGTGCAATACGTAAAACATTGGATGGATGTTTGGTATAAATTTTACGACTACTAACTCCATATAAGCTTTTATAAAAAGTCCCATCTCTTCCCAATATCAAACTTTAAGAAGCTGTTAGTCGGAAATATTGTAATTTTATTCCAACTGGCAATTTCTTTCTATAAATATTCCAAATGTTGCAATATTTTCTATAAATATTGTATGAATATTTGAGAGATACAGTTCACATAAAACGTGCCTTAGTTCCACTTTATCACTATTCAAATATTTGTAAGTCAATTGTAAATGTTAAAGGTGATATGGGCTGAGGTCAAATGGTCTCCCAGCTAGCATATTTTTAAAATTCGAGTCATTTATGACTCTTCTGCACGATTAAAATGATCATTTTCTGATCATAAATGATACATTCGTCGAGAGAAAATGGTACCCTACCCGAGACTCTTCTAAACGAGTCTTTTATGAGCCCCACTTCTGATCAGTTCCGACTCATTTTTTAATCTTTTTTGAGTCATTAATGAGCCGACTTACTGGTCGTTTTAGAATTATTTTCGAATCATATTATAGTGATTTTTAAATCTTTTCCGAGTAATTTTTATGTTTGTTATAGACAAATACAATACAATACAATAGAAAACACTTTTTGATCTTCCGACTGCTCGAAATGTAACTACAAAATAAATTTATAAACAATCAAATTTTGAACACATGTAAGACCTATTTGTGATTGCTGTACATTTTGTTATTGTTTTTGATTAGTCACCCAACTATCTTCCGTTGAAGATCATTAAACATATAAAATTATTATAATTAAAGCATAATATAATTTCAATTTCCTTGGCAGAAAATCGACTTTATAAATATCACACAAATTGAAATACTTATACATTTAATTTTATAAACGAAATGAGAATTATATCAACTTATTTTAGGCCACACAAATTTTTTTCCAACTCTTCTAAAAGAGTCTTTTCTGAGCCCATTTTCTAATCAGTTTCGACTCATTTTTGAAACGTTTTTGAATCATTTTTAAGTATAAGTGTTGCTATTCCATTGCAAACAAAAACAACTACACAAGAAACAATTTTTGATCTTCCAACTGCTCGAAGTAAGATCACAAAATATGTTTTAAAAACCATCATATTTTAAACACCAGGATGATCAATTTATGACTGCTATATATTTTGTTATTGTTTTTCAAATAATCAGTTTTCAATCATATATCGGGATCATTTTCGAATCATTTTTTAACGCTCAACTTATTAATCATGTTTAGGTCATCAAAAGGAGTCAAAAATGAGTCAGTTTACTGATTAATCATCCAAATGCTAGCTGGGCTGATCCACATTAAATTTGATAGAGGGGTTATATAATAAACCATACTTTTTCATGCTAATGCTAGTTTAGTCGATTCATCGCTTAAGTAGCTTTTTGAAAAATGTTTTGTGTGTGGTAGTCAATTTCTGACAAAGGTTGTTAAATGGTAACTATTTTGCTCTAATCTTAACGATACTTTACAGTATGATTCTTGGCCAATAAAGGAGGCTTAAGTTCAATTTGTACACGATCGTTTCATAATAAACGTACTTTCTAGCAATCAAATATTTTCCGGATTTTCCAGGAGTTTTGATGTAATTATGAACCGATATTAGCCATTTCCAATAAGGATTGTGTTTAGGACCAAATTTGTACCAAATTCAGTATAATTATATCATAAATTGCTTTCAAGCTATAAATACTAAAGCGTTGTTAGGCCCTTTTGATTTTAGAAAAGTCGAATTTAAAAGGGCGTATCCCACAAAACTTACAGAAACAGCTGAAAAAATATATTCCTCAAAAAATAAATATATCATTGTTGTTAGATACTATTGTGAAAAAAAATATAATCACTATTCAGTTTTTATCTCTCCTGTAAAATTTTGAAAAGGTTTATATAATAATTTGAAAATTTACCGTTGTGATATTCATATCCATGAAAATTGGAAATGTACCAAATGGTGATACAATTTGGAATGTTCCATAAAAAAACTGTAAAATATTTAAAATTTAAAAAAAACCTGGTGACAATTTTGAACAACCAAGTTCTAATACGTAAAGTGATATCACACGAATCAGCTTGTATAGAATTTATAATAAATTATTTATCTCTTAAGTGTCTTTAGTAAGTACAATAACAAATAGAGTGAAAAGGTTTAAAGTTATTTATTTCTATATATTCTATTTTTTTTTTTTTAATTCCACAAACGATTACGTTCAGACATGAAGACCTACGGACTTATGCATAATAAAAAACTAACTGCTGACTAAAAAGAGTTTAAAATTTTTTACATTATAGGCTTGAAGTCTTGTGTATGCAATTCTGTAAAACATTTATTCGACATTTTATTATTATCACAGTTATTAAGAATTTAATCAATTTCATGGGAATTAAAAAGTTTCTCATAGGTATAAAGCTTTTGACAAAATTAAAATAAATCCCGTAAGTATCACGGACGAAAATTCCCTTTCAAGATTTTTATGAAAATTAAAACATTTTTTAATATTTTTTAAGTATTTTTCTCATTTATCAAAGGTCTATAAAAAACCATTAAATGTTTATGAATAAGACTTAATAAATTTAAAAAATAATCGAATACATAACTTAAAAAAAATCGATACCAGTCACAGAAAAATATGTTTTTATATTTTGTATACAAAAGATCAAAAGTTTTAGCAATATAGGCAATTTATCTTGTTTCTAAAAATATGTCATTTATTTATTAACCTAGAAACACCAAACTGAATATATATCATCAGGAATAAAATCGAAAGATAATTGTTTCTAAGATTGTCAAAAGCATACGAGAATGAATACATACTTGTTTTCTTACATTAACTTCCTTATCTTTATTGCATTTTAACCATTTTGTTTATAAAGTTAAGTTATGATTTTAATATACCAACTAATGACTATCAAAGTGAAAGTACATAACAACCATCTTATGGTGGAAGTACACAACAAGCGTTGAGGCGGCAACGCGTTTTACGCTTTTCAAACTTTTCGCACTTTACAAGCTGCAAGTTACACACCACGCGTCATTTTGATCTTTCTTTTAATGTTTTTTAAGACTATTACTGTTTAAAATAAAAATTTTAAGTCTTTGTTTATTTCCTTAATATTTTTCTTTCATTATTTACGCGTTGTGGACATCTGCAATAAAAATTTTAAGTCTTTGTTTATTTCCTTAATATTTTTCTTTCATTATTTACACGTTGTGGACATCTGCAAAAAAAAATTTGATGCTTTTAACGTGTCTGCTACGAAAAGTTGTATTTTGCATTTGTTTTTTCCGCGTGTGGTGTGTCTGTCACTTGCAACTTTATCGCCTTAACAGGGTTTATGTTCATTTAGCTTCACTTTGTTAAAATTAAGGGTATAATTTAGGTATAATTTGTTTATAATCGAATTGTTAATATTTAATAATTATGATTTGACGTTATGTTAAAAAATTATATAAATGTTGTGATATAAGAAGTGTGTACAACGTTAAATGCATAGCAGAAATATAGAAGGTAGTGTCAATCTCTCATTATTTTTTTTAATTCTCTATCTGACATGCTTAAGGATTTTGAAGTTTTCGTTAAATTAGTGATACCATATACAGTTTAATTTTTCCCATTTTATAATGAAATTTCTATATATGCTTTAAAGTTTATGTAAAAAATTTATAAAAATAAGTTCAATTCTGTTAGAAAATATTATAAAAAATTTTTATAATATTTTCTGAGCTTTCTATGAGCTGCTTTTCCCGAACTGAGAAAATACGAAATACTTCTGCAAAAATTCCAATGTAAGATTTTTTAAAGATTATATTACCGGGTAAACGCCAACAGTGGCTTGAAAGATGCAAAACCAACGAAGAAAATTTGCCAAAAGAGCCTATGGTTTGTTCAGATCATTTCTTTAAAAGTGACATTACAATCAATTCAAAACGTTCAAGGTTGGATAGAGATGCTATCCCAATAACTACTAGATATGTACATGCGGTTACATTATTTCAAAGATGGGTCTTACAGAATTTGGCTTTAGAACTTCAGAAAAAAAGTTCAAAATTATACCTATACAAATTTATTGTCCGTGGGAGGGTTATATAAGCCAAATACCAACTTTTTGAACCATTTGGAATACTTAAATTCTATTTTTTTAAGATATAATGAAAATTCACTGTCAAGTAATCCTAATTATATGTCAAATTTGTTAAATTTATCTAAAATTAATTTAGATAAGAAAATTGTTAAACGATTTTATCTAGGCCGAACATTTTTCCGAATTAGGTTTTTAAACCGTCATTTAAAAGAAAACAAATATTCACACAGCAATAAAAAAATTCTCACTTAATAAACCCGAAATGTGTTTTATTTATAAGTTTGTAGAGGAAATCAGTAATTTAATTAACTTCCTTTAATATAACATTTTATTTAGATAAATTAACTACACATTTTTTGTAAAATATTTCTTGAAATCCATTATTATTATTTTTAACATGTGGCAACTCTGTATATAAAGTTAAAAATAAGGAAAACGTCAAAAAACCTTATTTAAATTTAATTTTTTTGATTGAGACTACCTTCTATATTTCTGCTATGGTTAAATGTATGTATTGTACATGTGCTTGTATTTAAAATGTAAAGTATGTAATTACAGTAGTTTTCCGATTTAACGAACCCATATGTTGTCAGGCCTGTTCGTAAAATTGAAAAGTTCGTTATATGCAGTACTAACTAAAACGTGGGTTTTTGGTAGGAAAATAATTAAAAATAGGTACATAAAATATTTTTTAAATGTATTTTATAAAAATTAATTCTTTTTTTTTTTTAAATAGCCCAAAACACAAAATTCCGAATCTTATATACCCACCTTCAAACCATATTTGTGTCGAATTTAATCGCTGTATTTTAAATTCAGTCATGAGCTTTAAAGTTATTTCTCGAAGTACATCGCTATACTCGTATTTTTAAGCGAGTAATGAGCGTTGAAGAAATTTTCTTAAGGGGGCCTGATATGGAGGGTAAGGTCAATTATGGACCGATTCCCATAAAATTTGTTAGAGATTTCGGTTAGTATAGAACATGTTTGTATCGAATTTCATCGGCGTACTCGTATTGTTAAGCGAGTATTGAGTTAAAGTCATTATCCGAAGGACGGACATAGCTACATCGAACTAAAATTTAATAAGAACCCAGAATGTGTTACAGTTCTGGGTATAAAAGCACCGCTTAAAACAACGGTATAGTTTTTTGCTACAACTTAGGTTATTTGTTATTTTTGATAAATGTCATTTTATCTTCATTTAAATAATAATATTTTTATTAGTTCGTTAAACAGAGTACAAAAAACAAGTTTTGTTCGTTATTTTAGGTAGTCAATAGGAAAAATTAGCTTGTTCGTTAAATGCGATGTTCGTAGAATTGAATGGTCGTTAAATCGGAAAACTACTGTAGTTTAAATTTGTAAGAAAATAAATATGTTTTAAACAATAACCATAATATAAAGAATATTAATTATAATATTAATAATGATAATACACAATATAAACAATAAAAAATATTGATTAACTAAAAAAAAAATGCAAAAATAAAAAATAAACTTTTTCTCATCAGCAGTTTAATTTGTTTTGAAGGTCAAGAGTTTCAATTGCAAAACTTTATTATAAAAAGTGTTGTAAAAATCTGTAATAATTCTACAATAATTAAACAAACAAAATGATTTAATTATATTTTACAAGTTTAAAGTCAATTAACCTTTAGATAAACAGTCAATGAACAGTCAAGACAGAATTTTTAAACTATTTTGTAAAGGCATTATGACAAGATTTGTCATCATGAATTATTATACCCTTCACATTCGTCGGATGGGTATATAAAGTTTGTCATTTCGTTTGTAATTTCTACAATATTATTTTCCCATAAAGTACATATACTTATGTATGTATGTATAATTATGTATTATGGGCCTCTATAGATTAAGCAATATCCATCTGTTTGTTTTCTGAAATCAATTTTCTGAAGACCCTCCGATATCTTCAATAATTCTATCAGACAGACTTTCGAGCAACAATCAGTCCATAAATAACAGAGATATGGGCAAAATTCCGAAACAGCAGTCTCTAATTTATTTTCTTTTTACTTATTTAAAAATTCAAAAAAGATTTCAAGTTTTATGGAACAAATATGTATTTCTCTGAAAAATATTTCTCCAGATTATGTAGGTAGGTTACGTGGGTGCTCGATAGCAAGCGAGATCACTTGGAGGCCTCGTGGCCCATTGTGATACCCTTAGAATTACCATTCCCTAAAATTGTGAGAATGGATTCCCTCCCTAATTTCGTTGAGTACTTGGTTCGTTTGGTATAAGTGTAAACCAGCCAGTGCTATTAATAAAACCGATCATGTTTATTAGTGACGCATCTCTGAGACAGTCTAGATAATGGAAAAGAGCTCTACCAAGATAAAGTAGTCTGTGCTCTTGTAAGGTTGGGCAGTCACATAGAAGGTGTTGTACCGATTCCACTTCTTCTTCGTCCAAGCAACTCCTACAGTAACTACAAGAGTGGGCCAGAGCAGTCTCAGAGCAGGGTTAAGTCTAAGAACGACTCTTTGGTTGCACATTCATCACATATTTAATTTCCACGGATGCACTCATGTCCTGGAACCCATATCAACTCAATATGATGTTGTGTTAGTTGTGCCAATGATTGAATACAATTGAGAAGACATTTCGACTTAATAACATTGGAATTAAGAGCCTTGATTGATGCAAGGCTGTCCAAGTATATATATATAGCCGAATTTTTAGTTCCCGGATTCTTCTCGCGGCTGTATAGATGGCATATATCTCTGCCTGATGGACCGTGCAGGTGTCAGGTAGTCGAAGAGACAGTAGAAGATTTAGTTTATCGGAAAAGATTCCCGATCCCGTGCTTCTTTCTGTCTTTGATCCATCAGTATAGATTGAGATCACGTCGTCCCTTAGGACAGTGTTCGCGGCCCAATCATCCATTGTTGGTATTGTTGTCCTGAATGACCTATTAAAATTCAGTGTAGATAGAATGTAGTCTGTTTCGTGCCCCATGACTGGCCTGCCTATCTTTTGCAGGATGGTGCCATGACAAATGCGGTCGTGCTTCAATCAGTTCGACTGTTTAAGTCGTAGAGCAGATTTAACAGAAATGCATTTGATGTATATATCAAGGGGAGTTATGTTAAGCATCGTCTCCAGACTAGCCTGAGGGGTGGAGCTCAAACAGCCGGTGATTGCAAGACATGCTAATCTTTGTGCCTTGTTTAGAATGGACAGATAAGTCTTGGTATCCACCGCTCTACACCAAACAAGAGCTCCGTAGGTCAGAATAGGTCTTATACCCGGGGTGTACATCCAGTGCACAATGTATGGTTTAAGACCCCATCTTTTCCCAAAGGTTTCCTTACATATATAGAAGGCACATAATGCTTTCTTCATTCGACTCTCAGCATTACGTTTCCACGTGAGCTTAGGGTCTAAAATTACGCCAAGATATTTGGCTTCGCTTGAGGTATTTAGAATAGTACCATCCAAACGCGGACGTCTGAATTCTGGAATTTTGTACCTTCTGGTGAAAAGAACCAGTTCAGTTTTGGCCGGTTTGACACCCAGACCGTTTTCCTTGGGCCATGATAGTAGAACACTAAGGGCTGATTCCATGAGTTCACTTATTGTGGGAAGAAATTTCCCTTGTCACAACTTTCCTTGTCATGCCAATACCCATATTAGAGTTAATGGCCCTGCTCTTAATTATGTATTATGTCCAGTTTTTTATCCGCTGATCAACACCTAGTGCATCAACTATTGCGGATATGTTCACGATGTTAAACGCACCTTCAATGTCTAAGAAAGATGCCATAACATATTCTTTTATGTCAAGTGCCTTCTCTATGGTTCCGACAACGTCATGTAAGGCTGTCTCCACTGACCTCCCTTTCAGGTATGCGTGTTGTGTCCTACAGAAATTATCAGGATAGATGATATTCCTGACATGGATGTCGACCAATGTTTTCAATAAAAACGATGACAGACCGATCAGTCTATAGTCTTTGGCGGTTTACTTTTCCCGCTTTGGGGATAAATACCACTGTAACCTCTCTTCATATTTTAGAAATATATCCTGTTTCCAGGCTGCTCCTAAATATCATAATTAGCCATGGCATGATGGTCGATCGATTTCTGGAGTAGTGCTGGAATATGCCATCTGTCCCCGGAGATTTATAGGTCTCGAAGAATGACACCGCCCATGAAATTTTCCCCATACTAACAATGGAACTGACTAATTCACTTATGTGGATTCGAGAAGCAGCGAGGTGCTCCAAAGTGGGGCCTTCATTTTCATCATCTCTGCAACCCGGAATGTGTGTCTCCATAAGCAGTACTTTCAGTAATGTTACCAGGAATCCAGGCGTACCGGGGTCTTTGGATAGCACCTTACGTAGACGTGACCACCGAGGGTACTCTCCAGCTCCTCACAGAAACGCTTCTAAGATTCCTTCTTAGCTCGTCTGGTTTCCCTCTTGAAAGTATTGAAGCTTTGACGATAATTGTTCCAGCTTAACGGGTTTTGATCCCTCTTCGCTTTATTAAATAGTTTCCTATATTCTTTCCTTAGCTGCATTAGTTTAGGATTCCACCATGGTTGACGGATTTTCCTAGGTACCTGCCGCTCCCTACATGAAGCATAGTAGGCTTCGCTTAAAGTCCTGGATAGATAATCTACTGAGTCGTCCAAGTCCTGTATACCATGGTGGTATAGTATCAATCAGATTACTGAATTTGACCCAGTCGGTTTTCCTAAGATTTCTAAAGGGGTTTTCGCTAACCAGCGTAAGCTGTATCGTAAAGATTATTCTGTGATAATCGGTGTATGAGCATTCTAGTGATACTCTCCAATCAAGAATTCTGACTGAATCAGTGTTCCCTACCAAAGTAATATCAATGACCTGTTCCCTGATCCTATTGAAAAACGTTGGCCTATTACCTCTATTGCAAACAATTAGGTTAGTAGAAGGTTAGAAGGTATTGAAGTAAAAACTCACCCCTGTCATTATGTCCCCTAAAATTTCCTAAATATTTCTTCGAATATTGAAATGCACATATCTAGAAAAAGTACGTTAATAATTTGAATTGCTGCTTTAAATGTCTCAGATTAAACATTTTCCTTTAAGCCATAGAAAATAGAAAAATTAATAAATTTTTATGAAACAAGTAAAAACCAGAAAAAGAAAACAAAACAAAACTAAACCCATTTAAAAATCACTCCCTCTCATAAATACAGTTAACTTGTATATATTATAGTTTCTCAAAATGTTTGTCCCTGGTTCAATATTTGGTGAGGTGAGGTCATTTTTAAAGTACTAAAATTTGATCATATTTTACTCAAAGAAATGTTATGAAATTTTCATCATGTGAAAGGTTTTGAGGGGCGCTTTCAACAGCGTTTCAAATATATTTGTGCTATATTCGGAAATATCTTATATTTTTAAAATTTTTTGATATGCTACAAACGGAATAGCAAAATCGGTCATATATATCATTTTTTAACCTTCTTATGCCCGCGCACAAACTAAGTAGCATTGAGTTCGATTAGCCTCTTCTTTTTCCTAAGTATAAAGCAATTTGAGCACTACATAAACATACAGTAAACAATAACCAAGTTTTATGTATTGAGATCCGTAGACCGTATGTGAGTATAAGTGTTAGAATGGGCACTGGAGGGTTAAGTAAAACTTGAATCAGTATTAGTAAAACTAATGTAGAGACTATAACAAATTTGTTTCCCCTAAATATTAACTTTAAATTAAATTGTTCAAATATGTTAATTAATTGTGCTGAATTTTAAAAAATACATATGTACATATATCAATCACTACTTCTTTAAAATATACAAATTTATTCTTATTTTAGTCTCACATCCAGACAAATTTAATTAATTATCTTTATCACTTGACATTAAATTAGTATAAATTAGGTTTTACGATAATATTTGTGGAACTGGTTGACTGATAGTTAATTAATTAATAAAATTCATTGTTCATTTGCATTTGTTTTATACATAAATTATAATAAATAGGTAGATTTAGTGTAAATTCAAATTGATTTTGATCAATTAGAGTAATAAAGGTGCATTTATTATACCCTACACCTGGTCAGTAGTGATAGGTACATTAAAACATCATTACGTGTGTAAAATTGAGAAAAATTCTGAGACCCAACAAAGTTGGGTTTTGGTTTCTTAGGAAATTTTGTGTCTGACTTCCATCAAATTTTAACTATCACAATTGTAATCATATGATTTGTTGTTCCACTAATGTAACATCAATTAAACAGCCTGTGCTACAAGTTACAAGCACAAAAGCGTAGGATGCCCAGACGCGTAGAATGCTTAAAGTATGTAGATCTGCTTTCTACTTTTGTAAGCGTCATAAGCGGCGCACGAATATGTCAGCTGATTTCGACAATTTATATTCTATTTTTAATTTGTATTTATCAATTTTAATAAACTAAAACGAGTTAAATTATGAAAATATAAATAAAAGAACTTAAGAAAACGAGAAATTCTTTGTAAATAAAGCAAAAAATTGACTCTTAAGAAGCGTAGCATGGGGTGTTATATCCGGAATAATATCACTCACAAGATATTTCGATCTAATATCGGTGAAAGCCTGATAATGGCAAAGAAAGTGCTCCAGAGTTTTACTGTTCTCTCTACATGCTCTACATTTTTCTGAATCCACACGTCTAATTTTGTATAGCTGTGCCCGTAATCCTGTGTGTCCACTTAGAATACGTACCATCATACTAACCTCAGATGCATTTGGGGAGGCTTCTCATTATGCTCTCGTCATATTTATTCTAATCCAATTTTGTGGTGTCTCCATTTTTATTTCCGGTCAAGGATTACACCTAAGTACTTAACTCTGTCTGTCACCGGTATTTTCTTTTGTCTTTCTTATGAAAATACAGACATAAAACTGGTCTAAGGATTGCACGTTAATGAAAGTTCTAATTCATACCGCCATGTTAGCCTCCCCTTCCTCCAATATCGGTTCATTTATAGTACTCAATATACCAGGTGGGAAATGAGAGTCCATTAGGAGTTTCATTGTCTCCTCCATATCCTCTAGCCTCCAGCCTAGTCTTGTTATCGATCATAGATTCCGTTTGGATATAAACTACTTAAAAAGTCGTTTTCCTCTTAAATAATGAAACTTGTTTTATAGTTAATACATACATTAGTGAGAGTCCTTTTGTGAGTAAAAACATTATGAATTGAGCTCTTCGAAGATGTTTAAATACTTATTCTATTAGTGGTATTTGAATTCTTAACATTTAATAGTTATCAAAAGTTCAACAGTTCAAATATTGTTTATGTATTGTGGCTTTATATTTACATTATAGTTTATGGATATGTAAATAGATTTTTTTACAGTTTTTTTACTTTTACACATTGTGAATCTAGCCAAAATTGCAATTAAGCAATTTGATATCAACCTTTTGTTTAAGACATTTTTAACTTAGCAAATTTTAGTTAAAACCAGTTTTAAATGAAGACATTGAAATTAATTAATAAAAAAATATATTAAAAAAACTCATTTTAAAACAATAAATTCAGTATAAATAGCTGTATCTAGAAATATCAAAAACAGTATTTTATTACCCATAAACTTGTGAAGAACAAACAATTGCATTTTTAAACAATGAAATTTTTAGTCGTCATTGCAGTTTTAACAATTGCCGCCGCCGGTGTAGTAAATGCTCAAAGTGTAAGTAAAATATGTATGTATGTATTTAGAAATTTATATAATTCAGATAATAGTAAAATATACTACTATATATAGTAAAATAATTTTGAATATAACTTTTTATGTTTTTTTCTTCAGCCTGTTCAAATTCCAGAAGAACAAAAACAACGTATACTTGAATACGCTGCTGTGTGTGCCCAGGAAAATTCTGTAGATAAAAATGCTATACAAGCCTTGAAAACTGGTCAATTTTCGAATGCCGATCAAAATGCCAAATGCTTCACCAACTGTTTCCTAGAAAAAGCTGGCCTTTTAGTCAATGGCCAAGTCCAGAACGCTGTAATATCTGCTAAATTGGGAGGTATCTTTGGAGCTGATAAAGTCAGCGCCGCCATGGCCCAATGTAATGATATTAAGGGAGCCGATAACTGTGAAACAGCATTTGAGCTGTACAAGTGTTATTTTAAAACTAATGCTGCCCTTATTTAAATTACTATTAAGTGACAAATACAATTGCATGTCAAAAGATTTTAAAAATTACCAAAAGAAAAAATGTGATACATAAATACGTAAATGGCAATTTAATGCTAAAAACTTATATGTATAACAAATTGTTTTTTTTTTTTGTGGGACCTGAATTATTACCAAGATAGAACTATAATTGTAAATGAACCCTTGTAGAGGTAAGACATTGACCAGATGAGAAAACTAACTTAAATACTTAGCAACAACTTGGTAATGACTTTCAATTGTAACCACTTACCTATTAACATAATCTTCAATGACTATTAAATATAGTCCTGATTACATAGAAGTAGTAGTAGTTTGTAATTTGTTAGTCATCTTCATCTTGATACTATATAAGCTGTATACTTTTTTCAATATGATTTACAGTGACTTGTTTTTGTAATAATTTCTAAATTGTGGTAAGTACTTGTTCCCAATGACATCACCGAGTTAAAATAATGACTTAAAATGCTTTTGTGTAAGTAAATTTTAGCATTTTAACTCATTACTTGATAATAAAAGTTTTTGCTGGGTACATACATAATATGTACATATTTAAGCTATGAACGGAGATATAAAACATATTTCGAAATTTGAACTAAACACAACCGAACCCCCAAATACGGTTGCCAATGATCGACTATACTTTCTTTCTTGATTTTTCTTAATTTATCAATTGGAAACTCTTTACAATCAGGTAAAACATTCTTTCCTCGGGTTCTGAAACAATTTTTTACCAAATTTTAAAACTTTAAAGTAATTAAATTTGTTTATTACAAATTTTATATACACAGCAATTGATTATTTGTTTCAAAATATGTTTGAGTTAACACTGCATTCTCACTTTTTCAACAATTTTCACCACCACCTCTATGGTAATTTATCAGTAATAGGAACTACGCATGAAAGAATCATAACAACAACAAATACTTTTCCTACATTAGTCCACTGTTTTTTATGTACAAAGTAATTACATACATACATATGTTTGTATATTAGGGCGGGTCGAAAAAAAATATTTAGCTTGAAGCTATTTCTAAAAGTGAAATTATGTTGTATCTCATCGGTCCCACTGTTTAGATATGCGTTTACAATTAGAAAAATATACTATTTTTCAGAAACATCTCGCACACGTTTCCATAATGTACAAAACTTTTCAGAATTTTTAAATCGTTTTGTACATGAGCAAAACTAAAACAAATACTTTTTAAGTGAGAAAGAGCAATTGGCTTTTCGCTCATCTACTTGCTGCTGTTTGCCTTTACAATCGTACTTTTGAGAACAAAACAAATGCAGAAACGTATTTTATAAAGGGCCCTTCACACGGTCACATTTTACGTACAACAAGTCTAATGAAAAAGTTAAATGAAATTCTATCCGTATGACAAACAAGTTAGAGTGCTATATTCGGCTGAGCCGAATCTTAAATACCCTCCACCAGCAACTTTTGTATTAATACATTTCTAATTAATAAAATATTTGTAGAAATAAGTTTTCTCATGTCTTAAATAGAGAAATCCCAAGATTTAAACAGCTTAAATCTACTACAATTCCAAGATTTATTGAACATTAGAAACGCCACTTTCATTTAAATTTTTATAGCGCCCTAAGATATGCTTTAGCGATATCTCGTATTTGCATGTATGCATGTGTGTGAAAGATTTAAGGATTTTAAAAATACATACATATATATAATTTTGTTCTACAAATTGATAATGCAAATAGTTAAATACGGTTAAAGCGCTTTTAGGGGCAGGACCTAGTATGAGAGATATGACCAAATATAGACCGATCGTGAAAAATTTTTGAAATAGCATTAAGTGCTTTTTGCATTACAAAATAGTATTTATGAACAAAAATAGTATTTATTTATATCATTATTTGGTAATGAGTTATGTGCCTTCAAGTATTTTTCTGAAAGGGACCTTGTATGGGAGCTATGATCAATTATGGATCGATAGGAAAACAATTTCACAGTAATATTTCTCTGTATATGAGCAATATTTTTGCCAAACTTTATATGAATATCTTAATTTAGTAATGAGTTATGTGCGTTTAAGTGATTTTCGGGAGGGGACCTTGTATGGGAGCTATGACCAGTTATGGACCGACCGGAAAAAAAATTATCTGTAATATTTCTGTGCATATGAGTAATATTTGTACCATATGGATATCTTAATTACGTAATGAGTTATGCGCGTTTAAGTGATTTTCGGGAGGGGACCTTGTATGGGAGCTATGACCAATTATGGACCGATCGAAAAAAATTTTCACAGTAATATTTCTGTGCATATGAGTAATACTTGTGCCAAATTTTATATTGATGTCTTAATTTAGTAATGAGTTATGCGCGTTTAAGTGATTTTCAGGAGGGAACCTTGTATGGGAGCTATGACCAATTATGGACCGATCGGAAAAAAATTTCACAGTAATATTTCTATGCATATGGGCAATACTTGTACCAAATTTTATATGGATATCTGAATTTAGTAATGAGTTATGCGCCTTTAAGTGATTTTCGGGAGGGGACCATGTATGGGAGCTATGATCAATTATGGACCGATCGGAAAAAAATTTCACAACAAAATTTCTGTGCATATGAGTAATATTTGTACCAAATTTTATATGGATATCTTAATTTAGTTATGAGTTAAGCGCGTTTAAGTGATTTTCGGGTGGGGACCTTGTATGGGAGCTATGACCAATTATGGACCGATCGGAAAAAACTTTCACAGTAATATTTCTATGCATATGGGCAATACTTACACCAAATTTTATTTGGATATCTTAATTTAGTAATGAGTTATGCGCGTTTAAGTGATTTTCGGGAGGGGACCTTGTATGGGAGCTATGATCAATTATGGACCGATCGGAAAAAAATTTCACAACAATATTTCTGTGCATATGAGTAATATTTGTACCAAATTTTATATGGATATCTTAATTTAGTACTGAGTTATGCGCGTTTAAGTGATTTTCGGGAGGGGACCTTGTATGGGAGCTATGACCAATTATGGACCGATCGGAAAAAAAATTTCACAGTAATATTTCTATGCATATGGGCATTACTTATACCAAATTTTATATGGATATCTTAATTTAGTACTGAGTTATGCGCGTTTAAGTGATTTTCGGGAGGGGACCTTGTATGGGAGCTATGACCAATTATGGATCGATCGGAAAAAACTTTCGCAGTAATATTTCTATGCATATGGGCAATACTTATACCAAATTTTATTTGGATATCTTAATTTAGTAATGAGTTATGCGCGTTTAAGTGATTTTCGGGAGGGGACCTTGTATGGGAGCTATGTCCAATTATGGACCGATCCATAAAATTTTTCCTCTGAAAGACTTCTATTGACATAAGATTTTAATTTGTAAAATTTTGTGAAGATATCGACATTGTGGCGGAAGTTATTAACAAAAAACCCATTTTCCGGGAATATGTACTTTTGTATGGGAGGTATATGAAATTGTAGACCGATTCTGACAATTTTCAGCAGGGATCAAGATCTTGTGCAGAAACGAATGTATGGTGATTTCCATGGAATTATCTTGCATAGTTTTCGAGAAAACTACATCAGAATGTGTAAAAAATGCTTATTTTTTTCCGAGGTTGTTTTAAATTTTGATTCATAACTTTTCCCGGTGTGAACCGATTTTGCCCATTTGCAATACCAAACAACTTAGGAAAATAAAGAACATTTTGGGTGAATTTGGTTAAGCTCTATTGCTTCGTTTTATCGTGAGCGTGTTTTACACAGACAGACGGACAGACGGACATAGCTAAATCGACTCAGAATTTGATAAGGACCCAGAATATATATACTTTGTTGGGTCTCAGATGAATATTTCTTGGTGTTACACACGGAATGACAAAGTTATATATACCCTCTATCACCACTGATGGTGGTGGAGGGTATAAAAAGAGAATAAAAGTCGCATGATTTATATTTTTTGTGTTTACACGATTGGTATAAAACAATAACAAAGTAAGATGGAACAGCTGTTTCACTTTTTTTGTATGTGTTTACATAAAAATACATCCCTGATCTAATGCGACTTGCTTGTTTTTTGAATCATTTCAAAAAATGAAGAGAGCCATACGACTGTCAAATTTTCAATCCCATCCGTTCTCTTCTACACAAAATTTTGACAGATCATATTACTTGTGTGCTCGTGTGAAGGGGGCTTAAAAGAATCATTAAGAATCATGTGTGTGGATTTCATTTAATTTGTACGGTTTTTGTTTTGTTTTTGTTTTTATTACTACTGTATTCCACATAGGCATCTACAAAAACTTAAACCTACAAGTCTTCTTTTAATTTTACTCAAAAATGTTTTTGTAATGAGCAAAACCATCAGGAAACTTTTGCTCAAATGTTTCGCTCAAAACTTTTCTGTTTTGCTCCCATTGTTTTCTTTTCTAGCTGCGTACATTTGAATTAATGAACATGATGTGCTCAAAAGCAAAAACAATACAAAACCAAATGAGAAAATCGATTTTGTTGTTTTGGTTTTGTTTCTGTTTTACTCACTGCAAAGATCAAAACAAAACAATTGCAAACGTTTCGTACTCTGCTATTTTTACTACAAATTATATACATATGTTTTATGTACAAAATTTTCTTTTTATACTGGAAACATCAAACTATAAAGTAGTATAAAGTATCCTTTCTTAAATAATTGAATAACAAGTAGGAGAGCCTAGTCTTATATACCCACCTCAAATGCATGTGTGATAAATTTAAACTTAATTTCGGAATTAAGGAGTTTAATTGAATCATGGACCGAATATGTAACACTATTACATATATCTAATATCTTCCAGAAAATACATTTTATCGAATTTTATTTTATAAAAAATATTATTGACAATAAACTAATTTTCTGTAATATGAGTTAAACAGAATTTTCAGCTAATTGTATGGTTATAGGCGGTAAATTAAGTTAGAAAATAATTCGTAATTGGCAAATATATAAATATGTAAATATTTAATTTCACTATTAGAAAATTGATTCTAGCCAAAAATGTTTTTTCGATCCACCCTAATGTACAGTGTTATGCGATTGCTCTTAATGTTAAATAACAGTGTGAGTGTCATAGCTGCGTTGACAATTTGGCGCGTTACGCTTGAGAATCTAAAGTTCAGATTTGGTTGCTTTTGGATAAATGTTCGATATTATAACAAAAAAATATATGTACATCTAAAAGTAAATAACACCTAATAGATTTTTCCTTAATATAATGATAAAAAATTACTTTCACCATATCTAAACTAGTTCGACTGCTATGTCCACCTGTAAGGTCATGTTAACTTATGGTAGTGGACATTATATCGGTTCTATAGTCAATTATTGAACCGATCCGGAAACAAATTGTTTTAATAGTTTCTATGGATATATTAGCGAATAATAAATTTTCTGAGATATAAACATATTATATATGGGAGATATAACAATTTGTGGGACGATTGCTATGATTTTCAAGATTATTTATCCTTGTTCATTTTAAAAAATTTATTAGGTGATATCGAATTATTTTTCGTATAAGAGTTGAACTATATATGTATGTATTTTTAAAATATGTTTTTCGTTGAATGATGAACAAATGTTAAAAAATCAATATCGTTGCCGAAATTAGGAAAATTTGTTACCATTACCTTTTCAACATTTCTAACCTTGAAAATAATTCTGTTTATAACTACATACATACATACATTTATATATTAACATAATCTAAACTACATATATTTATGTAAAACAACGCTTGAAAACTAATAGAATAAAATAGCAAAAATGGTATTTTTCAAAGGTAAAAATTACAGACATCGTGGTGGTGTTGAATTTTAATCAATAAAATAATCGTCACTAATTCATGATGTAAATCAAAGGGAGCTGAACTAAATTTTTCATACATTTATGATGGATGAATGACTTTTTTATTCAATCTCTTGTGCATGTGTATGTATGGACATATAACTTTTTAATGAAAACAAGTGGGGTAGAATTTTTAAAACTTTTCAGTTAAATTACATGTGGGGAGTTTGTAATTATGTTTGTTGTTTTTTAAACAATGTCCACTTTTTTGTTCGATCTTTAGTTTTTGGAAAGTTGTCATAGCATTAACATCAAATTGTGGAAAATATAAATAAAAATAAAATTGTATAAGCTTAAATATTAGACCAAAGTGAACTTTAATTATTAAAAAAATTATCAAACCATAACGGACATTTGAAAAAGAAAAAACCAATATGAAATTAATTTAATTTACACTTTTAAAAACAAAAAAAAAAAAAATAAACAACGATGGATACGAAATGTTACTTTTCACTCTTAAATAAATTAATTTTACTCGGTTTAATCTTAACTTCGAGGGCACAACAAACACACATTAATTTAAAACAAGGAACATTAGTTGGGGTAAATAAGAATTGCCTTCTGTAGGTGAACAAATTTGAAAAATGTCGAAACTCCGAGAGCAAAATATACTTTTCTAAAATATTTAACAAAGCTGAATCCTAATTTTTTCATCAGTTCAGATTTTTCAATTATCGTGTCATTAAGATCCGGTTTTTGGCCATAGCGCAAAGAACAATTACATAATTTTCTTATAAAGTTTGTCATGTCATCTGGTCCCATCTGTCGCTTTTAAATAAAAGCTTATTATGCTTTTCCCTTCTTCGAGTTATATTAATCAAAAGTTTAAAACATCTAAAAATTCAAACAAAAATTGAACTGGCGATATCATCAAATACAAGATATTTAAAAAAAAAAATAAAAATGTATTTTTATAAGAAAATTTATTAGAGTTATAAAATTACTTTTATTTTATTTTATAAAATTACTTTTATTTTAAAGTCAATAGAATTACTTTTATTTTAAAGTCAATAGAAAAATCCCAAATATGACGAAAATGTTAATTTAAACATCCCCAGCAAAAATAAAACGAAGTACTTGCAAAAGAATAACATTTATCACTACTTCAAAAGTAGCACTAAGTGAATATTTTTACCTTCTGTGGAAGTGATGTTTAATTATTACCGAAGAAGCGAAAATAATTATTTTTTTTCAATGCTGATTCAATTACTTATTGAGAATGACTTCAGAAGTAGCGAATTTGGAATCAAATAAAAAGGACATTTCTCCTATGACAAGCCTGTGTTAAAATCATCACTTCTTAAGGTCTTTTTCAGTACTTCTATGGAGTAAATTTTACTTATTTTTAGCTCCTTTTTGGAATTTATTTTTTGCTAGGTAAATTATATAAGTATATCGATATTTTAAATGTATTTAACAAGATATTGTTGTTGCTGATTCTTTTTTCATATGCATTTTTTTGACAACAATAAATTTTAAATAAAACAGAATTTTTTGATTATGAATAAATTTGTTAATCGAAGCGTGTAAAACAATAGTTCACGTTTAGGTTCTCTAATGCGTATTTTATTATAATTGGACTTTTTTAAGTCGATTATTATTAGGCTGTGTTGAATTTTATATACATACATACATGCATACATACCTACCTATCACCAAAACATGTGACGTGTTTAAAGTTTCACAGCAAAAAAAGAACTTCCAAAGAAGCAAAACAGAAGTAGAATTTACTCTAAAGTACTGAAAAAGTCTTGCAGAAGTGATGATTTTAACACAGGCTTGCCATAGGAGGGATGTCCTTTTTATTTAATTCCAAATTCACTACTTCTTAAGTAATACCCAAGAAGTAATTAAATTAATTATTAAATTAGTTAATTTAATTATTTAAAAAATAGCGAAATACCATTGAATATTCGGAGCCGTTTTCTCGAATCAACCTTAGTTATACTAATCTTGTCCTTAATGGACGATATATCACTTTGTCCAAAATTATGATCAGTGATTCGATCATAATTTTCTCAAATAAAGAATAAATATTATTATTCTTTGGTAAACATAAACTTGTAGATTTGTCATAACACTTCATTTATTTTTTTCCAGTTAAAAGTTTTCCCAGATTCTGCACGATCAGCTGTCTATGCTTTTCTTGGAGTACCATATGCAGAACCCCCAATAGACGAGCTAAGATTTTCTGTAAGATGTTTTCATTTACAATTTATTTGTAGATTGTAAAAACTTTGCATATTTATTTCAATCGTTCTATAGCCGCCAAAACCACACAAAGGTTGGAATCGAACCCTACTAGCCATGACTATGAGGCCAATATGTCCCCAACTTTCGAATACTATATACGATGAGGCAGGGACAGAAGAACTTTTAGCACGTCCATCTGAAACCAATGAGGACTGTTTATACTTAAATATTTGGGTTTCAGAGGTTAGTAATAAACTGAAGTAATTTTTGTAATTTAAACAAATTGATTTGTATTTTTATTCAGAATGGGCTGCGTTACGGAAACTTACCAGTATTGGTAATTTTAACAGGAGAGGACATGTCATACGATTGGCCTCGTAATAGAATCACTGGCTTAGATATTGCTGCGGAAGGATTTGTTGTCATAACAGTACAATATCGCACAAATATATTCGGTTGGCTAAATGTGCCGGGCAATAGTGAATTAAGTGGAAATTATGGACTTCAGGATCAGTTCTTGGCACTTAAATGGATCGAAGAAAATATTAAAAGTCTTGGTGGCAATTTAAATCAAATAACATTACTGGGACATGGAACCAGTGGAGCCCCGTGTGCTTTCTATCATTCTCTATTAAACAATGGAATGTTGCATTCGTCTACTCTCCCCTTTAACCAGCTGATTCTGATGTCTAGCGGAAATATAGAAGAAGCTTTACAACCGGTAGCTTTGGTACAGGAAGCATCTAAGGTCATAGTGAAAAAACTAGGCTGTCAATTTGAGGAGTATAATACACAACTAATGCAATGTCTTCGATCGAAAAGTGTGAGTGATATGTTAAAAGCATTCGAAAGTGTTTATGATCATGGTAATGGTACTTATAAATTGGGCCCTACATTAAGCATAAATTTAAAAGATATTTTGTCCAATTCTACCATCATAAATAGTTTTCCTACAACAATAATTGGCATTACCTCGAATGAAGGAGCTTTCATGCAGGATTATTGGCTGGAATTAGCTCGCGAGAGTTACTCATCTTTGAAAACTTATATAAATTATACGTTATTGAGAAATGTGCTACCAGGACAAAGTCTGAACAATAACAACAGTAGTAGTTATCATGCTTTAGAAGCCCTAAACTGGCGTTATTTCAATGATAATTTTGAAGATAATCCGATTCATTTGCTTGCAGCTTTACAAAGATTTGTATCGGAATATAAGTACGAAATTCCATTTTATAAATTACTCAATATTTTGTCCAACGCCACATATTCTCAAAACAAGTTATATGCGTATATAAATGATTTTACAAATGCCATGGATATTCGTGGAAAAATCAATTTATTCGGTGGATCATCACATACCTCCGATTTGCCCCTTTTATTTGGACCGACATTATTCCAACAAATTGCACGACGACGGCTTAATATCGAGGAGGAAAAACTTTATCGAAAAATGAGAACACCTTTCATAAATTTCATTAAGAACGGTAATCCCACACCGGGTAGAGTTTACGACGGTTGGGTTCCGTATACGAGTAAAAACAAATATATATATGATTTAGGAAATACCTGGTCACCTGCTACAGATGATTCCCTTTTATTGGACTCAAAAAGTGTTCAACAAATCACACAACTTTTAGTTAAGGATCAAAGTGTATCATCGACCCATTCCAGGCCAAATCGTAATGAATTCAGTAACTCTTATCAGATGCCTAAAAATAATAACCGTGCACCAATAAACACACGCGTACGCAACTCTCCTTATACTGCTCATTTAATGAAAGTATATGGATTTTGGGAAGTTTTTCTACCTCAGGCCATCTTAAAGGATTATTCCCAGCTCACCGATGATACGGCAATTACACAACATTTACTTTTCATGGAGGCTTCAGCCGATGCAGCTCGTTTTAAGCATGGATTTTTTGTAATGTTGGGTCTTGTGCTTCTTCTGTTAACTCTGCTTTGCTTATGTGTGTATTTATTACGCCGTGATCCATTGTCTCCTTCGCCTCAATTTGATTGTGGCTTATGACATAAGTGGCTTCTTCGGCCGTCGACAATTTTCAAACGTTCCAGCAGCACGAATTCAAATACTAGAGTTGCTAATGAATTCAGACGTTCAACAGCGAGTAGCAACTGGAACAGTCGTCAGTCGAAACTAACAAACAAACAACAACATCATCAACACACCACAACATCTCAGCCACAAGATTTTAAATATCGTCCCAGACAACTAGAACACCCAACTATTGAAGTGCCTATAAAAAGCTCAAAGAAAACATCTAAATCAGGGAAGGAATTCATGGATTTGGCGAAAAGTCCTAATTTATTGAAAACTATTACTGAATCCGTCGTAGTTCATCAAAATATGAACACTCCACATGGTATGCAATATACTGATCATGTGGGAATTAAAAACTGGCAGTATCAACTGACATGCGATAAGTTGTAAATTAAAATAGTATCTTTGTACATTATCAAATAATGATCAAAGCTAACCATCTTAATATTATGATTTAAATTAAACAAATACATTCAATGTATTTTTATATTAGTGTTTAAACCAAAGATTAGAAAAAAATAAATATTATAAGGGATAAGAGACCACATTTTTTAAAATTTTTACTACTTTAATTATTTTTAATTCCTGATGTGCATTTTTGTATCTATGAGTTAAGAAATAAATTGAATATTGTATGAAAAATTATTAAAATGCCATTTTGCTACTCGACATTTATGGATTGGGATCCTCATTTTCTAATTTGGTAAAAATTCATGTAAATTTGTTTGTGAAAGGTTTTAGAAAATCGATTTTTCACGGAAGTTTTTTGCCCCAAAATGACCAGAGTTAAATGATTTCCTTATAAGATCACTACACGTATATCAAAAGAAATAGATTTCATACATACTTGGTTATACATATTTCAAATTTGAAGCAGGTGTGGGTGTGATTACATTTTTATAGCCACGAGTTAAGAAATAAATTGAATATTGTATGAAAAATTATTAAAATGCCATTTTGCTACTCGACATTTATGGATTGGGATCCTCAATTTCTAATTTGGTAAAAATTCATGTAAATTAGTTTGTGAAAGGTTTTAGAAAATCGATTTTTCACGGAAGTTTTTTGCCCCAAAATGACCAGAGTTAAATGATTTCCTTATAAGATCACTACATGTATATCAAAAGAAATAGATTTCATACCTACTTGGTTATACACATTTCAAATTTGAAGCAGGTGTGGGTGTGATTACATTTTTATAGCCACGTCTGTCTATTGATATCATAGAGTGCTGAACTCTTGCACAAATATTCTCTATTGATTAGGTATTGTAAATAAGCAATATCGGTACACTATTTCTCCTAGCCCCCATACAAGTGGGCTACCGGAATACAGTTTAAAGTGTCATAAATAGGGAAACCAAAAATATGCTCTAAAAAGGTGTTTTAAGCGCATTCAATATGCAAAAAAAAAAAAACAAAAAACATGTTCTTAAAATGTAACAAATATGCTATAAAAATAAACGTTTTTATTACCATTTAACATTAAAAAGTTCAAAAAGACAGAAATATAATGATATAATCAATATTTATTCTATAAGATTTATTTTTGATAATTGATCCATCTCATAGTTTGAAAAACTAGTTTCAAAGCATCCTGTTTTACGTTCAGATAACCAATAAATAACATGAAGCCACATTTCAAACGACAAGTTTGAAGCATTTCCACAGGGTATACAGAGGCGTCACGAGCAAAAAACTATTTCCCTCTCTTTCGCACAAAACGAATTCAATAATTTTTTTAGCTGTGTTTTATATACCTCTTCTCACCAAACAATTTCAAAATCAAACAAAAGCTGATTTTAGACTTTTTTAAATGTCAAAAGTGACACCTCTGTATACTTTGTGGCATTTCTTCCAATTGTATTCAAAGCTTCTAAACTGACATTTTAATTGTTGTTGTCATATAATCCAATAATTACACCGGCCAACAAAATTAATATTTTTGAAAACATTTAATACCAATTGGACTATTTTTAATGTATTGGTTGCTGCGGAAACCGAATCTGATGTCTGTTTTTTTCTATCACCAAATGGCATCGAATATTTTGCTCATATATTATGGACATTTTATATAATGATAGAAATATAGTTACGTTTAAGTTTCATTTAAATCGGTTGAAAACAAAATAATATTTCACTATAGTTTCAAGAGGAAACCAATATTACATAGCTTGAGTTTGATCTTCACAATTTATGGGTTAACTTTATTCGATTTGACTAAAACTTCAGACGTTTATTTCTATTATATTGAATTATATCGAGAGACAATATTCAATAATCCCTATCTGTCATTTTCAAGAAAACAAGATTTTTATGGCAAAATATCCAGCAAACTATCCCGCATCAGTGACATAAATTTCAAAAAGAAAAAATATTTGTTTGGCTATTTTATAGCAATTTTTAAATTTCTGTATCTTAAAAAAAAGAAAAATTCGGAATGAAAAACTCTCTATCTTATCCAAAAATTGCTTCAAACTTTATTATTTTGGATAATTTTCTGTTGCAAAACAAGTCTTTTTACTAATTTCGACATGCTGAACACAAATCCGCAAAATTATTTCAATTCGGTTAAATAGTTATCGAGATATCGCTCATTATGACACTAATTTGATTAGTTTTATATAACATTGATTTTGGACCAAAATCTTATAATCTGTTGCTTTTTCAACAACTTGGTTTATATTATTTCATTAAATTTCATAAAATATAATATTTACTGATATTAAATCAAATAAAAAATTTATATTTCTATGAAAAACTCTCTATCTGAAGGTTGTAAAAAAATTTCGTAGAAAAAAAAATTTGTGAATAATTTTGCAAATAATGCAAAATTTTAAATTCTTTTTATATAACGATTTGGAACATGGTCGTAAAAATATATTGTAGAAGAAAAAAATTAAAAATCTTCACGAACTACCGAAATAAACAGATTTTTTCTCACCTGAAAACTTGTGTTATTTTAGATAGAGACTATTGAATATAGTCCCTCGATATATTCTTTAAAATATTTATATAAAATGCATAACAGTAAAGAATAAGGCCTGCTTCTTAAAAATTTTAACAAAAAATAGTTTTCTCCAAAATCCTCAACATTCAAATCGAACTTACCGCTAATATGTGAGAGATATCGATCTAATTTTTTCTTTCGAAAACCCAGTTTTCGAAAATGCATAGTTTTATGTGTCTAGGATCATTAAAATAGAAAACTCAAAAAGTACCAGTTGAAGAACGAAAAAGTACCAAAAGGTTCCATTTTATATGTTCTCATTTACTCCGGGGTCTAGATTCTCATTACATTTTGGCTTCACATGCTTAATTTCATGTTTCTAGGATCAATATTATTAAAAACACAAAAAGAACCTTTTGAAGAACGAAAAAGTACTAAAAAGTTCCTTTTTATATGTTCTCACTTACTCCGGTCTCTACATGCTTAATTTCATGTTTTTAGGTTCAATATTATAGAAAATTCAAAAAATACCTTTTGAAGAACGAAAAAGTACCAAAAAGTCTCCTTTTATATGTTCTCACTTACTCCGGACTCCACATGATTGATTTCATGTATCAAGGATCAATATTATAAAAAACACAAAAAGTACCTTTTGAAAAACGAAAAAATACCAAAAAGTTCCCTTTTATATGTTCTCACTTCCTCCGGGCTATACATGCTTAATTTCATGTTTCTAGGTTCAATATTATAGAAAATTCAAAATGTCCCCTTTTATATGTTCTCACTTAATCCGGGCTCTACATGTTTCTAAGTTTAATATTATAGAAAATTCAAAAAGTTCCTTTTGAAGAACAAACAAGTACCAAAAAGTCCCCTTTTATAGATTATCATTTAAAAGTTCCCTTTTATATGTTCTCACTTCCTCCGGGCTCTACGTGCTTAATTTCATGTTTCTAGGTTCAATATTATAGAAAATTCAGAAAGTACCTTTTGAAGAACCAAAAAGTCCCCTTTTAAAGGTTCTCACTTAATGCGGGCTCTACATACCTACCTAATTTCATGTTTCTAGGTTCAATATTATAGAAAATTCAAAAAGTTCCTTTTGAAGATCAAAAAAGTACCAAAAAGTCCCCTTTTATAGATTCTCAATTACTCTGCGCTCCACTTGCTTAATTTCATGTTTCTAGGTTCAATTTAATAGAAAACTCAAAAAGTACCAGTCGAAGTACGATAAAGTACCAATAAGTCCCCTTTTATAGATTCTCATTTACGCCGGGCTCTTCATGCTTAATTTCATGTTTCTAGATTTAATTTTAAAGAAAATTAAAAAAAGTACCTGTGTAGAACGAAAAAATACCGAAAAATCCCCTTATTATTAATTTCATGTTTCGATTTCAATATCATAGAAAACTCAAAAAGTACCAGTTGGAGAATGAAAAAGTACCAAAAAATATCACTTGGTACCGGTGTTCCAAATAAACCCTCATTAGCAAATTTATTGTTTCTAAATCTAAAAATTGTATATAAATTGGATCATTGTGTTTGAATAAAATCAACTTTCCAGTTTTTACCCCCTTTGGTACTTTTTTCCTCCCCATTAACGCAATAGACGATCCCATCCGATCTCTTCTACACAAAATTCTGACAGATCATATTACTTGTGTGCTCGTGTAAAGGGGGCTTAAAGCGTATTTGATACTTAGCCGGCTTACAGTCGATTTTAAGCCGCCGACGATATTTTTAGTGTCAGCCGCCGCCATTAATATTTGTCGGCGCAGGGCTCTGGCACGTGTTTTCAAACATTTCTTCATTCATTGTGTAAATTTTGCTTGGAATGCGGTTTATTTTTGTGCTTTTTAAAAGTTTTTAATTTGTCGTTAAAGATTAAAGTTGTAATATTTGTGTTACTTTAAAAGGAATATAATAATTTCATCATGGGAACCATGAAAACATTTGATGTGGACATGTTTCCAAGCGATTTGGAATTCTCAGTTTTTACTGGTGAAGAAATCAAACGTCTCAGCGTGGTCAAGATTATTACTGGTCTAACGTTCGATCCTTTGGGACATCCTTTGCCAGGAGGTTTATACGATAGTCAAATGGGTACTTATGGAAAACGCATGGAGCCATGTGCTACATGTCTAAATATACAGGCTTGTCCTGGCCATTTAGGCCACATCGAATTGAACGCCCTGGTATATAATCCATTTTTTATTAAGCTTGTACAAAAAATGTGCAACGTATTCTGTTTTACTTGTCAAAAAATGCAAGCAAAAGGTATGTCCGTAAAAAATAGTCATTTATTTCGATTTATACAATTTTGTTTTTCAGATCATGAGATCGAAATACTCATACTACAATTGAGACTCATTGATGTTGGCTATATTGTGGAAGCACAAGAATTAGAGATGTACAAATCTGAAATCGTGCTAAATAACGTTGAAACGATGGTGAAATTGGAAAGTGGTGACAATGTTCATCCACGTATTGGGGAAATGTACCAGCTTCTTGAGAAAGGAATCATCAACAAGGTAAATGTGACTAAAACTTCCTGTGCTCTCCGCTCGGCTGTAGTAAATGCAGCACTACAGCGTCCAACTTCGAAGAAATGTATACACTGTAAAAATCCATTGCGAAATATTCGCTATCTACATCGTAAACTCGTCTACTATATGAGCATTTCAGAAATTAAAAGCAAGTGAGTATAGAAAGTAAGAATAATTTTTAATTTTATTGATGTGCAATATTTTATTACTTTTTTTAAAGATTCGAAAATGTAGAGGACCCTAGTGGTCAACATAAAGTTATTTTTGCCGATGAATGTCGGAAATTCTTGCGCCAGGTTTATAATAACTATCCTGAATTGATGAAACTTCTTTTTCCCATTCTCAATATTAATTTGAAATCGAACGACAAAGATGCTTCTCCAGTCGATATATTTTTTATGGACACAATACCAGTGACACCACCAAAAGCTCGGCCTTCAAATGTATTATACAACCAAATTGTTGAGCATACTCAAACAGCTCTTTATCGCAATATAATTGAAAATAATTCAGTGCTTCGTGTAGTTTTGAAGCACATTAAAGGTCAGGTTGATGAGATGTCTGCAGAAGCAAAGGTATGTATGGATTTATAAATATACCTATAAACATAAAGAGTAATTTTGTAGGATAATAAAAAATTTATATAAAATATCTACTTCAGTTCGCAATCATCCTTTCAGATGTATAATTTCATTTCGATAAATTATTTATGACGTGTTCTAATTTTTTATTCTTAGTATAGTACTATTGAAGCTGAAAAACAAACTTAAAGCTGTGATACACGGTTGTCATATCTTACAACGTTGTCAGCAAAATGTTCAGAAAATGTCTAACAATCGTGTGAACTTACAATTTTTCTTTTGCAACGTTGTCAGAAAAAGCATTACTGCCAATGTTGCAAAGCAAAATATGTAAGTTGACACTGTTGTTAGACATTTTCCGCACATTTTACTGCCAACGTTGTAAGATCTAACAACCGTGTATACATAACATTATATATACCCTTCTCACGAAGGTGAAGCGTATAATAAACTACAATTATTTACAATAGTTCTTTGTAGTTTTTGTTATTCTCAAAATTATAATATTTCATCAAAGAATTTTACATATTTATATTTATTTCTAGGAAGCATTCATTAGCACTAGAGGAGAAACGCCATATGAAAAACTTTATAATGCTTGGCAAAATTTACAATCATCTATAAATATATTATTAGACGTTAACATGTCGAGAGATTCTCCATCTTCAACTGGTTTAAAACAAGTGTTGGAAAAGAAAGAAGGTCTTATACGGAAGCACATGATGGGTAAACGTGTTAACTATGCAGCACGTACTGTCATAACACCCGATCCTAATATCAATGTAGAAGAAGTTGGCATCCCAGATATATTTGCGAAAAAATTATCTTATCCTGTACCGGTGACTCCATGGAATGTCGCCGAGTTACGTAAAATGGTAATGAATGGACCAAATGTACATCCCGGGTAAATATAAAAATAGTCAAGCATTTGTTCTAGATAAAATATTAGCGATTTTTATTTTTATGTTTTAGTGCCAATTACATACAAGATGAAAGGGGCTATACTACCATAATTCCTGCTGATAACGCCGCTAAAAGGGAGAGCATGGCAAAGTTATTGTTTAATTACCCAGAAAAGGGCATTAAAATTGTCCACCGTCATGTGCTAAACGGTGATGTGTTACTTTTGAATCGTCAGCCATCTCTACATAGACCTTCAATTATGGCCCACAAAGCTCGTATCTTGCAAGGGGAAAAGACTTTCCGTCTACATTACTCTAACTGTAAAGCTTATAATGCTGATTTTGATGGTGATGAAATGAATGCACATTTACCACAAAGTGAAGTGGCACGTTCTGAAGCTTACAACTTAGGTGGGTTGATTTGTTAGTTTAAATAGAATTACATAAATTAAAATAAATATTTTTTTTCATCTCTTTAGTTAATGTTGCTAGCAATTACTTGGTTCCTAAGGACGGCACACCTCTTGGAGGTCTTATTCAGGATCACGTTATATCAGGTGTAAAATTGTCTCTGCGAGGACGTTTCTTCAATCGTGATGATTACCAACAACTTGTCTTCCAAGGTTTATCCCATATTAAGAAAAACATAAAACTTTTACCACCGACTATCATAAAACCCATACAGTTGTGGTCTGGAAAACAGGTGTGAAGTTTAGTATAATCAGTCATCTATTAGATATTTACATTTATTATTTTTTAGATTTTGTCGACTATAATTATAAATCTAATTCCCGAAGGTTACACTCCGATATCTTTGAACTCTGTTGCAAAAATTGGTGATAAGGTAAGATTTCATTGTTTGCTAGGTGTGAATCAATATTTGATAGGTGTGAACGTAGCTTTAGAATTATACTAAAATTCATATGGTTTTCATATTGCAGCATTGGATGGTCACCACTAATAGAAAAGCCATTGCAGGAGGCACAGATCTAAAAAATACTCAAATGTCAGAAAGTGAAGTTGTTATACGAAATGGTGAACTTTTAACTGGTGTTTTAGATAAACAACAATACGGTGCCACTACATATGGTTTAATTCATTGCATGTACGAGGTTTGTGACCAGTATACTGAACTGTATGCATTAAATGGAGTTTTAATATATAATTTAATTTTTATTTTTCATGTTCTAGCTGTATGGTGGGGATACATCCACCTGCTTATTGACAGCTTTTACTAAAGTATTTACATTCTTCTTGCAACGTGAGGGCTTTACATTGGGTGTCAAAGACATTCTAGTCACCGGAGCGGCAGATGCGAAAAGACGTAAAATTATACAAGAAAGCAGAGAAATTGGAAATGCTGCATTAGCTTCGGCCTTGGATTTGGAAGATGTTCCTTCTTTGGATGTACTATCTGAAAAGATGGAGGAGGCTTACATCAAAGATCCTCAATTCCGCGTTGTCTTAGATCGCAAATACAAAGCTTTGTTGGACAACTACACTAATGACATCAATAAGTATGTCTCCAGTTTTTAAAATGTTGTTAATGATATAACTAAAATTGTTTTTATCTTTAAAGAACATGTTTACCTGATGGTTTAATAACAAAGTTTCCTAGTAATAATCTGCAATTAATGGTTTTATCTGGCGCTAAAGGCTCTATGGTAAACACTATGCAGATTTCCTGTATGTTAGGTCAAATTGAATTGGAAGGTAAACGGCCGCCGCTAATGATATCCGGAAAGTCGTTGCCCAGTTTCACTTCGTTTGAAACATCACCAAAGTCTGGCGGCTACATTGATGGACGTTTCTTAACGGGCATACAACCTCAGGACTTCTTTTTCCATTGTATGGCTGGTCGTGAGGTAAGTTTCAGAATATTTCTCATTCTGTTTCATAAATATTTAAATCACCTTTTTTTCATTATCCCATATAGGGTCTTATTGATACTGCTGTGAAAACTTCTCGTTCAGGTTATTTACAACGTTGTCTTATTAAACATTTAGAGGGTTTGACGATTAATTATGACTTGACGGTCCGTGATAGTGACAACACGGTGGTACAATACCTTTATGGCGAGGATGGGCTTGATATTTTGAAATCAAAATTCTTCGATAGCAAATTTGGTACAGAATTTTTAACGCAAAATTCTTCTGTAATTTTGAGCCCTCAAGAATTGTCGAAGATTAAAAACGAAGAAGAACTCTCTAAAGTGCAACGACATAATAAAAAGTTGCGCAGCTGGTTAAAGAAACGCAGAAGCGCCGCAAAGGCTCACACAAAGCACCTCTCTCCATTTACAGAATTCTCCGCAGAACTTCGCAACGAAATTGAGGTGGAAAATCCCAACGAAATAAATGAAATGACTGGCAGACGTCGTATAGATGAAGCCATAATCAAATTGTGGCGCAAGGCAGATGCTGACAGCAAAAAGCTGTATCGAAAAAAATATTCCCGCCAGCCTGATCCCACAAATTCAGTTTATAGCCAAGATACAACTTTCGGCTCTGTGTCTGAAAAAATGGAACAGATTGTAGCCGATTACATTGAAAAACATCCAAATCGAAAGGAGGTCGTCACCGATGTTATGTATGTCAAAAATGTTAAAGCATTAGCAGCACCAGGTGAACCAGTTGGTTTGTTAGCAGCACAATCCATTGGTGAACCCTCTACACAGATGACACTTAACACTTTCCATTTTGCTGGCCGTGGTGAAATGAACGTTACTCTGGGTATTCCACGTCTGCGTGAAATTCTTATGATGGCTTCGGCCAATATTAAAACACCATCCATGGATATACCTATTAAAGCCAATCAAGAGAAGGCCGCGGAAAAATTAAGAATATCTTTGAATCGGGTCACTCTCGCTGATGTTTTGCAATGTGAGTAACGATCATTTAAAATTTTCCAATTTTTTTTTTTTACTTAATTTATCCTTTTCTATTTTCAGATGTAAATGTTAAGACACAATTGGTCCAACAGCCTACCAGATCGCAAAAATATGAATTAACATTTCAATTTCTGCCGCGTGAAGTATACAGTGATGACTTTTGTGTAAAACCCAAACAAATACTTAGATTTATGAGCAATATATTCTTCAAATCTCTTTTCCGCGCCATCATCAAGTCGAACAAGTCAAAATCTATAACGTAAGAACATTTTATTAAAGAACTTGAAGAAATATTCAATAATATAATTATTTCCATTAATTTAATAATTTCATTATTTAGCATTGAAATGAACGAGAACCAAAAAGAAGATTCAAACAACGATGATAAAATAGATGGCGATGACGGTGAAAACGCAAGTGATGGTAATAAAAAAACCAAGTCAAATGAATCGGCTAACGACAATGATAAAGATTCGTCAGACGAGGAAGATGCTAACGATGATGGCGATGACGCTACTGGCATAAAACTAAAATCTCGTAAATTGGACGAAACTGAATACGATGACCCCGATGACGCTGATGAACTGAAAGATGGTTAGAAAGATTTACATTTATTGTATTTTAACACAATCACTAACATAATTTTGCTTAATATAGCCCAAGATGATGAAGATCTAAATGATGAAGGATTCCTTGATACCGAAGCTGAGGAAAGTAGCGATGAAGTAGAAAATGAAAAAGGTGATAAACAAATGGAGAAAATCCTTGAAAATTCGATGGTAGAAAATTATGTTTATGATAAGAAACATTATTTATGGGCAAAATTGACATTTAATGTAAGTATTCCATCGATATTTGATAAATTCAAAAGAAAAGCACGTATATATTTTTTTTTTAATTAAAGATTGATATGAAGTATAAACAACCCAACATTTTATCGATTATAAAAGAGTTGGCTCAAAAGACTGTAATTCATCAAGTTGATAAGATTAAGCGCGCCATCATCTATAAGGGCAATAATAATGAACAGACACTTAAGACCGATGGTATTAACATCGTTGAAATGTTTAAACATAATACAGTTCTTGACTTAAATCGTTTATACTCAAACGATATACACGCCATTGCTCGTACTTATGGTATAGAAGCTGCCGCCCAAGTGATTGTTCAGGAAGTAACGAACGTTTTCAAAGTGTATGGCATTACGGTGGATCGTCGTCACTTATCGCTCATAGCAGATTACATGACCTTTAATGGGACATTCCAGCCACTGTCCCGTAAGGGCATGGAGCACTCTTCCTCACCACTTCAGCAAATGTCGTTTGAGTCGTGCTTACAATTTTTGAAAAATGCTGCAGGAGCTGGTTGTTCGGATGAATTGAATTCACCATCCAGTCGTTTGATGGTTGGTCTGCCAGTTAAAAATGGCACAGGTGCCTTTGATCTGTTGACAAAAATATGCTAATTATTTACAATAAATATTATTCTATATACTATTATGGTTCAAATATAAAAATTGTTTTTTTATTTCTGCAATTTAACTATTGTAAAAAAAAATATTTATGTATACACATGTACAAATAAATATTTACAAATTAATAATTTCTTAAACACATGTTACTCTGAATCTTCGGAGCTGTCTGAATATGCCGCTAACATTGATAAACCGCCAACATCAGCACTACCACTATTTGAGCTGGTAGTTACATTGTCACTACTATTTGATTTTATTTCAGTTGACGTACTAGTATTTGAAATTTCATTTGTTTTTGGTTTCACTATAACTAGGGGCTGTTTGCGCTTCACTAAATTATTAAGAATTTTATTTTTCTGTTGAACTCCTGTTGAAATTATTGTTGAGGTTTTAACACTGTTTTCACTTAGTTTTACTTGTTTCGACGGTTTTGGAGCTAAGAAAGTTTCATCTTTTATTTCTTCAATTATTTCCTCTGCAACAATTTTCTTATTAGATGTTGAAGCATTCGATTTGTTTTTAAATTGTATTGATCTGTGTAAATTAAAAGTGTTTATATAAGTTAATAGTTGTAAAAATTACGTTTACTTGATATCAGTACAAAAAAAATTGTTAAAATTGAAATTTAAAAAAATTAATGAAGCATGAAATGAGAGAAAACTGTATTTTTCGTAATGTTTTGCATTTATAAAATCTATTTTTTTTTCGTTTATTTTGGTATTACCACAATTTTCTTTATTACATACATACATATTTATATTAAATTAATACTGTTTGGAAGCGCATTATTGCATTGCATCTGATGACTAGTTCGCGATGTTTATACAAATAAACTGATGCTCATTTCGTGCATACAGTTTTATTTTTGTTTAAAAACGCGTGTATGAAAATTAAGTTCTTGAAACAAATTACAATCTAAATACCTAATCATTTATAAGATCAGCCATTATTATGATGCGAGTTTTGCCGTTTTTTGCGTATCATAATTTCAGTGATGCATTACTACGCATCAGATGTAGCGTAGTGATGTATTTCCCAACCGAACCTTACTGTTTCAAAGCATGTAATAAAAATCACTAGGCTACTAAGAAAGGGAATATTACGACACTTTTAAGTATGAAATAACATTGGATGTGGGCCAGCCATTAAGATAAACATATCTTTGATACTAATTTCAGATATTACTTATACCTATCTAGTCTGTTACAGTAATGTACAATTTTACTGATTTTAGATAAGAAAAAATTTAGAATATATTAGAAATATGTACCACAAAATATTTTTAGAATGTACTATAAAACCTGCAAGATTACTAAAGGCTAATTGCCTAAATTTTTCTAAAAAGATGTTGTAGATACATATGTCAGCAATTGAACTTTACAAATTGAACCAACCACTTAGTTAATATTATGTGCTTCTTAAAAATTTTTACATATAATTGAGTTATTCAAATATGTATGTATATTTTTTATACAAAATCCTAACATCTTCCATTTTCCCAAAATATATTGTTTATAATTATGATAAATTTTGATGTAAACATGCATAAATTGTTTAAAATAAAAAACTTACTTTACATATTCTTCATCCTCCCGTTCCTGTCTTTCGAGACGCTCTCTTTCCGTTTCTTTTGTATTGTATTGTTGCAGCATTGTATCATAGTCGACAGTTTGTTGTCGTCGATTCAAGTCCCGCAGTTCCTCTAACGATTCAAGCATTTCAATTTCATTTCTCGATTGCTGGGTACGGTTCTCTAACAGTTTCATTGGATTATTGGCCTCCTCTTCCCGCAATTCTTCCTCTTCTCTTCGCGCTTGTTCCTCTGCCATTTTCAAAGCCATAAAGTTTCTTGTGGCACCTGCTTCAATTTCATAATCTGTATTTTGAGGGTCTGTTTTAAAAGAAATTTCTTGCAAGCAACGTGTGCACTTTATGTAAAACCTATAAATACGTATTCCCAAATACGTTTCATTTTCCACATCCTCTTTGCGAGCATTAAACTTTTTACCCTTGTAAATGTATTCGCCACATGTTTTACATCTCATATTAAATGGAGCCATCAAACGTACTGTATATTGGCGATTCTTGGCCAATTTCATGCGGGGAATTTTTGATGGATCAAAATCCGGGGGATAGTATTTCTAAAAATCAAAACAACGGTTATTACTGAAATAACAATAGTTATTTTTACTTACATTTAAAACTTTGCGTTCCGACATTGTTTAAACAATTTAACACAAGGGAAAATGTTTGTAAACGATTTAAAAATTATGTTTTTTGGAAGAAAATAAAATGAAAACAAACGAATTTCAATGGTGACAAGTTAAAATGAACGCCGTTGAAATGTCAATGTGGCCAGATTCGAAACCAATTTAAAGTTCCCCCAGTATTAAAAAGTAGAGACAACAATCGCTCATATATATACACTGCTATACCGACTTAATTACTTACTATTTAACCAACAATAAGGGGCATTTATTATTTATTACTGAAACTTGTAGAGTTCGACAAAGATTTAAACAACTTTATTCTTTTCTTTTTTCAAAATTTTCATTTTAAAATAAGTAGAGACAACAACCGCAAGTCACCGCTTATATAAGAATACACTGTATAGCCGATATAAGTACTATTTAATCTACATTTATTAGACCATTCAAAAATATGAGTATGTAGTCTTTTTGATATTTTTTACATTGTATAAAAGATAGTGTTGACATTAAAAAAACCGGCTTTTATTTCGAAAATTCATAGATTAACCGGGTTAAAGGTTTTATAATTCAAAATGCAACTGTTATGTTCAAATAAATCATGTACAGTGTTGGCCATATACATATGGGAAATTATTTTTTTGTTTTAGATTTTAAGAAATCAACTTTATCCATTAAATATTTCTTTCATTTAATATTTTGAAAATTAAATGATGACGAATTTTTATTCACAAGACTTCAAAGAAAACGTGCATAAAATTTTGTGGTCGAGAGTAGTTCCATGTTGGTGAAATAAACACTCAAAGTTAAAATTTCTCAAAAATGTGATTGAAACCAAGTAGTTTTTTTACAACTTTTTGGTATTATGAGAGCGGCTTACAACTTAGAAAATCAATTTTGCTAATGTAAACTGTATACACTTGTTGAATGACTATAGTCCATATTTAATTGTTGTGCCATTTATAAGTAAAGAATTACGTGGTCGCAAGATTTTGAAACCAAATTTATACAATTTTACAAAATTTGCAGTTTTTTGGATATAATATTTGCGGCTCTTAGGTTATGCAAAATGTATAAATGAGAAAAAGTAGTAAAAGTAAAATGTATACATCAAACCCGTCGTTTGATGTATATCTCCAAAATGTGCTCTAGAAAGTATCTCTGGGGGAGAAGCTTAAATATTGGAAAAACAAACGTGAATGTTTCGAAAAAGGGCTTTAAAGGGCAGCGTAACTTCAATATACCCAAAATACTTGAAGTATCGAATTATCGTGGAATTGCTAAGCTGAATGCTATTCCTAAACTTCTTGAAAAAATTTTATCAGACAATCTATCACATCAAGTTTCTTCATTAGTGTCTACATGTCAGCATGGCTTCTGTAAACATCGTTCCACAACAACGAACATCCTCGAGCTCACAACCTTAATAAATGATGGTTTAGTAAATAAGCTACAAACAGACGTAATATATACAGATTTTAGTAAAGCATTTGACAGAGTGAACCATAATATGCTACTAAATAAATTATCGCTAATGGGATTTAGCTTTGCAGCTTTAAATTGGTTGTTTTCCTACTTATCCAATAGAACGCAACAAGTTAAATTTAGAGATGCCACTTCCAAAGTTATTGAGGTCCCATCTGGTGTTCCCCAGGGAAGTCATTTAGGTCCAATACTATTTACTTTATTTATAAATGATCTCCCTAATGTTATTTCTCATTCCAAAGTATTAATGTACGCTGACGATGTCAAAATTCTAAAAACCATTCGAAACTCTAGCAGTCAACACTTACTTCAATCCGACATCGATAAACTTTCGCAATGGTGTAAAATAAACCTTATGGATTTAAATATAAAAAAATGTAAACACATGTCATTTTTTAGAGTAAGAAATTACGACACCAACTATTTTATAGATGAATTGCCGTTGGAAAAAGTCCACAATATTAACGATCTTGGAATATTACTAGATCATAGACTTAATTTCCGTGATCACATTGCAGTAACTGTCAATAAAGCGAATGGTGTTCTCGGATTTATGAAACGATGGTCGAAAGAATTTTCTGACCCATACATTACTAAACATCTTTATACATCTTTGGTTCGTCCTATTCTTGAATATGGATCAATTATTTGGGATCCCTGTTATAATATCCATTCAAATAGTATTGAAACTATTCAAAAGCAATTCTTAATTTTTTGTTTACGTGGTCTTGGCTGGAATTCACTCGTGCTACCGTCATATGAAAGCAGACTCAATCTAATAAAGTTACCAACACTAAAAAGTCGTAGATTAATGCTGGGTATTTCATTTTTACTTGGATTAATCCGTGGTGATATTGAATCGGAGTTTTTGCTTGGTAAAATTAATTTTAATGTCCCATCTCGACCAACCCGTAACTTTCAACCGTTGAAAATAATGTACTACAGCTCCGTGTATGCTAACAACGACTCCTTTCGCCGCATATGTGAAAATTTTAACAAATGTTATCATTTAATAGATTATTCGGAAAGTAATGCTAATATAAAAAGAAAAATTGTTTTGCATTTAAATTCCTAAAAATTTGTATAGAACTTTAGTCTGTAAGGATTTATATTAATCTATAGACCAAATAAATAAAATAAAATAAATGATTTCGTTTTTGATATTCGAATTTTCGAACAAATCCCGTCATTTTATTTTGATATAATGACAGTAATGTTAATTTTCTTCAAATTTAAATATTAACTGCCTTATGCTTAAGTTTAAATTTGTTTATTAAATGCCACTAATTGTAAAATTATAATTTGTTTTGTTTTGTTCAACTTGAATGGATAGCCTATAGTTATATTTGCTTATCCTAGACACAACGCAGTGCTGTATAAGCAAATCTTGTTCGAAAAACTACATTTTCGATATGTTTTAAATCAAATCTAGTAGATTAAATGATGAAACAGAATACGACCGTAACTTACAGCAAAAACGTTGTCAGAAAAAAATGGCCCATAATTAAGTCGTTGGGAGTAACTTAAAATACTGTCATTTTTAATACATATTTTAATTTCAGAATGACATTTGTGAAAAATAAAAATTATTTTCAAAATTTTTAAGGAAATAATATAAATCAATATACAGATGAAATGAGTGCAATCACTGCCATGGACGTGATTAAAAATATATCCAGCATTGTAAAAAATACAATAAATACGTACACGCTGTACGAGGAATCCCTGATGAGAAGTAATCGAAGGTGGTGGGTGAGGCCGGTTAATTTGACCCGAGATTCCATCGGATTTTTTAAGACGTGTATGGAACAAATAAAAGTCCAGGATGAAGAACACTTTTTAAGGCAACGAGAATGGAGGTATCTAAATATAATATGTTGCTTACGTTACTAAAACCAAAATTGCAGAAGTTTTCAAGAAGAAAACCGATTGATCCGGAACAACGTCTCTCAATAACCATACTGTACGTATTGAGTTTTAATAATGTTGTACATACAAATGTATATACCAATATTTATACACTCTAGATACCTAGCCCACGGATGCAATTTCCAAGTATTGGCTTGGGCATACAAAATAGGATTTTCTACAACGAGGGAGATCATTTATGAAACGTGTCAAGTCATCTGGGATAGCCTCCATGAAATATATTTATCAAATCCTAACAAAAATGAGTGGATAAAAATATCTTCAAATTTTTTGAAAGAAACCGGTCTTCCTCATTGCTTAGGCGCCATAGACGGGAAGCATATTCGCATCAAAAGTCCAAAACAAAGTGGATCATTATTTTATAACTATAAAAAGTTCTTTAGTATTGTTTTGCTGGCGGCATGTGACGCGAATTATGCTTTTACGTATGTGGGTGTCGGAGCTTTAGGAGGCCAAAGTGATGGCGGTGTATTTCGTGAGAGCAATTTTGGGAAAAAAATTATTAATAATGAACTTGACGTTCCAAATCCTAGATCATTACCAAATTCAAATATTGTGTTTCCGTACTACTTTGTAGCAGATAATGCGTTTCCACTATTAAAAAACCTTATGAGACCTTATCCGGGGAAACACCTTCCGGAAGACAAAAGAAAATTTAATAAAAATTTGTCAAAAGCTAGAAGCAGAATAGAAATTTCTTTTGGAATCCTCGCCAACCGTTGGAGAATTCTGCACACTTCAATTAATGCTTACCCAAAGAACGTTGATAAAATAGTTTTAGCAACAATAGTTCTGCACAACATCTTAATTTTTCACAAAGACAAACAATATTTTAATCCAGAAAATGCAGAAGAAAATTTTGAAGAATTGGAAAACATACGACTACTGCCTTCGAACCATTCATCTTCAGATGCATTTACTTTACGGGACAATTTAAAGAATTATTTATCAAATATAGTAACATTATAAATAAAAAGTCCTGTATTTTGTTTAATATTAAAAATTATTTTATTTTATCAGGGAACAAACAAGAAATAGATACATAGTAATTCATATAATATACACAATTTATAAAACAAATTGTTGCACACTACTAGTAAAACAAATGCAAGTCAAAAAAAATGGTCAAATATTTATGAATTTGCATATTCACTTATTTTTGAATAAATTAATGAACAAATCGCGCTTTCAATTTCATTAATTTGCTGCATCGTTAGATTAGCATCCTGAATTTTATTTGCCAAAGTTCCGAAGATTAATTTTTGAACTTATATTTTCAATAGATTCTGTTGCTTTATTTAAAAATTTTTCCATTTGATTTTGAATATCCTCTCGTTTATTTTTCCGTTTTAATGATGTTGTTGTGATGAATTCAGTGTCAATTTCATCGATTGTTGTATCCACCGATAAGTCGGGCACATTAGATATAGTTCTGAAAGTATACATACATAGATATGTATTTATATTGTTAATACAAATGCGTATTTATTCGTACTTCCTTTTACACTTCACATCATCTAAAAAACGTAGGCTGTCAGCGTATTTGTAAGGTTTACAAAACAAAAACTCGCGTCCGGAAGGCTGATTTTCTTTTTGCTTGTACCTTTTGTAAGCGTCGCGGATACTCTTCCACCTTTTCTTTGCATCATCATCTATCAATATAAAAACATTTTTGAAGTTATTAAAAAAAAGTTCACTAACCTGAGATTCCGACCGCTTCTCCAATTTTTTTCCACAATCCTTGTTTCAAATAAAAATTTGTATACATATGGGATTGCAAGTTATATATGCAATCGTGTTTTTGCACATATTCTATTAATTTTTCGTTAATGTCACTAATTTCATCAAAAAGTTTTTAAAATAATATTATTATTAGATTTTTTACAAAAAAAAAATAACGATTTTTTTAATTTATCTTGTTTCTTTCTTTTAATTTTTCGTTGACACAAAAACATTTAGTTTATTTACAAAATGTATGAAAATATGGTAACGTTGTTGAGAGAATGGGAGTTTCAAAATGAGAGCATAAAAATAATCGCTGTCAAAATAAAATAAAATCTATTTTTACAAGCGCATTCTACGACTTCAAAAAATGCCAATTTGTATGGAAAAAAACGCTATGCCCCAGTTCTGTTTCATCATTAAGTAGATTTGGATTTGTCAAAACTATGTGACAAATCTACATGATTGCAACTAGTTTTTCCCAAATCCACTAGATTTGCTCAAAACTCCTCCGTGGAAACATAGCATTAACGTTTTAGTGATGCCAACCAAATGTTAGTCGCTAAGAAATTTCCGGAACTGGGCGTTTAAAACTGTTTAATTTAAATGCAAATACAATTATACTCTACATCACCACTGGTATTATACCATGTTTCCACGATCAGTTGAATTATTTAATTCGGCCTCTGAATGACGATAGCCATTGCGTATGATACAAAAATACGTTTGTATCATACGCGTTTTCTATTTATTTGCATTTTTTTGTAATTTTATTTTTTATTTGTATCCAACCAATGAAAACAAACAGCTTATTTTGATAAATACTCGATAAAAACTAGAGATGACAGTCATTCGCTCGTAATTCATAAGGTAAGTCAAAGTGAATTATGTACAGCTTGTGTAATTCGCAGCAGAAATGGCGAATCATGTAATTTAGTACGTAATTGGAGGTTGAATGATGAATGGAAGCGTAAACTACGAATAATTGCATCATGTGAACGGGGTTTTATGCGTTTTGTTTTTAGAATTTTTGTAATAAAATTCGTACTGACTATTTTTTTTTTAACACACTATGGTGAAAGGCAGATATATAAGATTCAGCACAGCCGAATATAGAACTCTTACTTATATACATATTGTAAAATTAATTTCTTTATTAAATTCGTTTAATTAGTATTTATTTTAAATTTATTTAGACGTGACACCATTTTATAGAATTATTATATTTCTTTTTGTATACTATATGTATTTACAATAAAATAATAACTCCATATTTCATGCATACATAAATTTACATGAAACTTTCATCGTTTTCATTATTATCAGGATTATTATTTGGCTCTTTAATAATACTACTAAATCTAATCGGAATTGTGGTACCACTTGTATTCCGATTAGATCTCTCCAGAGCACTTGGATTATCACTAAGGATTGAGCTCATATCGGATTCGTTGCGAGAAATGTCACTAATTTTTCTCGTTCCACTCGAATTGCTTTCGGGATCACTTTCAAAGCTAACTTTCTTTTGCGTTTTACTATCCTCCTTGAGAATGGAGCGGGTGTTTTTATGTTTTACCAGTTCATAAGCACAAGTGTAAAGGAACGTGTACTGGGCCAAAGTCTGTACCATCTTCATTCGTTGAAAACGTAATTTCTTAACGGTTTCGTAAATATTAATTTTTGATTCATTCTTTAGACGCTGCATAATGATATCGAGTCCAATAAAGGTACCAGTTCGGCCGACACCTGCACTACAATGAACCACGATCGGCGAATAACTGGGTATTTTTTCCACCTTAACTTTGCGTATGAATGTTATTAAATGTGTGGGATCTGTGGGACAACCGTGATCTGGCCATTTCTTAAAATAAAAGTGTACAACTTTTTGTTTCAGCCCAAAAGTTTCATGTGTTACTGATAGTTCAGTGCGATCATAAAGATCAAATGAATCTTTCTTCTTTACAATAACATTGATGCCTTTTGATTTTAGGGGGAAATATTCGTGACACTTTATCTGTAAAATCAAAATTTAATAAAGAATGAATTTGTATGTTTATGGTTATATATTTATCTATACGTACAATATCACCTTCCCTGAACTGGGTGACCATTACAATAACTCTAACATTATGTTGTAATACCATACGCCAGAAATCTTTTGTACTTTCTGGTTTAGGACCTTGAGTTGCAATATATTCTTTGCGCCTCCGGTAACCCTTAAATTTGTTTAAACAAATTATGTATTTTAAATTAAAGTGAATCGATTACAATTATGTACCAATTGAAACTTACATCTATAAACGAAGCATTTATATAGTCAGATCCATCTGCATCGATATCCAAAATGACACGATTTTTATCATCTATAGCAAAAAAGATTGTTAAATTTAAGAAATTCCATTATATATTTATTTACAAATAAGAATATGTTTTTTTATTTACATGGAAATATATCGGCATAACGATTTTTGTTGTAACCCATTTCGGAAGCAGAATAACTTAGATCCAAAGCAACAGCCGTTAACTCTTTAAATTCGCGTGCAATTTTTTCTGGTTTCGAAAGGTCACGATAGAAAATGGCAAAATTTTTAGCTATTATATCACCAAATGAGTCCTCAATGCCGTGACAAGATTCACGTTGCCTTCCAAAAATGAAACCATAAAACACATTAACAAATTATCAAGAAAATACAAATACAACTTTTAATGCTAATGTACCATTTTATACGTTTTGTCACCCATAGATAAATAAAGCCAGCTATAAATGCCAATAGCAGGCAACTCGAAACACTGGCCAATATAATTGTCAATTCAATTAAAGCATCTGTTCTAAATTCCAAAATAGCGGCATCGTTATATCCCGATTTTGTAAACAAGCGAATAACTAAACTATACTCGGTATCTTAAACAACAACAAAATAAAACATATCTATTAGTTCTAATCGTCATTAGTTGTCGTGCTAATGTTCTGCTGTCAAATTACCTGGCTTCAGAGGACCATTACAATACGCTGATGAAGAGCCAACACAATCTTCAGTTCCAATTACAAACTCTATTTCGTTACTTGTTGCAGCTCTCCTAGAACGAGGATTCCAGTGTGCTGGGGTGGTTTGATATTGTGTAATACAATCGGAATTTTTGTCTTCATAAACATTGTTCCATGATTTTGTTGTAGGCCATTCTAAAATTGTATTCATTGCGCCATATCTCAATTGTATTTTATCGCAATCCTTTTAAAACAAAGTTCAACAAAGAAGCAATATTAAAATTCAAGAGTATGGAATGAACAATTTTAACCGATTTTTTAAATTTAATAGTATTTTTCTTTTTAAATAGTTAATTTAAAATAAATCCTTACCTTTTGCGATAATAATAAAGCCACATACATAATTGTTCCTGAATCGGATTCTAAGATATCAGCAGGAAAACGAACTATGGCCGTCTTAGAAGGATTACTATTTTCATAGGCCTCCACACGAGATTTATTTATATCGGCAACCTCTAGTTTATTAGGAACTGGAATTTATTTTCAAAATGAAATGACTTGAACAAAACCAAGAGCAAGTCTTAACAAACTTACTTCCAGCAGGTGATTCAAATTTATCTCTTACAGCTGTACTGAAAATATCAACATCTTTGGTTTTAACAGAAACTGAAACACTGTAACTATATTCGGGTCTCAAATTCGTTTCATTGAATATGACAACTCCATCACTATTGAACTCAGCCTGAAATTCTCTTTGAAAGTGGACAGTGTCGTAATCTTGACGACTGCCGGTAAATTCCAAAAGAAAATATTCAATTAAGCCATTTGATTTGCAAGGTGAAAACCAGCTTAAAATCACATAGGCTTTGTATTCAGAGTCTGTCTCAGATGGGCCATTTGGTGTAGATTTTAAATTTGTTATTGGATCAGAAACTATAGAATTTAAGAAAATTAAAAATTAATTAAAAATTACATGTTTTGAAAAATTAAATGTAATTTTTTCTTACTCCATGGTTTAGTAATAACCACATTTGGCGGAGTATACTCTCCTATGCCAAATTCATTCTTAGCTGCTACTTGTATACTGTATCGGGTGTAAGGTCTTAAATCGTTAAATAATAATTCCAAGACCGATGATTCTCGGCTAACTGGATCGGAAGAGTATGCGCTACATCTGCTAGGAATTCCATATCCTGCCTCCACAAATTGAAAATACAAAATATATAAACTAATAATGCCATTTGCATAAAGGGGAGGCGTCCATGTAAATGACAGCGTAGAATTTGTTCGGGTCTTAAGACTCAAATGTTCAGGCCTGTTGGGAACTATTTTATTAAATTATTAATATAATAAATAAAACTAATTGGGTTTCCGATTATATCGATTAAATTTTTTATAGCTAAAGCCGCAGAAAGATAGCAGCACCATTTCCAATAATATCGATCGTCGATGTGTGGTACATTTTCAAAACATTGAAAAATAATATATCGTGTACAAACGTGACAAGTCATATTTAGTGAATTATACAAGAATAGTAGAAAATGTATAACATTTCTTGTTTTTCATATTTTAAAAATCGGTTAACAGTTTTCTTTTTACGATTTCTCATTTTTCAATACCAGTTTAGTACCACAGACCGTATATATATAGGCAGGTTAAAGAACTTGTTGCTGTAACTTGCTCATTTTTAAAAATTTCAAAACCTTGAAATTGTAGCTTAACAAGTTAACTGTAACATGCCTTTTAATTGAAAAAACCGAAATTTTGGAAATGATGTCCGCTAAAAATTACCTTATTATTTATTCAATAATTAAATTACAATACTAGCTAAAATATTTGGTAAATTTTAAATCAAATCACAAAATTGTTTAATTTAACAAATTGCATTGATTTGAAACTTCTTTATAAATATTATAGAATAGAACAACTTACAATAGGATTCAGTTTTTTGGACAAATGTCTTATTAGCAGACCAGCCTGCAATGTTAAAGAATGAAGTGTTGCAGACATATTCGGTAAAAGGTGAGAGGGGTCCTATTTCGGCATTAAAAAGAATTACCAATTGACCTTTGACGTATTTTTCTGCCACCTAGGATGGAAGATAATTAAATGTTAAATTAATATTACATACATACATAGTATCTATATAATTAATAGGCAAGACGATTTTTTGTGACCCCTTTTACTCTTACAGTATACATCTGATCTTGGCAAAAATTATATCATTTTAAAGGTATTTGTTCGCAGATGTGCACAATATATATATTAATGAGATCGGTTCAGAAATTTAGGAGATATAGGAGTTTAAAGTTGTTACTAATACATAGAAACAATAGTCACACGTACGTATTCTTGAAATTAAAAACAAACAAAGCAAGAAACAAAACAAAAAAAGTAAACAACACGGCTTTTTGAAAAAAGAGAGGAGAGTGCAGAAACGTTTAACTTCTCTGTTGCTGTTTGATTTTTGTATTTTGCATGATATTTGTTTTTGTTGTTGTTTTTAATAAGGCTTAGGCAATGCGAAAATAGAATTTTATTGTTTTATATTTTTGTGTAAAGTGCTAAATTGTGAATGAGATAATGATCTATTTTGTTATAATAGTTGTGTTTTGTTGCTATCAATGAGTGTTAACGCTTAATGTTAGCAACAAAACGAACATTACCTGACTTGGCATCACTCCACAGAAGAAATCTGCTAAATCTTGAAATTATTTACATTTTCTTAAAAAAGGTTTTTTTATTTGATATTTTTTTTTATTTAAATTTTATTTTAAAATATTTTTTTATTGTTTGACATAAACACATTAATATTTGTATTTTCATTTTTGAATTGGTAGCACTTTTATCGACGTTAAAATTAACTTGTATAATTTTACACGTTAACTCCTAACGTTTATAAATTTTAAATTTATATGAAATTGCCTTTGAACGTTAGCAACAAAACACAACTAATATCGTTACGATTGTTACCAAATCGAAAGGAATATTTTTATAAGAAGTAGGACTTCAGTTTTATATTCAGAGTTTTCGATTGGAAGTTTTTCGTTATTAAAACTTTTCAAAAAAGTTAAATTGAAGGACATTCCCGAGGAAACAACGAACTGGGAATATAAAAACATGCGTAAATAATGCTTGGGGACACCTAAAGAAATGCCAAACAATGTACTGATATTGGTGTTTGAACTGGAAAATTATTGGTAGGGCATCAGTACCGGAATTCAGTAATTTTTTTTTAATTTTAAGTATTGATATCTAAAAGTAATGACAAATATCAGTTACATTAACGAATTTCCCTAACTTTTTAACAACCGTAGAATATTTTAAAGACAAATATCGGAAAAATATAAGAATGTCAAAAGTTATGTATTGAAATATTTTTAAAATATAAAATTATTAACGTGAAGTTTTAATTTATTTTTTACTTTTTCGATTATGTTTAACGAAAAAAATCGGTGAAATGAAGTTCAGAATACATACCACATAACGACAAAATGTTGTAGTTAAAAAAAATACTGAATTGCGGTACATAATTATTAGTTTTGATTGATTTGGAAGATTTAAATGATGGATTAACGAATTGATTCAGTGTCAGTAAGAAATAAAAATAGCCTGTAAAAAATATAAGTAAAGTTTAGTTGGTCATGCCGGTATATGATACACCGCAATAAATGGATATGTATATCGCTTATATGCAGGTTCAGCACAGCAAGGACTTGATGATATTCTTCTTTTTTTGGGCTATTCTAACCAATTAGGAAATAGTAGTGTAAAGTGAAAACTGTAAGTTGAATATGTGATGGTTATTTGTTATATAAAAATAGATACAAGTTGAAACTGCTAAATATAAATCATGTCTTTTGGGATGAAGAGTGTTTAACCGTACTTAGCAATTTATCGTTTATTATTCATTTACTTGCTATTAAACTTGCATATATTAACAAAAGACTGAAATTTATAGTTTATTAATGATTTCTTTCAAACAGTACTAAAAACAGTACTTGAGAAATTAAGGCCTTATTATGCATATACAAAATCAGTGTGTAATTGGAAGCCAATGCATATCGTTATGCGGTTCTATATGAAGGCTAATAAAAGGCCCATTAGAAGGCCTCATAGAATATCTACTATTAAATTCTATTAGAAGACATTAAAATTGAATAAATGTATGTCTGCTGAAGTCTTTGTCGAGTGTTATAAGGAAAAATTTATACAGCATATACCTGTTGGATGGACTACTAATGACATCCAAATAAAATTTATTTATAATTAGATAAGACATTATTTATTTTAAATATTTTTACTGTTTTCACAAATTATTTAGAACATTTCAACTCTGTATTTTGAACAGCTAACATTTCTTTACTGGTGTGTACACTGTACAGTAGAGTACTCCAGCATTGTGAACGATGCGTAAATATGTAGGGGATAATAAGTCGATAGAAGAAATGTTCGTTATTTTTTATTATTTTTAAAATAGTTGAAATACTTTTGTAAAACAAGTTGTATAACTAATTTTGACAATTGAGGCTTTAAACTTCTGATGGAAGTTTTACTAAAACCCATCACATTTTCTAAAAGAAAACATTATTCAAAGCAAATTATACACTTTGATAATATCAATAAAGTTAATTTTTTACCACAGATTTGAACTACAAAAATAGGGTTTTATTTTAGCTTATTTATGCAATTTTTCCAGCATTGGTTCTGGTCGAATTTCGACCGCTTGGCGAACTCTAGTATACATAATTGTACATGACAATTGTTAAAAATTTTGCACATTAAACATTAATTTATAATTCCTAAATTGTTTGTAATAATTCCACTTATAGTACAAACATATCGTCACCTACAACGCAAACGGCCCTAGTTAACATTTTTTTAAATGATACAGGAGATTAAAAAACTATTTTAATTACAAAGTTTGTTTCTATCACAGCAATTAATTTTTTTCAATTAACAAATTGTTTAATAGTGAAACTTAGATTTTTATGATAGTTGAGAATGGCATATGTAGAGGATAAATTTTGTCAGAGGAGTCATTAGAGTCAACAATAAAATCAATTTTGAATTTTTGATTAGTTAGGGCCGTTTGAGTTTCAGGGACGATATGAAAATGTTAATTTTTTTAACGTATCTTAAGAATAGGTCAAATTTTCGGATATCTATTACAGAAAATATATACATACTTAAACGACTACTTACTGCAATTGGGGCAGGACCACGTGCAATACAAACTATTCGCGCAAATATTGTGGCACATTTGTTATTAACATCTGACTCACGTGCACTTATTGCAAATTTTGTAGGATAGACACCCATCATTTGAACTTCAGGTGCTGGGGCTACCATGGAAGCGGTTTCTTCTTCAATATGCAAAAGTTCGCCATCCATTGATTTCGTAGTTGGTATTATTTGAATTGTATATGTCATACAGGATTTTAGCCCATCAATGAATATGGATGTATTTGGGGTCGATTGATCAAATTCTGGAATCATTTTGTTCTCATTGTCCCAACCGCATAGGCGATAAACATTCAAACATAAATCAGCATATGCAGGAGGTTCCCATGAAATTTGAAACGATAAAGGCTTAGAAACGATGGTAACATATTGCACAGCCGAAGGTCCTTAAATTAAAAATCGAAATCGACGAAAACCGAAATTTACACATTTCATTGGTCTTGACAAATGAGTTCTACTTACTGCCTTCAAGTGTTTCAAATGTTCGAGAAAACGATTGTCCCAATGATTCGTTTCTTGATCGAGGTGTAATAGTATAATTGTATTTACCACAAGGATCTAAATCATCAAAATCTGTATATGTATCTTCAGTATAGGTGTTTTTGGGTGGCGGTTCAAGAATAGGTCTTTGTTGGGGTCCTTTTATTTCAACAAAATAATCTTTAACACATTTTCGATGATGAACTGGAGGATTCCATATTAGTGAAATATTTGAATTTCCAATATCGGTTGATATAATTGAAACGGCGCTAGGTACTATACAAAATTGTATAAATATAATAATAAATATTTAAATTTAAAAGCTAAGAAGTACACTTACCTTGTTCTGGAGATACAAATGCTTGCTCTGATTTTATGGTTACATTGTTATTTATGTAGATCTGAAATATATAATCCTCGCATCCCTCTAAACCACCGATAACATAATCGTTTGTAGCTGCTTCTGTTAGATTTGCATTCCATTCGCATTGTATACCTAAAATCGGAATATAAAAATATAATTTGCAGTAGTAGTGTTCCACACAAGTAAGTATATCAAATATTTTAATTACTTTCATCTGGTATAGTTGTGGTGCTATTGCCGTCTTCGACGGAATCATCCAACAGAGTAAAAGTATGTGAAGTGTTCGCATCAGTAGCATCACAATCTTTAATAAACCATTTCAAGTAATAATACCTAACACAAGTTGTATGTGTTAACGGTCCCCAAGTGACCTTCATTTGGGCATTTTCATAAGGTACGATACTTAAAGTAACATTTCCGGGTTCTAAAAATGTTTTTTAATCATTATTCAGTATTAAATTATCGCGGATCAGTGTCTACAATTCATTAAAACACCGCATTGGTCGTACGATTTGGTGGCGTGATTCGACCACTAGATTCACTTACCTTCATATTCCGTAGTGCTTTTATTTGTCTGTGTTGAAATCAGCGTACTATTTATATTATATGTTTTTAAGGTAATTGTATACTCTCGACAGGGACTTAAAGATTCAAATAATTGAAAATTTATATCATTCGCTAAAGTAGACTGAAATGTATTACCGGCTGTTACTGCTTCAACTTGATAATTTAGGACACATGTACGATATTCAGTTGTCCAAGTAATATTTATAGATTCTGTCGACGTCAAAATTTCGTCAATCAATACTACTGGCTCTATTAAATTGTAATAATTAAATGGTTATTTAAAAAATTTTAGTGATGTATTTTAATCTATATAAATAAAAATGTAACATTTGTTCGCTATTGGATTAAACTCGAAACAAATTTTGAGGTATACTATATATTTCGATGTGTAAACGGTATATATTTTATGTTACAGATATACGTACTTATTATGTATATAATATACATTGATATATATAAATATTTTATTTTTTACCTTGATATTCAGTTTTTTCGTCTCGTGTTATTTCAACCATTTGTTGATTTTCATCAGTTAATTGTTTTATTGTCAGTACAGCCAAATACGTGGAACATGGATCAAGACCTAAACTAGAAAAATAATAGTGATGATTAATGATGACAATTAAAGGACAACCGTGTTTTTGATATAAATTTCTATAGGATGTTTAAATTATATAAAATTTTTTAATTAATTAATAATTATTACTTTTTTAAGATTAATATTTGCGAAAACATATGTATATTATGTACAATGTACATTTTACATACATATGTACATAATACCAGCGTACTCACTATGGTTCTAAAAATAACCGTCCTATAGTCGAGGATATATGGATATTTGTGTTAATTTTTTGTAATAGAACTCTTACCAAATATGATTCTCATTTCCAGCCGTTTCAACATTTTTGATACTTCTACATGTTACATTTTGCAGTTCATATTTCTCTGTGTCAACTACAGTAAATGCCAAACTATTTGATGTCTTTTCCACTTGTATTTCAATATCATCTGAAAATTAAAAAGTAAAAATTTAATAAAAAAAATATTATTAATGTATGCTCCTGAGAAGTAATGATATGAAATTTTAGCAATATTAAAAAAAATTGCAGAATTTTGAATATACATATTTCGGATGGTAATTCGAATATTTGAATTTGAATATATGTACATATTTCGGATGGTAATACTATATGTACATAGGAAATATAAAGATAGTCGATAGACCTCTCATTTGATATATAACCATATTCTTGACTCTGAATATAGAGTTTGGGATGTTCAAAAATCAGTATTGTATATAGTTTCTCAATTAGGAGTTTCTAGTATTAACAATACATATGCATGTATTTGATGATAGGTATAAAACAAATGTTTTATTTAAAAAAACATAAATTAATCTTACCTGTAGTATTCTCACTGCTGGTGTTCTGTCCATTGGCGTTGAATATTAAAAGTATGAAAATTAATATACATTCCAAAATTTGATATGGCGGTTTCCAATGTTTTTTAAAATAGATTTTGTTCGCCATAGTATTTACATGATAAAACTAGAATTAAATAAATTTAATAATTACATACAATATGTATAATAATAATAATAATAATAATAATAATAATAATAATAATAATAATAATAATAATAATAATAATAATAATAATAATAATAATAATAATAATAATAATAATAATAATAATAATAATATTTATTAATTTTTTTCTACATATTTTTCTCGGCTCTTACTTTTGTTTCACCCTGTTTAACAAAAATTGCCAATTCTAAAATAAGAAATCATAACAAAAATTAATCAATCTCATTTACAAAATTGTTCTTGTGAAATACCATGCAATATATACTTGTAGTAAATGATATAAATTTAATCACAGTTAATTATACGTTTGATTGTACCTTTATTATCAAAAACGTCTACTGTCAGTTTCTAAATTATCGTTAATTTCTGTGCGTTGTTGTTGTTGGGGGAGAAAATAATAATAACAAAAACAATACAATACAATCAATAATTAGTATATACGAAACACTTTTCACTGACTTTCGTTCACACTGCGAATCACTTGACTAAAGAACTCTGAACTCTGAAAATATTTCTAATTGTTTTATTCTACACTGGCTTTGTACTTATTTACATTTTTATAATTATTACCTAATCATTTAACGATAATTCTTTTGTTAAATCGGTATATAAGGTTATTGCAACCTGCTGTAGTTTTTCGGATTTAATGTAAATATGTACATCTTCCTTGGTATAATGGTTAATAATAATTTTGTACAATTTTTTGTTGACAAAGTTATTTCCGCGTTCTGTCAAAGAATACCAAGTAATTTCTATATGATTTAATTGGAAACTGTTTTAAAACAAATCTATTAAGAAGATCAATAATTATCAATTGTTCTATAATCGTTTTTGACGAACCTTATATACTCTTTACCAACTTTTCAAACTCACAAACCACAGGCTGTATACATACCTTTTATGTATGTATATGACGAATTTCAGTATATTTGAGCTAGAAGAAGTGGTTAAAATTTAGTTAAAATTTTCAACAACATACTAACATACAGGTCTGTCACACATTTCGATCGGAATGGTTTCAATTCCGTATTATTATTCCGTTCGATTTTGTTTTAGCTTCTTCAAATTTCGAATTATGTAGTTAGTTCACAAAAAATTTTAATTATATTGATTTTATTTAAAATTGATTCTGTTTAGCTTATCAAAACCAGAATCGTATATATTTCTATTCCAATTTTTATAAAGAAGCAAAAATACGTAAATAATTCCACTTTCGATCGGAATGGAAATCTGTGGCAGCTCTGATAACTTCGAATTTTTGAAATTAATTTAGATTTTTCTAACATAACATAAGATTGTTATATGGTATGTGTGCTAAATTTCAACTGAATCGGGCTACGAGAACTGGTCGAAAATTCAGTGACAAAATTTGTACCATATTACAAACCAACCAAACAAAGCGGACTTCCATACATACTTATTTATATTCCTGTTGGACCTATTTCATGGTCAAGGTTTAGAAATTGTAATACTTCTTGACCTAATCCAATAGCAGAGTTGGCCGAACAGGTGAACACGTCAGAGGGGACATTTGGAAAACTTTGCGGCTAATATACATATATACATATGTTTTGAAGTTCGAGTGGCGCCTTTATAATCGCGAGAACTTTTATTTCCTTGTATAGTTCGCATCATTAAGCTAGAGAGCGAGGTTTCATATGTAAGGTCCATCGCATTACTCTAGCATGAGCTTAGTAAGTAAAGAGACAGTTAAAATTGTGAAACTCAAAGTTTTCAGAACAGAGTTTTCGTTCTTCAAAAGGTATGAATGAATTTTCTATAATATTGAACCTAGTCATATAGATCCCGGAGTAAATGATAATCTATAAAAGTACGTTTAGTACGTTTTCGTTTTTTAGAAGGTACTTTTTGAATCATCTATAATTTTGAACCTAGAAACATAAATATATAAAATTAACTTTCCCGTAATCAGCTTAAAATTAGGAAATTTTTTCAAAAAAATTTAAGAATTTTTTGTTCACAAATTGTACTGAAGTCAGCAGTCGCTGGTAGGGATATATATATATTTTTCCCTTTAGTTAATCTAAAAATAAATTTTATCTAATGTTAGTACCATGGTATATTTAACAAGGTAGTCTCGTCGCTACAACAAATACAATAATACAAAAACAACAGGCATTTTGTTATTGTAAAATAGGCCAAACTGTCAAAAAAATGTGTGTGTGTAATAGAAAAACAATAAATAAACACAACAGAAATTTGCGATTTTTGTTTTAAAAATTTAAAATAAGAACTGAAAGAATAAGAAATGTCTTTATTTGCATCCATGTTTACGTAAATAAGTGTCCGGAATATTGAATATCGTAAAATTTAGCGTTCAGTTTTTGTGGTTGTTAATGCATTTTAACATCAAGTCATGATTTTTTAGATAAATGTAAGTAACAATTTCAGATAAAGCATAACAGAATGATAATTTTTCCATAATTTCTCTGAATTAGCTTCATCTGCATAACAAGTCTAAACAAAAATAGGTGAAAATTAAACTAATTCTAAAACTGTAGGTAAGAATGTGAGTGCATCTGTTATCAAGCGTCCCTAAAACTTTTACAGAGGTATCGAACTTCGTTGATTAAATTGGTGGTTTATACAAAGGTCGCTTCTATATAGCTTTTATAGAACCAGTTCCTGGGATGCTCTTTAATTTAAAATTATCATCGCCAAACTAGAACAGATAAAAGTAGGTAAATTGCATGCGTGCTATGTTTGTGTGTCACACAAACATAGGTCACGTTAAGTCTTAACTCCGGGTACATAAAAGCAATGAGTGCCACATTGAAGTCACACACAATATTATTATTCTCCAATCTTCATTATTTTAAATTAATTTAATTGAATTAATAAAAAATATAAAACTTAAATTTATTTTTTTACAATATTTCACAATTATTTTGAAAGATTTTTCAAATTCAAATAATTTTAAAATTTTCCATAGTAACGTAAACAAACATTTTGACAAATTGGCCTTAAGCAGCTGATAATCAGCTGTGCTGATGAGTATACCTTCTTAATCTACCTTGATTAGTACCCTTTGATATTTTTGACTACAATTTTGAACTTCGCAGTGTTGCCATACAAAATAACATAAAATGTCACTGTTTGCTATCAAGACAATACATGTTTTATAAAAAAGAAGAAGAAGAGAACTTTAACGAAAAGTTAAAAACGGTGTTCAGTGTTAAAAACGAAATAATTGTATATTGAATTCTTCATAATTTATACTAATCAAGAAATAAAACATTTTAATGTTTATTTTTTAACAATTGTTTTGATTTTTTTTTGCATCAACTGTTCACACTTTAGTATTTCTTGCTCAAGTTTAAACCACCTCCATTGAACGCTTAAACTAGCAAACAAAATTAACTAACTGAGTACTCAAAAATAATTCTCGGAGATTAATTTTAATTTAATTAGTAATCGTCCACCTAAATATTGGACCTAATATGCATCGATTGAGAGGTATTCCTATATGAGATTTTTCAAAAGGGTGTTCCTCGGGACACTCCAATATACATATGTATGTCTAAACGTGTACAAAACTCTCAACAATTCAGAAGCAATCGTTTTTAATTTTTTTGTATCTTATCTTCTTAAATACTTCTACATACTTAGTTAACCGTTGACGTACACATTCTATCGAATAACCCTTATTGTTCAATTATATAATTGTTGTTTTTTTAATGTTTCCTTAGCATTCTAGCCCCAGGAAATTGGTTTTTTGAGTATTATACTACAGTTTCCGATTTGTAGCCTTAACCGATATCCTCATCATTACTTTGCATGGTTTCAATATGCAGCTGATTGTTCGTTAATTAATTGCATGTTTTATGAAAGAACATACATACAAATCAAATAAATATGTTATTTAATGTGATTCATTCTATTGTTGTATTAACAACGTTCTTGTACATATAGAAAACGAAGTGATTGATTAAACATTCCACCCTAATAAACATTATAGGAACATAAGAAAATCCATCATAATGCTTTGTCATTGAATTAATAAATCGGAATTATTTCGAACTTAAAATAGTATTATATTGGATTACGTACCATATAGATATAAATAATACCCTGCTATTCTTTTGAAGAGTAAAACAAACATTTATTTGCACAGTTCTCGAGATAAAGGGCTTTAAAAAATATTTTTTTACCAATTTTGGGATATAATAACAGTAATGGCATTTTAATTATTGACATATCAGTAGAAGAAGCTTTGGTAAAATTTGCTTTAAGTTCAATTTCACTCGAAAATCGCATAAAAATATTAAGAAAAATGTAGGGTTAGATTTATTCAACTATATTCCCTTCATTTTTTCTAATAAATGTTTAATTTGAATTTTTGCAACTAGAGCCCAGAATTAACTACTGATAATTTTGTGAAATATTCGAATGTGCAAACAAGTGTGCGTAATCGGAAGTGACTGAATCTAATGAGACAAACAGAATTAATGCATTAACTGCCAATAAACTGAAATTATATATTGAAATTTGTTAATGGAGAAAGTAATATTTTAGCAAAGGGGATCGATGTAGGTAGAGTTTCCATTTCACTATTATTGTATCTAGATGTGTCTATAGATAATAATAAAAAAACACAACATTTCTTTCGAAAATGATCAATTATTATTTATTGTTGCCTATTATCAGCATTACACCTGATTTTACGCCACTTGAATGAGTCTTATCAAAGAAACTTAAAAACAATATTTTGATAAAGTCGAAAATAAATACAAATAATACTTTTAGAACGAAAAATTAGAAACAGTCGTTCAAATGCCAAATGCCCTCAGAAAATGAAATATACATACATAACTATGTATATTATTTCCTAATATGTTTTTTTTTTTTTTCAAAAATATACTTAATATATCTGATTTAAAATTATTCCCAACAATTGAATAAATAAATGTTTTATAATCAAACTTTAAAAAAGTATTCGTATGTAAGAACCACTTAATTTAAAAATAGTATGCGTCCACTTTCAAACGAAATAAGTTGAAGATGGTATTAGGTATAATAAAATGAGATATTTATATATCGCTCATTAACCACTAGACTGGCGTTTTTCCGAAATTGAGGTTTTTTGAACTGAGCACTTTCAAAAAAGTCAATTATTGTCGGTGTGCGAGTGAATGTCAAAACTAAAACCCAAGTTTTCATGTATATATATATTTGATAAGTAAAAATTTAGTTTAAATTCAGATGACCAGGTATTCTAACATGAGATTCTTAAAAAGGTTGTTCCTCAAGTGATAAACCTTAATCTAAAACCGTATTGGATTGTATGAAAGCTTTAACTGCATACTCTGCCAGAGATAAGGTGTACATCATATGGGTACCAAGCCACTCGGGAGTAATCGGCAACGAAAGGTCGCAAAACCATTCGACGCAATGAATTCTGTATTTAAAGTATGGGTGAGAGAATCCCATAAGACCTCTTGGAATAAGCAAAAGGTGGGTAGAACTACAAAGATCCTAATGAGAGCAAGAGTAGAAAACTCCTCAAAATGAGCAAGTCTGAGGTTAGTATGATGGTACGTAAGTATTCTAAATGGACACATAGGATTACAGGCACAGCTATACAAAATTGGACGTGCGGTTTCAGACGAATGTAGAGCATGTGGAGAGGACAGTGAAACTCTGGAGCATTTTCTTTGCCACTGTCAGGCTTTTGTCGAATTAGATCCAAATATCTTGGGAGTGATACTATTTCGGATATAACAATGATGTATTAATCATAAATAACCGTCTGCTCATAATTTTCATATTCCAAAATATTTAAAATTGTTAAGTTTCTAATTAATAAAAATAAAATGTATGCACAATGTATGCAAATTTTGCAAACCACTAGTCCTGACATTAAAAAAACTTTCGAATGATACTACATATTGTATATTTTGTTTAAGAAATAAGTGTAAAATTTAAAAAAATAACTAAAAAGGGACTTTTTTGTAATTGGTCCACCTCAAAACAAAGATTTTTTGAAGCTGGGTAAAATATTGAATTGAACATGAAAAATTTTGTCCCCCATACGATATTTTCTTGAAAACTGTCCAGCCCAAAATATTTTGAGTAACATCATATTACATAACAGCGATTATTTGGAAGGGGGTAACACAAGCACCATTTTTTTGTGAGTCGGTCTCTCTGGACTCCTTCAAGTTTTTTCATTAATTTGTTTGTTTTTGTTGAGTTTTATTAAATTCGATTTTCAATAAGACATTTCCTTCCAAATTACGAAGTTTGATGACTCAAACGTTGTCTGATCACGAACATATCAAAATACTTTTTTGATCTAAAAACCATAATATGTATTACCCCAGTAGGATTTTGAGTTAACTTAAAACTAACTTATGGTTAACCACAAATGAGTCAGAGGTGACTCAAAAGCTAACCATTTTGCTTATAAAATACTACTCAGTTTTCAATGTGATGCCATAGGAACGAGTCAGTACTCACTCACGATACATCAGTTTCAGTTAACCAGAAGTTACCTCATAATGAGTTAGCTTCTAGTGCACAAATGTGCAATTTTCTTATATTTTTATACTATTTTTAGCAAATTATAACTGATTGTAAATGCAATCATATGCAGCAACATTTCCTTTCTATATACACCATTATCTACGTCTTATATTCCTGAAAATGTTAATTTATTAATAATAAATTCATTTTTCATTGCTAAAACAAATTTTCATTTTCATAATTTACTTTTTTCAATACAAATTGTTTGACAAATTTATTATGAGTTTCTATATAATTTTTTATTTAAAATTTTATTGACATTTTTGTTCATTTCCTCGATCATTTTTGAGCTACTTTAAGGCTAGTCATTAATAAGTTAACAAAAAGTTAACTTGAATTTTAGTTAACTCACAAAATCCGACAGGGACGATTCAATATTTAATGAAAACAATTTTAAAGAACTATAGTATTTTTTTCATCAACTAGCCAATGCAAAATAGCTTTATGATATTCTAAGTATTTATAGTTTGTAATTACAAATTAATTTAAATACTTATAGCTGGAAATTATAATAAAAAAATAAATTTAAATAAAAACCGTATCCATATCATTTTATACCGAACTATTAGGGTATTCCATTGGTACTATTATTCACGTTTTATTTGATTTATTGACAGAAATACACAAAATGCATAAAATTTAAATTATCATATGTATGTATTTAAGTATGTATGTACCTACATACACACATATAGATGTACATATATGAATGTACAAAAGAATTTATATTGTTTTTTCATGTTTTTGTCACTTGCCAAATAATTGTTATATTAAATAAGTAAATAAAAAAATGTAAAAATAATTCATATCACATTGTTATCAATTAGAATCAACAAAACAATTATATCAAACTTGTCTTATATACATACATACATATGTATGTATGTACGTATTTTATATACATTTCTTTGTTATCGACACAATTTAAAAATCAACAAACAAACACAACTGATCTTGACATTTGTTAATGTGTAATTTTTACCAGATCACTCATATACAAATGTATTTCAAATTTGATTCTCTCAAACAATATTGCAGTTTTAATTTAAACAAATGATTCATCTTTCCACACATACATATGTATTTATGTATATAACAAACGGATATGCAAAAATATGTTTGAATATCAGCCGATAAGGCAGTTTCGCTGTTATTATCACACCTTGTTACCACAAAATTTTTATATGTATATCACAAAAACACAAAAACACACTTTTTTCATAAGAGAGCTTATTCTTTGTTTTTAATGTTTGAATTTAACAAAAAATAAGATTGCATTCATTAACATTTAATTTGTTGTTGTTTTAGTTTTATCACTATTTCGTCCGCCCGCACTTACATTTCACTTATTGAATTGAAATATTATATACTGCCGCACCAGACGATCTTTGATTTCTTTCTTTTTTTTCAATTCGCTTTCTTTACTATTTCAAAAAAATAAAAAATATCGACTATATCCGTCGAGAAATGTTCGCAAACTAAACGGGGTTTCGGAAATAAATAAAATATACAGTTAGTTACTCTCATTTCACTGATTATAAGCAGAGCTAGTTATAAATATTAAATATTAAAGGCAACGCATGTATTCATATGGTTCTTATTGAATGAAGCCACCAACAATTACGATAAGAAATTCAATTTATTTTATTTGCAGCATGAGATATAATAATACACTGTCAAAAAATTCATTAACTGTATAAAATAAAAGTTATCGAAATAATAACGAACGAATTTAATGAAATTATGTGCTAATTTAGATTTTTTAAATTTGTAATCGGGATATACATACATACTTATGCTAGGATTTCTACAATGAAAAAATCCCATGAATTATCAGTGATATTCCGATAGGTAACATCTGCATTAACTTATTCTATAGGATTTATGGGATTTAAAATTAATTCTTAAATTCTGCTGCATTTATATGTTTGCAATAGATGCTGCATTAAACGTTAAAACTTGCAGTACCTAATATTATATTTATATCAAGTGTTCAGACGTAAACCAAACTGGACAGAAAGTAGTGGCACTATCAAATCAGGCTCTTTTAATAGCAGGAGTTTAAAATGACTATTTTAAATTGACTAGTGCGTCTCAACCAATCAAACTTTAGCTGGATTCTTTGGATTTATGACGGTATATATGGGAAGTTACGCCCTCTCTTGTCTTTACTTTGTCTTCGATTTTAACGAATTCTAGATTATTACGAACAATGTTTCAAGTCCCGATATTTTGGTGACTATTTTCATACAAAAAATATCTGTTATAACGAATCCTCGGATAAAACGAAAAGCCTTTTCAGTCCATCAAGTATAATTTCATACAATTTCCCTTTTTTTATAACGAACTACAAAATTGTTTGTTGAAATCATAAGAAATTATTTAGCTTTGTTAGAAAAAAACTTAAATTTGTTAAGATAAACAAACCTCTTTAAACAAATCAATTTTCCATCAGAAAATTCCTTAAATATTTTAAAATTAAAGTTGCTGATATTCCAACCGAAAATTAAAATTTAGTTCATTCTAAGACACCAATTCTCAAAATTTTTGTCCTGATTTGGTCAGTACAGCTCTAATAGTTTTCCAGATATAAGATTTTTTGTATTTACTTCTAATAGGAGATGCCATGCAAACTATTGGAAGTTTTCCAAACGTTAATTTGATTTTAATGTAATCTATGAAAAATGTTGTTTCCCAGATATACATACATACGAATTTTTGTATTTAATTCATATGGGTGGTGCTAAGCCCACTATTGAAATTCCTCCCATTTTCTCCCAAATGTTCAAATTCTTTGTGCAAATTTTAAAGATTCTGGCTGTAATAATTTCCCAGATAAACGAAATTTTGTATTTAATTCATATGGGAGATTCCACTCTTCCCTTTTTCCTAGTCCTCTAAATAACTACATGTGCCATGTCCACTACAACTAGGCCACCCATTTTGTACCCATATGTTTATGTGGAGATTAAAGCTGTCCATACAAAATTTGAGAACTCTAGCTGTTGTACATTCTGAGATATAGGACTTGTAATACTTGTTTTGTATCCTATAGTTCCTTCCAGACATACATGAAGCCCCTATGTTTTTTAATAATTGCTCAGGAATAGTTTATTTATTTTAGTTATTATTATTTTTCATTATACTTAATAAAAAAAGCAACAAAAGAAATAAATTTCTATAAATTAAATAATATTGTATTGTATTTAATTCATATGGGAGGGGCCAATCCCCCCATTGAAAGTCCGCCCATTTTTCTCTAAATGTTCACATGAATGTCAAAGTTCTTCATGTAAAATTTGAAGATTCTAGCGTCAATAGTATCTCAGATAAACAATTTGCCTATATAATTCATAAAATGTTCAGATGAATATGAAAGTCCTTTTTCCAAAATTTTAGAAATCTAGTTCTATTAGTTTCTTAGATAAAATATTTTGTTGTATTTAATTCATATGGGGGTGCCGCTCCCCCCATTGGTAGTCCGCCAATTTATTACCCAAAATATTTACATGGATGCTAAAGCTCTTCGTGCAAAATTTGAAGCTATTAACTCTAATAGTTTCCAAGATAAACGAATTTGGGTGCTGCTCCCCCCATTGGTAGTCCGCCAATTTATTACCCAAAATATTTACATGGATGCTAAAGCTCTTCGTGCATAATTTGAAGCTATTAACTCTAATAGTTTCCAAGATAAACGAATTTGTGTATTTAATTAAAATGGGAGGTGCCACGCCCCTTTTGCTAGTCCATCCACTTTTTATCCTAACTAATCGTATGTGGCTCCGACCAAATTTGAGGGCTCTAACTGTTACATTTTTTGAGATATACTGATTTAATATTTTCTTAATATAGAAAGTGCCACGCCCACTATATTCATTCCGCCCATTTTGTCCAAAAATATTCTTATGAATGTCAAAGTTGTCCGTGCAAAATTTGAGGACTCTAATTGTACCAGCTTCCAAGATATATGACTTTTAATAGTTATTTAATAAGTAGGCGTTAAATTTTAAAATAAAAAGTAGCCTATAGTTCCTTCCACATATACAGGAAGGTACTGTTAAAATTTCAAGAAGTTAATCTACTAGATTTGATTTAAAACATGTCGAAAATGTATTTTTTCGAACAAGATTTGCTTATGCAACACTGCGATGTGTCTAAGATAAGCAAATACTTATTTGGGCTATCCATTCAAATTGAATGTTTTCATCGAAAAGTGACATATTATTTCAAAATAAAAAAAGAACTTAATAATGTTAGACCTACATATATATTTGCAATCTAATTTAGGAAAGCTTTTTGAAAAAATAATTCGAGTTAAGATGGAAATGAATATGGAAAATACTTATATTCCAAATTATCAATTTGGTTTTAAAAAATGTCTCTCCATCTATTAAAATTCCAAAATGACGTTGTTAAAAATTTAAGGGAAAGAAAATGTACTGTTGCTGTTTCTCTCGATATAGAAAAAGCTTTTGATCATGCTTACCACGATGGAATTATATTTAAAATGATTAACATTAGTTTTGATCTATTTATCATTAAACTAATACAATACTTTTTTGAAAATAGAAAATTCTGCGTTCAATTACAAAATGAATATTCTGATTTTGGTGATGTTAAATGTGGTGTACCTCAGTGTTCAATTTTAGCTCCTCATCTATATAATGTATTTATTAACGATTTAACACATGAATTTGATAATTCAACTGGTATTTTATATGCTGATGACTTGTTACTCTATACTCACGGTATCTCCCCAAAGGATACCCTAAATTCGATATCATTATATCTAAATGACGTTAATAGCTATTACAAATTTTGGGGAATAAAAATAAATGTGTCCAAAAGTCAAGCCATTTGTTTAAGAAATGCATCTGGTAAATGTAGGAATTTTGTTGTTCCTGAAAGTAAACAGCTTAAATTATATTTAGATGGTCACGAAATCCCAATTGTAGATAACCTAAAATATTTGGGCGTTCACTTCAATAAACTTCTTAAATTTAATCAACATGCTAGAACATTTCTTAACAAAGCTAGAGGTATAAAAATTTCTTTTGGAAGAATGTTCAATAGTAAATATCTGCCAGAAAAGACCAAATTATTAATCTATAAAGTAAGTATTAGGCCAGTACTACTTTATGCTTTCTTAATTTGGTTTACGATTTCACCTACTGTAATTTTCAAATTTTGAGTGCAAAATTCTTAGACTCTGTGTTAGAAGGGTTAAATGAATTATTAAATAATTTGACGTGAAATTAACTATAATCTTTCACTTGGAAATTTGGTATTGAAAATCCGCAAAAATTACCTCACGTTTATTTTTCCATTATTTCTTATACCGATGCAACCTTCGCCAAAGGTAACTAACTATCTTGTCGTGATGCAATTGCTTAAATACACCTCATGACTATAGCTTACTGTAACTAATACTTCGGTATCCAGTCATGGGAAGTTATGGTTTTAAAGATATGTATAACTAAAGGTTACTTACTCATCTTGTCAAGATAGTGAGTGTTTTATGTGTCTTCCAATCCTTTTTCTTTCTGGCTCGCTCTTTGTGTAGTAAGGGCTTTACCGTTAGACACAATGTTAAAAAAAACACTTTTAAAGAGCATCTTCGGACAATGCAATGAACTCTGCTTCCGTTATTAATAATGACACTGCTAATTGTTTCTTGCAAGTCCAACTAGCTGCACTATTATTTAGCAAGAAAATATATCATGAATTGAATTTTCTGTTGATTGTACATTCTGCCCATTTGGCATCCGCATAGCCAACAAGTAAATTAGAACCGGAACCATTTTCACTAAGGTTTAAATATATGTTTCTTGTACCTTTCAAATATTTGCCAACACGTAGCAATAGCTTCCATCCAATACAATTTTGGTAAATTAGCTTCTTTTAGTAGACAACGAGCCATTTCCACAAGATTTTTTCTTTCAACTACTCCATTCTGTTGTGGACAATATGGAACCGACCTTATATATTTAAGTACCTTTCCAAATTAATTTTTAAACATTTCGATATACATACATATATCTTCATTTTATCAAAAATTTCATATTTTTCATTCATTAAATATACAACAGTATAGCAGCTAAAATCGTCAATGAAAATTATAAAATACCTTTTCTTTCTAGCAGGTATACTTTGCATAGGGACACAAATATCTGTTGGCTTTTACTGCATTGAAATCTCTGTGTCCAAAATGTTTATGATAATAATGCCGAAATTGATTCAAGTTACATAAAACGTTATTAGCTTTGTGACATGGTTAAGTTGTTAAATGATATAGATTATTAATGCACTTAGCAACACCATTCAGTATTGTATAGATCTAAAATTTTACAGTTTGTATCATAAAAAAAAAATTAAAACCTCTTGATGACATTTTCTTCACAGACAGTTTCCTTTGAAAGATGGAATGTAAAGTACATCTTCGCCGGTAATAACTTTTTCGACGCCTTGTTGATTTAAAATTTTTATTTTATAGTCGCCTTTTCATGCCACGATTTTTCAAATTTGTAAAATCACTTTCACTACTACAAATATGACCTTCTTCTCCATTAAGAACAAAAAACCAACTAACGTTAAAATTAACCAGGATTGGGAGATTTCTTCTTCAAGAGATTCTAATTTAGAAAATAATTTCATCTGGGTGATATGTTTATCCATATCCTCTCCAGGCTGCAGTTTTAGTTCACAAATTATTCTCATTAATTTGAATTTGTTGCTAAGGGTTGATTTTTCCTGATATGCTTTAAGAACGTTCCAAGCATAGTATATTTACAGTTGGCAATACGAAAATCTTCTGTTTCATCAACGACCAAACCAATCAACATAGTTGCATCATTCCATCGTTCCATTTTGTAGTTGGATTTTCAGGTATTTCTTTTTTTATTACATCCCGTACTTTCTCCTTCTTGAGCAATAATTTCATTCGATATTTCCATATTTCGTAATTATCGCGGTTGATTTTCGTTATTAAAAGTTTTGAATCAGTCATTCCGCACAAAATTATATCAAAGATTCAAATAGTCACAGAAATCTTATAACACAGTGGAAATTCATCCAATAAATTTTATCAAACTTGTTCTTTACACAAGGAGAAGGCTAGGAACAGGACGTTGAGGTCTCTCGTCTTCTGTCCAAGATTCCAAAGTCAGATTCGAAAAAAATTATGGCCCAATTGGTGATGTTCATGGTAGGTCCACTTTATGAAGACAACAGATGGATGCTGCCATCAACCCGGTTAACACTCAATTGGTCGATGGCATCATCATCCTGCAGTTTGCCAAAATGCAAAGAGGGCATGGTGGCAATTACACCAGGGAAGGTAAATAGGACCGGTAAACTTCTGGAACGCTCTCCTACTGATTGCTATAAGGAGAACAGTAGGGGAAAGGGCTATGGTAGTGACCGATACTCCAAACCAAGCAGATAAACCTGCATCACTGTGAGGCAACTTCAGCCGAGTTAGTAACCGTCCCCATCAATTCGCAGACGGAATTGGCCCTTATCCTAGAATTAACAATAATAAGTTTCTTGGCTTAAGGGTCAAAGGATACATCTGAAGACCAGTCAAGCACTTGTATGCTGGCAAAGAATGAATTAGATTTTCTCATTCTTTCAGGAGCGGTGATATCACCGTAATCATCATGTATTTGTCGTACGAGCACCACCGGCTGGGTGATTGGTGCGATCCTTGTGATGGGCCGTGAAGCCAATTATCATCATTGCCAATGGGGCAGCAAGGACATCAGCAAAAGAGGTGAGTTTCTGTTGGATTTTATAACTGAAAATAATAATCTCAACATCTGTAAAAATTGCGCAAAGCTATGTATATACAGTTTCCAGATCTTACAAAGTTGACAAATCTGGCAAAAAAATCAGCATTTGTTAACCCTATACATTAACATAAACAAAAAAATTACAATTTCTCAGCCGACGATTTATTAAGTGCTCTGATATATATTTGTCTAATATATGTATACGCGAGATAAGAAAACATTACAATATTATTGCCAGACAATAAATTTGCCAAAAAAAATTTGTTCAAAGACTGTTGTCAGATTGTTGTATGGCAAAAGTTGCCACATCTTAGACAGTTTCTGAAAATTTTTCTGCCAACGTTGTAAGATCTGACAACAGCTTTACGCCGACACCTTTTAGGGATTATAGGAAAACAAATTGGGAGTCTTTAATGATAGCAATTTGAATGCAATTTTCTGCCATCTGAGTTAGAGCGGGTTGTAAACAAGTTCACAGACCTACTTAAAAAAAGCTACGAGCTATCTTGTATAGTTCCTTTTCCGGGCAAGAGGAAATAACCTTAGTAGTGAACCAATGAACTTAGAATTCAAAGATCGACTGTTAGGAAACTGTTCAATAGGGCTAAGCTTACAAGTGAAGAAATTGACTGGAACAAATATAAAATGTGTTTCAACAAGTATAAAGGCCAAAAAGTATTTCGTGGCCCCAGTACTGTGAACCCATCGACAATGTCAACGAGGACCCATGATAACTCATGGACCCTATCTCTGAGACAGAAGAAACAATTATTTTCGAATCAACATTTTTGACAAGACAGGTGCATGTGCATGGTGCACTCGTAAGGTGAAGTCAATTCTACAAAAAAAAACAAAAGTATATACATATTTATGTCAAAAAATGTACATGTTGCTACGGTGCTTTTTTAAAATTACCTTATAAAAATAAAATCCCACATGCACAAAAATTTATCCACGTGAAATAAATATGTATTATAAGATACAATTGATTAAAAATTATATATAAATTGAAAAAAATTCACCAATATAATAAGAATATGTTGGAGAATGAACTTCCTTTTTAATATACTTGTTTTGTTTACTTTGAATTCAATCAATTTAGTTTGTAAATTTTAATTAGAAAATTTATTGATTGAAAAATAATTGTTTCATTCCTTGTTTTTCCGTAAATCAAATATCACCTATTAACAGGTTATGGGCCCTTCCGCTATATAAGGGTTGTTAATTTCGCGTGTGTAATAAATAAAAAAAAAATAATTTAAGAATGTCCAATAACAATCAAATTGAAAAGCTTCGCGGAAGTGAAAATTATGAAGATTGGAAATTTACAGTTGAAGCTTTTTTCCAAATGAAAGGTCTTTGGAAAGCATTTCTTGGGACTGAAACAAATCAAGATAAGCAAACACAAGCGAAGGCGGAATTAATTCTGTTGGTGGATAAAACTATTTATCCACACATTCGTAATTGCAATAGTGTGAATGAAATATGTAATACTCTCAACAATTCTTGAAGACAGCGGACTAGTAAGAAGAGTTGGATTAATACAAAAGTTTTGTTCAACAAAATTACAAAATTGTGCAAATGTTGAAGAATATGTTAATGAAATTCTTACAACAGCACACAAACTAAGAGGAGCTGGTCTCAGTGTCGATGAAGAATGGGTAGGTTCAATGCTACTAGCGGGGTTACCAGAAGAATATAATCCAATTATAATGGGTATTCAAAGTTCCGGAATAAAAATAACTGGAGACGCCATCAAACTAAAATTATTGCAAGATGTTAAGAAGGAATCAACAGACGTTGCGTTAGCTGGTCAGAAGAAATTCGTCAAAAATAAAGGACCAAAATGTTACAATTGCAACCAGTATGGGCACATTGCAACAAAATGTCCTAAGAAATCGAAGCCAAAATACAACAAAAATTCAAATGCCATGATTGGATGCTTTTCTGTGCAAGAGTTAAACAAAAGTGAATGGTTTTTTGATTCTGGTGCGACAACACATACAGTGAATCAACTAAGTTTTTTGCCTACCTTTTTTTAAGAGAATTTTGTTTTTTGTTCATAAATAAAATTCCAAAAAACAGGTAAAAAGTAAATTTATGGTTTCCTATTGAAAATAGAGATTGTGTAGAATGGGAAAACCAAGAAAAAAATATTTAAATAATAATTTTGGTGCATTTGTTGTTGCATTTTATTATTTTTCATCATAATTTGCACGTCAATAAAGTATTTTGCATATTGAAATTTCCAGTTAATTTCGTTGGGTTTTTCAAATTATTTTTTAATTGCTTTTTGGAATTTATTGTTTTATTGTTAAAAGGACACGTGTTAAGTATTTTTCAATTGTAATTTTCAAAAATCATATCCTCATTGTATGAAACTGTGTAGTTATTTGCGTTAAAAATGTTTAAAAGGAAATAATTAGGCAATTCCAATATAAAAAACTAGTTTAGATTTTTAGGACAAGTATAAATCAATGAAATTCAATTATGAGAAGGTTAATCAATCATTAAAAAAATATAAAATATAGAAATTGATGAAATAACACAAAGAATTATTAAAAAAACGCACTGAGTTGTCATTCAAAATCTTCAACTGACAAAGGAGAGCGACTTGTATTCAAGCAAAAACCATTGAAGTCCTCATTTATCTTCTCCAAAGTCCATATACGAACTTAAAAGAACACTATGTTTAAATTTAGACCTCTAAACAGACCTTAGGTTGCTTCGAAACAATATAAAGTGAACTATCGTGTGGTACGGGAAAAATACTTAATTTAGATATTTACAAATAGAGGCGGTTCTCATCACCTAAGATCCACAAAAGCAATATTTTTCAACTAATATTGAATATATAGTTAGAACCCAAATCAAGAATAACTATCCAAATCCAACTACGCCTACTGTATTTTATTCATAAAATAATGCATTCAAAATATGAGGTAGAATATCAAGATTCTAGCATGTAATAGTTCTATAGTGGTATACGGTGATATCCCCATACTTAGAGTGGCTAGGATGGTACTTAGTGTTAGCTTTATTGAATAAGAATCAATATTACACAATTCTAAATGAAATTCACACAGTACTCCCCAAATAGATGGGGTTTCCCAGGGTACACTAAACAGGTATATGCAAAGTATATTAATAAAGTAGCGACATCTCTTGTTGTACAACAACATCTACAACAACCACATGTATTTTGTTTTTGGAAAATTTAAGATTGTGTCAAAATAAAATTTCCTTGAAAAACAATGTGAACAAAACATAAATAAAAAATATTACTTTTAAGTTAAAGATATTAACGATTTAATTATATTATTATATATTATACAATTTATTACACTTTTAAACTACTTTAAAACCACTTTTAATTCACTTTTTAAACTTTTCACAAGTTTTAACAAATAGCAAAACACAATTTAAAAATGGCGACGTAAACAATGTTAACAATTTTCAAAACAAACTTTGACAATTTGCTTCATTTATCTAGTTTAAAAAAAATAGTCAGCTGTTCAAGTGATGCTACTTTATTAATTTACTTTGGGTATATGCATCACTACAACAATACAAAAACAACATGTATTTTGTTTTTGTAATTGTATGAGCTCAATGTCAAAATAAATTAAAATATTTTTTGATGTTTGTCTTTTAAAAAAATTCTTAATTTTATTTCAAAAAACATGCAGTGATTTTAAATGGAATTTTAAGGGATATGCATGTTTATATACTTATATTAAGGTGGATGCTATTGGTAAATGTTACAGAGGAATTGGCAGAGGACCTGACAAAAGTAAGATTTTGGAATAACCTGATTTGTGCCACGAAATTTGTATCTTTAGCTACAAAAGTTTGGCAAACGAAAGTGGGCGAAAACGGGCGCAATACTAAAGATTGTTGATATCTGAATTGGCCTGATTTGTGCCAATAAAGTTGTGTTGTGGCTACCAAAGTGTGGCTAAAGACAAGAGCCTTCTCAACGTGCGCAATACGGGGGATAGTTGATATCTGGAATGAGCTGGTCTCAGTGTCGATGAAGAATGGGTAGGTTCAATGCTACTAGCGGGGTTACCAGAAGAATATAATCCAATTATAATGGGTATTCAAAGTTCCGGAATAAAAATAACTGGAGACGCCATCAAACTAAAATTATTGCAAGATGTTAAGAAGGAATCAACAGACGTTGCGTTAGCTGGTCAGAAGAAATTCGTCAAAAATAAAGGACCAAAATGTTACAATTGCAACCAGTATGGGCACATTGCAACAAAATGTCCTAAGAAATCGAAGCCAAAATACAACAAAAATTCAAATGCCATGATTGGATGCTTTTCTGTGCAAGAGTTAAACAAAAGTGAATGGTTTTTTGATTCTGGTGCGACAACACATACAGTGAATCAACTAAGTTTTTTGCCTACCTTTTTTTAAGAGAATTTTGTTTTTTGTTCATAAATAAAATTCCAAAAAACAGGTAAAAAGTAAATTTATGGTTTCCTATTGAAAATAGAGATTGTGTAGAATGGGAAAACCAAGAAAAAAATATTTAAATAATAATTTTGGTGCATTTGTTGTTGCATTTTATTATTTTTCATCATAATTTGCACGTCAATAAAGTATTTTGCATATTGAAATTTCCAGTTAATTTCGTTGGGTTTTTCAAATTATTTTTTAATTGCTTTTTGGAATTTATTGTTTTATTGTTAAAAGGACACGTGTTAAGTATTTTTCAATTGTAATTTTCAAAAATCATATCCTCATTGTATGAAACTGTGTAGTTATTTGCGTTAAAAATGTTTAAAAGGAAATAATTAGGCAATTCCAATATAAAAAACTAGTTTAGATTTTTAGGACAAGTATAAATCAATGAAATTCAATTATGAGAAGGTTAATCAATCATTAAAAAAATATAAAATATAGAAATTGATGAAATAACACAAAGAATTATTAAAAAAACGCACTGAGTTGTCATTCAAAATCTTCAACTGACAAAGGAGAGCGACTTGTATTCAAGCAAAAACCATTGAAGTCCTCATTTATCTTCTCCAAAGTCCATATACGAACTTAAAAGAACACTATGTTTAAATTTAGACCTCTAAACAGACCTTAGGTTGCTTCGAAACAATATAAAGTGAACTATCGTGTGGTACGGGAAAAATACTTAATTTAGATATTTACAAATAGAGGCGGTTCTCATCACCTAAGATCCACAAAAGCAATATTTTTCAACTAATATTGAATATATAGTTAGAACCCAAATCAAGAATAACTATCCAAATCCAACTACGCCTACTGTATTTTATTCATAAAATAATGCATTCAAAATATGAGGTAGAATATCAAGATTCTAGCATGTAATAGTTCTATAGTGGTATACGGTGATATCCCCATACTTAGAGTGGCTAGGATGGTACTTAGTGTTAGCTTTATTGAATAAGAATCAATATTACACAATTCTAAATGAAATTCACACAGTACTCCCCAAATAGATGGGGTTTCCCAGGGTACACTAAACAGGTATATGCAAAGTATATTAATAAAGTAGCGACATCTCTTGTTGTACAACAACATCTACAACAACCACATGTATTTTGTTTTTGGAAAATTTAAGATTGTGTCAAAATAAAATTTCCTTGAAAAACAATGTGAACAAAACATAAATAAAAAATATTACTTTTAAGTTAAAGATATTAACGATTTAATTATATTATTATATATTATACAATTTATTACACTTTTAAACTACTTTAAAACCACTTTTAATTCACTTTTTAAACTTTTCACAAGTTTTAACAAATAGCAAAACACAATTTAAAAATGGCGACGTAAACAATGTTAACAATTTTCAAAACAAACTTTGACAATTTGCTTCATTTATCTAGTTTAAAAAAAATAGTCAGCTGTTCAAGTGATGCTACTTTATTAATTTACTTTGGGTATATGCATCACTACAACAATACAAAAACAACATGTATTTTGTTTTTGTAATTGTATGAGCTCAATGTCAAAATAAATTAAAATATTTTTTGATGTTTGTCTTTTAAAAAAATTCTTAATTTTATTTCAAAAAACATGCAGTGATTTTAAATGGAATTTTAAGGGATATGCATGTTTATATACTTATATTAAGGTGGATGCTATTGGTAAATGTTACAGAGGAATTGGCAGAGGACCTGACAAAAGTAAGATTTTGGAATAACCTGATTTGTGCCACGAAATTTGTATCTTTAGCTACAAAAGTTTGGCAAACGAAAGTGGGCGAAAACGGGCGCAATACTAAAGATTGTTGATATCTGAATTGGCCTGATTTGTGCCAATAAAGTTGTGTTGTGGCTACCAAAGTGTGGCTAAAGACAAGAGCCTTCTCAACGTGCGCAATACGGGGGATAGTTGATATCTGGAATGACCTGATTTGTGCCATTAAAGTTCTATTCTAAACGGATGAAGTTTGGCTAAAGACAGCGGATCTCAGAAAGGGCGCAATGCGGAAGATGGTTGAAATGTATTTTTTGTGCAAACAATATTATTTTTTTACAAACTAAACATTTTAAATTTTTTTATTATTAAAATTTTATTTTGTTTCAAATAAACAAAAACATATTTTGACAGAGAAGGTATGCAAATAAGAAAACAAAAAAATTATCAGCTGTTCGATTGCATATACCTGTTTAGTGTACACTGGGGTTTCCGTAATGTAGTTTTTGTTTGTCAATACAATATGACCAAAAACCCAGATTATTTTTGTTATAATCTATAGATTTATACCCCACTAAAATTTTTTTCTAGGTCCAAATCCATTGATTTCCTAATATATCATGTATCCAATTCAAAATTACTTATTATTTTCGAAATTAAATCAAAGAAACGATAGATTTCATGTTAAGTCAAATATTGAGAAATTCTTATAGGTATATAGGATAGTAAATCGGTTAAGAAATGTCCAAACTTAGTCGTTCCACTGCTAAAATATCTAAAAAATGTTATTCTAATACATAGGAGAAATAAAAATATTAAATTTTATAAAATAATGCAGCAATATTAAAAAAATGAACAAAAAACCTAAAAAGCAAAATACTTTATTGACCTTAAAAATTAACAATACGTTCACATTTGATCAAAAATCTCGTTAATTAATATCACGATTTTACTTTTTATGGTATTTTATTTAAATATAAGATATTCTTTAAAAAATACAACAAACAAATTGCTTTATTTTGCTAAAAATAATTGTTTAGATAAAGTTTCTTCTTAAAATTTATAAAATTTTACATAGGCAAATTACTTAATTGATTCACTGTATGTGTTCTAATTTAAAATTCTTTAACAATCAATTTCAAGAAAAGAATGCTGAAGTTACAATTGCTAATAAAGAATCAATGCAAATAAAGGGTTGCGGTCAAGTTGATATGATTGCTAAGGTTGGAAAATTTAAAGAAGAAAATGTGATGTTTCGTGATGTGCTTTATATTCCCAACTTATATGTCAATTTGTTATCAGTTTCGAAAATTGTGGAATCTGGTTATGAAGTCGCATTCAATAAAAAAGGGTGCAAGGTATTGAACAACTTCGGTAACAGGTGACCTGGTGAATGGTATGTTTAAATTAAACATTGCAAGTAACAGTGTGCTTATTTCTGAAGTGAAAAAGGAAGAATACAACTTGTGGCATAAACATATTGGCCATGCAAATGATGAAATCTTAAAAAGTATGAAGTCTGGTGCAGTCAATGGTGTCAATTGTGAAATTAACAAGCAAAACTGCATTACTTGTATAAAAGGTAAGCTATCAAGATCTCCATTTAAGGATCCTGGAACGAGAGCAACAGAGTTATTAAGCCTAATACACTCACACCTTTGTGGACCTATGGAAGTACCGTCAATTAATGGTTCAAGATATATGCTAATATTCGTTGATGTTTTTAGCAGGAAAGTAACGGCCTATTTTATAAAAACCAAAGATAAAGTAGATAAAAAAGTAGATAAATTTATGGAGTTTAAAAACTTGGTTGAAAATCAAACTGGAAGAAGAATAAAAGCATTAAGAAATGATAATGGAACTGAATACTGCAATGGGAGAATGAATAAAATTTTTATTCAATACGGAATTAAGCATCAAAAGACAGTGCCTTATACGCCACAACAAAACGGCATGTCAGAGAGAATGAACCGTACTATTATTGAAAAAACAAGATGCCTTTTAATTGAATTCCGTCTACCAAAGAAGTTCTGGGCTGAAGCTGCAAATACGGCTGTATATTTAATAAACCGCACTCCATGTAAAACTTTAAATAGTGTTTCTCCTGAAGAAATATGGTCTGGTAAGAAACCAAACTTAAAATATCTTAAAGTTTTTGGATGCAAAGCTGTGATACATATAGCAAAAGAAAAGAGAAGAAAACTGGATGATAAAGCAAAAGAATCAATTTTCGTTTGCTATTGTACACACTTTAAAACCTATCGGTTCTATGACGTTAAATCAAAGAAGGTCGAGTTAAGTAGAGATGCCAAGTTTTTAGAAAACGAATTCTATAATGAAATGCCTAGTGATGATTCTAAGTTCTATATTATACCGGTATGTGATTCAGTGGGGGATGTGGATGATCCAGAAGATATATGTTCTGATTATAGAAATCCAACAGATAATGTTGACGAATGCTCCGATGAAATAAATCCTACAGATACTATTGATATACGTTCAGATGCAACAATTTCATATTCAGAAATTCCAAGTATTGGAGAAGAAAGTAATTCTGATGAAGATCAATATTTTTCTGAAACTGATGAGACATCGCCTAGGAACAATGATGATCAAAGTAACGACTGGGTACCTGGACCATCTGTGAGAGGAATCACATCTCCTGAAACTGTAAGAAAGTCATCTAGAACACCAAAACCAATTCAAAGGTATGGGTATGAATGCAATGTTGTTCAAGGTGATGAAGAACCCAAAACAGTGAAGCAGGCATTAGAAAGTTCTAACAAAAATGAATGGCAACGGGCTATGGATGAAGAACTAAACGCTTTAATTTAAAATGGAACATGGGAACTTGTAAAACTGCCAAAAGGAATGAAACCTTTTGATAGCAAATGGTGTTTCAAAATAAAGTGGAACTCTAAAGGTGATATAGAGCGATATAAAGCGAGGTTGGTCATAAAAGGTTATTCCCAATGCTACGGAATTGATTACGAAGAAACATTCTCTCCTGTAGTTCGATATTCCTCAATTCGACTACTCCTAAGTTTGGCCGTTCAGCGCGACTTGGATATAGACCAAATGGATGTGGTGACAGCTTTCCTCCAAAGTGAACTAAATATATATGAAGATCCCTGAAGGTTTCACTGGAAAGAAAGACATGGTATGTAAACTTAAAAAATCTTTGTATGGTCTTAAACAAACTAGTAGATTGTGGAATCAAAAGCTGGATCAAACATTGAAGAAAATTGGATTAACTCAATCAAAAACGGAACCTTGCGTATATTACAAGTTAACCAAGGATGAAATAACTTATGTAGCAATTTACGTTGACGACATTTTGATATTTACAAATAATTCAAAAAATAAGTTAAATATAAAGAAACGTCTTACAGAAAATTTTAAAATGAAAGACATTGGTGAAGCGAACTACATCTTGGGGATGAAAATTACAAGAGATAGAAAGAATGGAAAACTATGGCTTGATCAGAAACAATATATTAACAATATTTTGAAGAAATTTAAGATGGATGACTGCAAGCCAATTTCAACTCCATTGGATATTAACCAGAAAATTTCAAAAGATATGTGCCCACAAACAAAGGAAGAGAGTGATGACATGAAAACCATACCGTACCAAGAAGCAATAGGAAGTATTATGTATGCAGCTCAAGTAAGCCGTCCTGATGTATCGTTTGCAGTGGGGGCTTTAGCTAGATACAACAATAATCCTGGAAAGGCACACTGGCAAGCAGTAAAGCGCATAATGAGATACCTCAAAGGAACAATAAATTACAAGTTGCAGTTCTCAAAAGATGAAAATGTACATATTGAAGGATTCTCAGATGCGGATTGGACTGGCGACTTAGATGATAGAAAATCAACTTCTGGTTACGTTTTCAAATTTCAAGGAGGTTGCATTTCGTGGAACTCCAAGAAGCAACAAACAACAGCTTTATCAACAACAGAAGCTGAGGCAAGAGGCGTTGTGGCTACGATCTCTGTTCAATGAACTTGGACGATCATCATCTATTGTGATAAAGTGCGATAATAAAAGCGCTATAAAAAAGCGTACTTATCATGCTCGCTCTAAGCACATTGACATACGACATCATTTTATAAGAGATCTCGTAAATGACAAAAAGGTTGTTATTGAATATCTGAATACCGAGGATATGGCAGCTGATGTCTTGACGAAATCCCTAACAAGTTTAAAGCATTTACATTGTTGTGATATTATGAATCTTGGCGTTCATCCTAGTGGGGGTGTTGGAGAATGAGAATGAACTTCCTTTATAATATACTTGTTTTGTTTACTTTGAATTTAATCAATTTAGTTTGTAAATTTTAATTAGAAAATTTATTGATAGAAAAATAAATTTTTCATTCCTTGTTTTTCCGTAAATCAAATATCACCTATTAAGAGAATACAATTTTAAATCATAGCTAGCTTATTAAAAAATTAATGAATTGTGGCAACTCTAAATGGTGTACTTTGACAGTTGTGTCTAACTCAAATAAAAAACAAGTAAGAAAGTATAGTCGGGCGTGGCCGACCATATGATACCCTACACCAGTTATGAATATTAAATGTGATTTATTTTTCATAATATCGCATTTATCTTCAATATTCCCTTGTTCCGATACATTTAAGCAATTTATGGATGAAAAACTAATTTTCTGAAAGAGGCTTTATATGGGGGCTAGGGGCAAATATGGACCAAGCCCGATAAAATTTTGTGAATATATTTATATTTACATAATATTTTATTGTGCTGAATTTCATCGCGATATTTGTGTTTATAAGTTAATTTGGGACATTCAAGTAATTTTCTGAAGGGGACTTTGTATGGGAGCTAGGGTCAAATGGGGCCCGATCTTTATGAAATTTGGCAGGGTTATCAAGACTTCTATAAATCTTAGTTATGCCGTATTTTATCGATATATCTGTATATTTAACATAATTATGAGCTCAGAAGCCCTTTTCGGGGGGTTCTGTTCTATGGGGGCTAGGTGAAATAATGGACCGATTTTAACCATTTTCAATAGGCTTCGTCCTTGGGTCAAATAAAACATGCGTGCCAAATTTCATCCAAATATCTTGAAAATTGCGACCTGTAGCTTGCGCACAAGGTTTACATGGACAGCCAGCCAGCCAGACGGACGGACGGACGGACATAGCTTAATCGACTCAGAAAACGATTCTAAGCCGATTGGTATACTTTAAGGTGGGTCTAGGACGAATATTTTTATATGTTACAAACATCAGCACAAATCCAATATACCCTCCCCACTAAAGTGGTGTAGGGTATAATGAGTCAATGATGAATTGACTTCACCTTATGCGAGCATCCTGTGCAGGTGTATGCACCCGACAAAATTCAGTTTAATGTGAATTTTTTAATATGTCAAAACTGATTCAATTCTATATACAAGTACAAAAAAACCTATACAAAATTATCAGAATGGGTTGTAAAAATATGACACTGGCTGGAAATCTACTAGGTTTGCACAAACCTTATACCATGCTTCAACTGAGGCATTTTGAGCAAATCTAGTGAATTTGGGAAATTTTTCATAGATCCAAATCTACTTAATCTACTAGATTTCATTTAAAATATGACGAAAATGTATTTTTGGGAACAAGATTTGTTTATGCAACACTGTGTCTCGGATAAATAAATTTAATTATGAGCTATCCATTCAAATAGTATGTTTTTATCATTTCGAAAAAACAACAAATTATAATGTATAAATTAGTGGCATTTAATGAATAAACTTAAAAATTTATAGAAGTAATTTTAATTAAAATTAATTTTATTGTCCAAATATAAAAATAAAGTCACAGAATTAGTTCCAAAATTCGAATCAAAAACATATTATTAGTAGTAGTAAATTCATCGACAAATTACTCTACTGTATGATATTTTTCAGTTTCTAGCGATTTTAATGCACATTTAAGATAGATTTGGCATTACTGAAGCATTAAAATGTTAGTAATTATAAGTGAATCTCCAGCATAAAGAAGAAGAGACAAATCTATGAACATTTTTGAGTTTGCCAGAGACCTGCGCCGATTCAGCTTTTTAAGCCGACTAAGCCTAGCCGCCGACAAAATGTCGAAACCGCCGTCGTTTCTGCTTAAGACGGCGTGAAAATTTTGCTATATAATTTACAAAATACTTTCGCTAAATTTACGGAATTTTATAATATGAAATTAATTTGTTTTAATTTAAAGAAGTTTTCTATTATCTAATAATAAGCCTCTCATTGAAATTTGGACGTCGTAAAACTTTGTTCAACTTTTGAAGAATTATATTTCGCCTCAAATATTTTCGACTTTACGCGCCATCTAGCTGTGAGCTGTATCTTCAAAAAATACTTTGTTTGAAGCGTCGGCAGCGTCAACCATCGGGACCAAAATATGTACATTGATTGCTTGACAAACCGTAATACCAAGTTCACACGGACAGTTGAATTACTTAAGTCGGCCTCTGAATTACAATAGCCAATTAACCCGTTTCTACAAAACATTCGTAATTCGTTTTGACAGTTCATCGCCATGTTTTTTTAATTAATTATTTTGGAATATTTATGTGTGTATGATTTTTGTTGCTATCAATGAGTGTTAACGCTTAAAGTTAGCAACAAAACGAACATTACCTGACTTGGCATCACTCCACAGAAGAAATCTGCTAAATCTTGAAATTATTTACATTTTCTTAAAAAAGGTTTTTTTATTTGATATTTTTTTTTATTTAAATTTTATTTTAAAATATTTTTTTATTGTTTGACATAAACACATTAATATTTGTATTTTTATTTTTGAATTGGTAGCACTTTTATCGACGTTAAAATTAACTTGTATAATTTTACACGTTAACTCCTAACGTTTATAAATTTTAAATTTATATGAAATTGCCTTTGAACGTTAGCAACAAAACACAACTATTATTTTAACAAATTAATATATTTTCTATTTATTTGTAATTTTATTTTAAGGGTAAGTAATAACCTATAAAAGGGGATTTTTGGTTTTTCAAAAGGTACTTTTTTGGAGAACAGAATAGAAGTAAAGCAACTACCAAAATTACTAAGGTGAAGCAAAAAATATGTCGAAAAAAAACCTAAAATTACATGTTTTGCTACTTCCCTTTCTTCTTCTCCCCCTTTGCCCACAAACTCGACACACTTGCTTGCTCACCCTTGAGAAAAAGTTTCATGTAAACCGGCACTTAGCTGGCTTACAATCGACTTTAAGCCGCCGTCAAAATTTTTAGTGTTAGCCGCGTCGTCGTTAAAATTTGTCTGCGCAGGGCTCTGGCGTTTGTCTGTGAAAAAATCAATTTGTAGTTGACTTCTTTGAACATTTTTGCGTAGTTTATTTGTTAAATTAAAAAAATATTTTTATAACAAATTCTTTTAATAGAAGCATGTAAGTAAATTTAAATACGGTGCAAACTTATTACAAAAAAGTGTTAACAAAAAATTACATTAAAAATTTGCAAAGAGATTAAAAAGTGAAAAAATTACGTTCAAGTGTGTGTGTGTATAAGAGCTGCAAAAAAAGCCAAAAAGTTAATAATTTTTATTTTCTGCAATTGAAATATAATTGGAACATGTTTTAAATGCTTTATTATGAAGAATTTATAATTTTTCCATAAGTTTACCCGGGGTACTGGTCGATTTCGTTTTTTTTACTTTTCATTTTTTGCATTACGTTTTTTCTCGTTTATTCTTCCAAGATGGCCGTTCGTAACAGTTTTGTGGTGTCTCTACGTTGCTTTCCAATGTGTATTTTGTTTGCCAGTAAAATTGACTTCTAACAAATTGTGACGACGTCTTGACATTTTTTCTGTATCAGATTTAAAAAGATAAATCCTCTTTTAATCAAATGATATTCATATAAATTAAATTTAAAATTTTGGTGACATGAATTGTTTATTTGTAGCATGTTTTGTTTTTTTCTCTTCCAATTGTTTTGTTTTAATGCTTGCGTTTTTGTTTATTTGATTTTCTCATTCATATTAGAATCGATTATAATAATTGTTTCTGTTTTATTTTATGGTCTTTTCGTAATGATGACACATCGCTAACGTAAATTTAAGCGTATACATACATACATACATTCATATGTACGTAAGACGACGGTTTAAGATCGGGTGTGTGTTTGTGTATGTGATACAATTTCGTCGACAAGCTGAACAAGAACAACAACATTCATATCTATTTCCCACCTTAGCATCTATCTCCCGTCTCTGTTGAATGTCATCTTAACTGTTATCGATTTTTCCCAACGCTTTAATCCATATGTTCTGGAATTCAATTTGAAAATTATCCTGCTTAAAAAACATTTACAGTTATGGCAAAAACTTTTTATATGCTTATTTAATACTACGGTGAGGTATAGAAACCTAATTTATTTTTATTATGCACTTTTGATTGTGGGGGCGTATATTTTTTTATACCCTACACCTCTAGGTATGAGGTGGGTGTTCCATATGTTTTTTGATTATTTTAAAACTAAAAAAATAATATTCTTATATTAGAATGCCAATCGGCCTAATATCGCTTACTGGTTCAAATTCGAAAAGTCTAGTACCTCATATAAGGTATCCCTTAAAAATAAACTATCAAGACAAAAGTATTCACACATGTCATATAGTCAGCAGTCGCTCGGATGCATGGATATCTTTGTGGACTATCGGAGTCTGCTGACTCGCTGAAAATGTTTCGTACATTTATTTTTATATGAGGGTACATCTATACAGTGAGTGCACATTAGATGTTCCAAAAATTATCGATTTTGCCCAATTGGGTCTTATTTTGTTTATTAGTATCTAAAACTTTTTTAAAATTTTAGTTAAATTGAACAACGGGAACCCGTACGAAAATCGGTTGAAAACTTTATTGGATTACTTAAAAACAATTATTAAAATTAAATACATATTTTTATTATTTGAACTAAATCTTATCTTCAAGAATACATCTTATTTCCATCAAGTTTATACATAGATTTTGTTAAAATATTAAAAATGTATTATTTGAATGACAATTTTTTTGAAGAAATCAAAAAACTCCTATTTTTTACTTTTCAGTCAGGTTCTGGATCGGATTATCCAATTTGATTAAAATTTTACGCAATACCTATATTCTTTACTAAATAATATGCAAATACCTAATAGATAAATGTGGCTTGATATTTCATTTAAAATTTAGATTAGAAAATCAATATTTTTCGCGAATTGGAATGAATAGTCTAAAATAGCTACTACACAATTAGTCGCGAGAAGTAAAGTTCAATTCTGTTTTAATTATTATCGAAGTAGATAACATCGATACCAAGCATCCTAGAGGAAATAAATAGGTATAACATTCATATCTAAAATTAATTAATAATACTGAATGGAAATTATAATGACTCAATGAAATAACTATGTTTTCGAGATATAGGTACATACCCAATAATATAGGTTTCTACGGATATTACTAATTTTTGAACGATTTATGCAAATAATTTAATTTATATTAAAAAACATAACTGAAAAAATAAAATAAAAATTAACATGCTCGTTCGCATTTAGAGAAACAGACCCTCTATTTTACACAACACAGTTTATTTCATTAATGCCTCAGAATTTGTTAATTCTTTCTTCTAAAATCTTAACCCATCTATAGAAAGGTGTTAAAATATTGGATAAAGATTAGCCAGTTAATAGAATTCGCCCTTCAGGCAATAGGAGGTTACTTGGCAAAGTCTTCAAAATTGCAATATGTGGTTTGATGACATGCCTTGCGTGTACGCAAAACCTTTAATCGAAAGCATGTTTTGTTAATTGGTACACAATATTTACAGACTATAGTGATGTAGTTTTTGCATATATAGGTACATACAATGTATATTGCAAAATTTATTTTTTAATATTTTTCTTTAGAGCATTATTTTTATTGTCCAATTTAGCTATTTTATGTGCTGGGTTAGTTGGCAACCTTGTCCAACAGTGAAATGCAAAATTGTCTATTCTCTTTTGACGTTATTTTCCGTTTTGTGTGTGTTTTTTATTTATTTTTTTTTATAACATTTCAGTCAGTCATCGTGTATTCTTCTTTGTTATTGGTAGTGTTTGAACAACGGGTATATTGACGATTAACCATGAATTTTTGAGGCGAAGTTCAACATCATACATATGTTTAATATAAATAATATTGTTAATATTTCGTATAACGGTGCTTTTTAATATAAAAGGTTGATAAAATTATAAATAATCTGGAATTTAATGCGTTCAACTCGCCACAATAGAGATAAAGTGTTTAAAAATATTGTTTTGTATAAATAAAAGAAAACAAAACAGATATACATATACATACATATTTATGTAAATAATTTTTCTTTTTAAAAAGACCCCTAAACTAAATGTTAAATATAAAAGAAAACAAAAAAAAAAAAATACATACAAATAGTGGTCTTGTGTAGAAAATTCAGGCAGCATAGTACATATTGTTAGCTGTTAAGGTGCCTTAAATTTTTGTTTAAAATTATTCATTTTGTATTTTCATTGTTGTTGCGTGACACTTGCATAATACATAACAGCATCCGAAAAAAAACAGGCATTTTCCCATTAAAACATTTTATTTTTATCTTTTTGACATGTTATTTAAAAATTCACTTAAAGACAACCATCACATTTGTATCTATACATGGATTTATCTATTTAAATTTGTTTATTATAGCCAAAAATTAATATTTTGAGTTGAATATTTATACATATAGTCATTCATAAAAGAAATAGAAACAGCACGCAAAGTCGTCTAAGTAAAATCTTATAAGTAAATACGTACTCAAGTGCAAGGTCTATAAAAAAAGTGTTGTCAAATAAAAGTATAAACAATTATTTCAGAATATACCAAATTTCTTTTATACTTATCTGCACTTCTGAGTCAAAGACTAATAAAGCAAAAACTGTTTAGTTCTCTCTTTTTGTTGAAGATCTGTAAATTGTCCATCAACAGTACGTAGACAGAGTGAGTTCAATGAACTTCAAATAAATATAATCATTAAATAACTAGTCCTGAAACGTATGATTATAAACACAGCGATTTTTATTTAAAGTTTTTAAGATTTGCACAAAATTTTGTGAAACAGTTGATGAATTACAATAATTTTCGAAAAATATGTGAAGGGTATTTTGTTAACTATTTTGCAATTATTTTTGTTAAAAGATTTTCCACCAATACATTACCCAGATTAATGTATCTCAGGTCATGTAAATTTTAAAAATCTAAGTTGGATAACAGGTTAATAAGATTCTTTTAAGTTATGAAAAGATAAATTAATTTGTATTTGTTTAATATGAAAATATAAAAAATTTGTTAATTATACACAAAATGGCTTACATTCTACTCAATAACAATACTTTGTGAAATTATTTAAATATATTTATATTTATAATTATGACAAAATAATTTAAATTAAAGTATAATACACATAAATTATGGGATAATTGTTGGAACAACGATATTTGAAGATAAAAAAGCTGAAATAAAATAAAATCTTAAATAGTTTCCGAACTCTAAAACATGTTTTTAATTGATTAACACAAAACATTTGACATGTTAAAATGTATGTTTTTAAAAAATTCATTAAAATTTGTCTGAATATAATTTATGTAGTTACGTAAATTAGAATAGTAAAATTCTACTAATAATTCATAATAAAATTTTAATTGTTTAAACGATATTTAAATAGTAGTCAACTTATTTTAAACATTTTTATACTTTGGTTTTTGAGTTAGGTCGCAAATTAAGTAAACTCAGGATATGTACATATATAATAATATTAACAAATGTATGCGCATGATCATTACGTACTAAATACATATGTATATACATTTGTGATTATGTATGTAAGTTAAAGAATATATACATATTAATGACGTCGTTGATTTTACAAAGTACAATATACATATGTATTGATTGTTTAAATTAAGAAATTAAAAAAAAAATATTTAAAATTTAGAACCTACATGAATGTAAAGTAACAAAGTAGTAAAAGTGAGACACCCCCCATTCGTTTTTATTAAATTTGCTTACAGTAAAATACATAAATGTATATGAATATATGTACATACAACATATTTAGAATTTTATTATATTTATGCATTTATTTCCTATTTCCAATACCAGATATTATTACTGATAGTGTGGTCGCATAAGAAACAAGTTTCAATCTTATCACAATTTATTATTTATTTAAATGCATACATTCATACGTATTTATTTACTATTTTTTCAATCATGTTTAAGGGTAATAAAGTGTCTCCTAGACAGGTTGTGATTAAATATTGTTGTATATATACAACAACTTAAAACACATGCAAATATATTTATATACAAATTGTTAAGTTTCTTTTTGTTTTTGCTTTTCTGTTTAGAATTTTTGACATGTTTTTTAAGTATGACTCATTTATACCAGTCTAAGTCAGCTGCTTGCTCTCAGAGATTCAATTAATTGTTAACAAAAACAATAACAAAACTTTGTTTTTGTAATCTTATTATTATAAAGTTGAAAACATCAATAACAACTTGATTATGGTTTGATTAGTAAACTTTAAAACATTTCCAATTCATTTATAATATTAAGAATCTTAAATAGATCTATTAATAATATACACAAGAGTAAAATAACGAACCTGACATCATCTGCTGGTTTGATTCATATTTTAAAGCTAGAAATATATTAAGAAACAAACTTAAAAGATTCACCTTTATCAGATATTGAGCCAACAGATTAGGAAAAAATCTGCTTATATTGCAAATTAGAGGATAATAAAAGAAAAATGTTATATATATTTTTATATAAGAATTTTTAAATTCCTACGTACATACCAATAAATACGTACTTAATTTTGGCTGTATATTTCTCAAAATTTGTTATAATGGAATAGTTCATCGGTTATTTGTAGATTCTTTTTTGTACGCTTTGTCATAGAAAATTCACAGTTTTTATTTTGATTGACTATAGACAAAAGTTAATGAATTTATTTAAACAATAGCAAACACACAAGTTTGGCACTTCAGAATAAATTAAGTTAATATAGTCATTGTTACAACAACAATTTAATTGTACAATGATGATTGTTGTCTGAAATATTTAAAAAAAAACTGTGTTAAACTAAAAATGTTTTCGTTTATTTAACCATGTTAAAAAATAAGTATGTATGTATGTTGTGTGTATAAAATATAAAATGATAAGTAACAAAAAGTACTTTGAAGTGCAATGATTAGTTTATGAAGTATACAATTGATTGTACATACATAAGTATGTATTTGTAATTGACTATTTGTCAATATTGCCAAAATAACGGTGTTTTACATACATAAATAGTACCCTAAAAACTGTTTTTATTAACTGAATCACTGAAGCACTTTTGTATTAATTAAAATAATTTCCTAAATAAATGATTAAACTATTTTGGTTGATTACATTATTATTAATAATACTCTCATATATTGTACTATTTTTGAAATACTTAAGTTTGTCTATTTTCTTCTTTTTAGTTTCCTTAAAAGTGCTGGGCACTGGAAAATATATTCATATATAAAAACTTTCGATTTAAAAAAAATATATATTTTCCTAAAGTGGAATTGTAAAAACTTGCCTTAAGTTGAAAACAGCATGAAAATGGTGTTGTCGCAACGGCAGCGCGAGGAGCTGTAAGTAGTTTTGAAAATTCTTGCATTTAGAATCGTATTAATTTTCTTGTTTTTTTTTTAATATCCAGTAACCAAGCGATTGCCGACTATTTGGGCAGCAATGGATACTCAGAATCTTTAGAAGCATTCCGCAAGGAAGCCGATCTCAGTGGTGAAACAGAAAAAAAGTTTGGCGGTCTACTCGAAAAGAAATGGACATCAGTAATACGTCTACAAAAGAAAGTCATGGAACTTGAGGCTAAACTTTCCGAAGCAGAAAAAGAGGTTATAGAAGGTGCTCCATCAAAAGCTAAACGTAGTCCAGGCGAATGGATACCAAGGCCACCAGAGAAATTTTCATTGACCGGTCATCGTGCCAGCATAACACGAGTAAGTTTTTAATTAAACATTTATTTTACATATCGAATAATAAAATTTATATTTATTCACATTAGGTTATATTTCATCCAATATTCAGCCTAATGGTGTCAGCTTCTGAAGATGCTGTCATTAAAATTTGGGATTTTGAGACAGGCGAATATGAACGCAGCCTTAAAGGTCACACAAATTCTGTGCAAGATATTGCATTCGATGCTCAAGGCAAATTGTTAGGTAAACTGAAATAAACATCAATCATTTATATATATCATAATGTAAATGTATGTTTTATTACAATTCATAGCTTCATGTAGTGCTGATTTATCCATCAAACTATGGGATTTCCAACAGAGCTATGAATGCGTCAAAACAATGCACGGCCATGACCATAATGTATCATCGGTTGCTTTTGTACCAGCTGGTGATTATGTTCTTTCAGCTTCTCGTGACAAAACCATTAAAATGTGGGAAGTTGCAACCGGGTTAGTATTCAGATGACAATACTTACCACAACATATTACTTAATATATATAATGTCTTGTTTTCTTTTAGTTATTGCGTTAAAACGTACACAGGTCACAGGGAATGGGTACGTATGGTTCGCGTGCACATGGATGGTAGTATTTTTGCATCATGCTCAATTGATCACTCAGTTCGGGTTTGGTCGACAAATTCAAAAGACTGCAAGGTAAGTGTGCTTTAGTTTCCATTAATATGTTTGTGTAAAATTAATATAATGTTCCACTTTACATTAGGTTGAATTGCGCGATCATGATCATACAGTCGAATGTATTGCTTGGGCGCCAGAGGCTTCTTCTTCAGCTATAAATGAGGCTGCTGGAGCTGATAATAAAAAGGGTCATCATCAAGGACCCTTCTTGGCATCTGGTTCAAGAGATAAAACCATACGCGTAAGTATTTTTTTGTTATTAAAATGTAGTGATTGCATTCGAAAAATATCAAAAGTATCATAATTTTTTAATGGTGCAATCAACCTTTATTATGAAATTGTTGGCAAAAATCAATATCGCTCTTTTTTAACTAAAATGCAGTGCTTTTGAACTAAGAATCACAAAATATTCGCCATATTAAAATCGTTTATATAGTTTTATCTTGTTTTTTTAATGTCAATTATTTCTGGCGTGCGAATGATTTGTTGTTATAAATGTCAAAACACTAAAACCTACCGATCGCGTCCCCGGGTGGCAGATAGGGTGGTCTTGTCTTCTCCCAGCTATAGTTTCAATTATGTTTAGGGAAGGCAGACTGTCCACCACCTGGGAATCATGTGTTCCCCGCGGGAAAAAACTAGAAAAATATGGAAAATAAAAATAATAATATACAAATTACGGTGGAGGGCCTAAATAACCCAATACCGGCGGCAAATGTTGATCAGCTCGCGAGTCACGTGTCGTCGTCATCCTACGATCGTGATTAAAATACTACTACGGAGGTGGGTACATTAGCCCCGTGGCGAACAATGCGTAAAGTGCACAGCATGTCGTTGTCAAAAACACCTTTAAACATATGTAGGTGAGGGTTCCGACTCTGAATCCTCAGATGATAATAACAAAACCATCATAGGGAATCCCCAAAAGGATGAAATAGACCAAATGGTAAAATTTTGATGCAAAAGTAACAATACAAAGAGTAAAATACAATAGGTCCAGTAAGGAGGAAAATTAGAACCCATGTGAGTCGCTCATTGGCCGACTGCCTCTATAACCTAACCTAAGGAGGATAAGATTGATTTTTCATAATATATATATATTAATGTAGGTAAATCACCTCTTATAAAAGAACTATTTTGACTGTTTTAGGCTGTATACACAATAGATGACGTCGGTTAAAGGCTATTTTTATGTTGATGTTACAATTTTATAATAAAAATTAGTAATATTTGTAAATGATAGATGTATATGTTTGGTTCAACCCACAACAACAAATAAGTAAAAAAAAGTTTGTAAAAAAATATAGGGAAAACAGCATTCAATACTTTTACAACTCCTAATTGCAGCTATTGAGCATTTCAATTACATTTCCGAAATTCAGTTACGTAACGATAGAAAAAAGGTATTCCAATAAAAAACAGAATCTTAAGAAAAAAAGGCAATTACACTTAATTTCTATTCTTTACGATTGTATGCATTCTACATTACGATCGTAGCTTGTTAGATGTTATTTAAGTGACGGAGAGTCTAATCGAAATGCAAAATAGAGAAAATTTCAATTCGAATTAAAATGCATAATTGGGGTGAATAAAAACATGTATAGTAATATAGCTCAAATAATTAACATGTCATATATCTTTGTTTTGAACGTCAGGAATAATACGTTTCTTTTACAACATAAATGTGATGGTCCTTGACTAAGATTTTTTATATTTATTTTAAGGTCTGGGACGTAAGTGTTGGTTTATGTTTATTTGTGCTGTCCGGCCACGACAATTGGGTGCGAGAATTAGCATTCCATCCTGGTGGTAAATATTTAATATCAGCCAGTGATGACAAAACAATTCGAGTTTGGGATTTACGTAACAAACGATGCATGAAAACACTTTATGCTCATCAACATTTCTGCACTTCAGTTGGTAAGTTGAATGAATGAATAATATGTTTCAAATTTCCATATTTTAAATGTTTGTTTTTCTCTTTTGATAGATTTCCACAAAACACATCCATATGTAATTTCTGGTAGCGTAGATACAACGGTTAAGGTTTGGGAATGTCGTTAAGCCAATAGTTATTAAATTAGAATGGGGCGATACTTGTAGCGTTTGTTAGCTTGTACACCCCAGGAGAAGATAAATACATACATAATACTATTTAAGAGCTACAATTTACTTCAATTACTGCAGAATATACACAGAACATACACACAACATATACATTTAAAAAAAATATACATATATTTATTGATTATAATTTAATTTGAATACAAAACAAAATAAAGATGGATCTCTCTCAGATTCGTCGATATTAATTATTAGATTATATATAAATTACGTTTAAAACAAAACAAACAAGAAATGGCATCGTATATGTATTTGCTAAAAACAAAAACAAAGAAATATAAAATTCTTACAATTTGTTGTCGTTTGGCGTAAAATCATATTCGATAGAGTCGTAACGTAACACTTATTCTTTTGTTGATCGTTCGTACTGGACTAAACAAATCGTTGAAATATTGACAACTTGTGGGTGTCAATATTTTTTTACCGGTTCACAAGGATCAGCAAAATTGTATGTTTTCTCTCCTAAATTTTGAATAATAAGTATTGAGTAGAACTCGAATCATATATTATGTACGTACGCCTTATAATTAATTAATTGTAATCATAAACACTTTCGTTTAAGTTTTTTTTTTGCTTGCTGGATTTTTATTTTTCTATAATAATTATTATTAAACCTAAACTATCATTATTAGATTTATGATTTTATATGAAACTTAAAGAAAAACGTGTCTCTTAAATTCAAGTTCAAGTAGAAGATTTAAGTTAATATTAATTCGTAGTAAAGTAGATATTTTTCCATTAGGGCGAGTTATAATAAATCCAACTGCAATTGATATTTCTACTATTACTATCAATGAAATCAATCATTCAAATTGTATGTATTATTATAATGGATAAGTAGTAGAAGAACAGCAATAGACAGATCCTCTTTCACTTTTATTATTCTTTCTGCTAGATTGGCTAAAAACAACGCTTAAGTATTCAGTATAAAAATAATGTATACTATACATACATACTACGCACGAGTGAAAATATTCAAACGATTTATTTATTTTCTTTTTTTATTTGCTGAATAAATTTTATAATTTTTTCGTTAAAATGTTTATTAAATTTATATCCTTTAGTATCTTACAAATATTTAAAAATTTCACTATCACTTTCTTTTTGTTCCCCCTTATTACTGAACTGTATTTTTTGTTAATTTCTTTGTTCTTTTGGTATTAACTGAAAAGTAATAAATTAAAGTAAAACTTATTTTGTTATTATTTAATCTTGATCTGATGTTTTGTGAAAAATTTAAAACCACCCGGCTTATTTACATAATGAGAATATAAAGAGGATAAAGAAAAACAAAACTTTTTGTTTTATTTTTTCATTATTTTTATTGCTATAGTGAACGTTTTTGTCTTGCATTATAAATTGTCTCTAACAAAATCAAAGCCCTGGATGTTATGCTTTTTGAGTTGCATATATTTGTAAAATTATCAACTAAATAAACCAAAACTATTGAATATAAATATACAAATTATATAATACAAAACAAAAATTGTGCACCTTTAGAAAAGCTTTATAATAATATGTACTCCTAAACTGTTTCACTGCTCTCCATTTTTGAATTATAATACGAAAACATAACTTAATAATACTTATGTATACATGCAAGTATGTATGTAGTATGTAATAAAAAATAACGGAAAAACTCATATATAAATAATTGAATATATGAAATCAATTAATTTTGGAAAATTATTAATTAAATTGAAAATAAAAGTTTAAAAATTACCGTCATATTTACTTAAAACAATACTTGTACAATGGTGAACTTAACAATATTTGAAATTACAATTGTTTAGTGAAGTGCTCGTGTAAAACATTAATCTATAAAAATATAATGGATACTTCATTTTTACCCCAACCGAAATGCTATAGAAATTTGGACATTATTACAATTACATATTTTTGATGATAATAAAAGGAATCTTACGAACATAATGTGTAATAAAGTTTGTAATTATGAATAATTCTAAAAATAAAAAAACCCATAATAAAAATCCAATAAATGAATGTACTTATTACTCAAAGTCGATTTAAAAGGAAACACTTTGAAAGCCAATTGAATCACAGTCTCACTTTGCTTTAAATACTCCGAATTATTTTATTTTAATTGTTGACTTAGATTAGAAATAAAATAGGGGAAAAGAAGAATTTTTAATATTTTTCAATAATTCGTAAAAGTATTAATTGAAGGCAATTGAAGCAATTCATACTATTAGAGCTGATTTGGAGATGACGATTAACCGCCAATTAATAATTAGTTAATCTAAAAATAAATTTAGGTCCTGTTCTATAACACCGTCCGACAAAAAGAGAAAAAAATCGTTAGAACCGAACCGGATGATATACGTCAGATACTATAAATTTAAAGGAGAAAATCTGCGTTTTTAGTTTTTCATTTCGTGATCCTGTGTCCTTTTAAAAATACTTCAAAGTTTTAAAAAGTAAATTTTTCAAAAAAGGACACAGGATCACGAAATGAAAAACTAAAAACACAGTTTTTATCAATTAAATTTATAGTTTCAGATGTATATCATCCGGTTCGTGTCTAATTTTGAGTGTCGGACGGTGTAATTAGTTTGCGCCTCAGCTATTTTTAAAATACGATTTTTTGCGCATGTATTTTTGTGATGCATTTCCGAATGTACTGCGCATCAGATGCAGCGTAGTGATGCACTTTGGACTGCTGTCATGTCACTATTTGCTATCAAAATGGATATTTTATGAAAATGTAGAAATACTATTTTTAAATTCTCCAAGGATTAAATCAAAATTTTCTTTAATTTTCTTTTAATTTACGTCCTAAAGGACGTAACATTTTAAAGCAAAAGAAAAAAAAATAAAGTGGAATGTTTAGTTTCAATCAATTGTTTTACTTCAAAATAGCATTTTTTAACAGTAACATTTGGTTTGATGCAATACATCAGAATCGAAGAAAAAGTCAATTTTGAAATTTTTGTTAGTTAGGGTCGTTTGCGTTTTAGGAGACGATATTAAAATTTTATTGAAATTACAGTATTTTAGCTAAATCGACAACCCCTTTCAGAATTTCAAAGTTGCAATTTCTACCAATAAAAACATAACGCTTAAATTTTGATATCCAAAATTATAAATCTTAGTGAAGCCACTCCAGAAGAGAATTCGGTAACAGTTTTTATATTTTTGTGGAAAATTGATTGCCTTTCAAAGGCGATTTCCTCCAAATAATACGAAAATGGTAGCTTGAGAGTCATTTTTGGTAAAATGAAGCATGTGATATTTTTAGTACATTAAAAATACAATGTATTTTGATTACCATTTGATCTTTATGAGAAAAACATCAAATCTATCTGTTTTTTATATTTATTTCAATTTTCTTCCTCCTCCTTTTTGTTGTTTACTTCATTTACTATTTCGTTTTTGTCACTGGAATCTGTGTCTTTCGTTTCGTTTTCCTCAGTTTCCGATTGCGAATCATTGCTTTTGTCATCATCGCTCGCTGCAACCGATTCTTTGGGATTAGACTGTTTTGCCCTTTTAGCTCGCCCCTTCTTTTTTAAACGTTTTGCTCTCTTTTTTGCGGTTTTTTCTTCAGCTATTCTACGATTTTCTTCCAGTTTTTCTTGATACTCTTCATCCAACAATTCCTGGTGACTTTTTGATTGAATCATTTTTTGTCTAGCGTATTCCTTTCGTCGCAGATGACGGTACACATGAAATTCACCGGAACCAGCTCCAGCACTAGAGCCCATAACATTCCGCACAAATGTGGGTACACTTTGCATGAAATCTTTCTCCTTTCTGTGTTCTGGTATGATTACGGGTTTATCCTTAATTAAGAATGTTTAATTAAAAATTTTATCAACATCTACCGAATGTCACAACCTACCGGATTTTTCATTAACTTCTCCAATTTTAAGCGTTGAAGATCAAGAGCAGATTTAATAATGGGCTTAGGTTTTTTTTCTTCATCGCTATTTCCTGAGTCATTTTTTGTTTTGGATTTTATTTCGGGTTCTTTAATTAAATTTTTAATAAGAGACATATTTACATTTGTAAAAATGTTAGAACTATAAAAAAATCACTGCTTGTTTATATTGTTTTTTTTTTTGGAAATAGGTTTAAAATAAAAACATTGTGGAATGAAACAAACGGAATGAAACTGAAATAGGTGTTAGAAATGCAGCGTTTTAAATTAATCAAGGCGAATTCAGATAAGGTGGTGGCAGTTCTGCAACAACAACATTTTACATGTATTTTGTTTTTGCATTTGGTTTACGTAGATGTAAAAAACCATAAGTACGGCGAATTCATTTGATGAAAAATTTTTGTAAAATTTTTATATTTTATTAAAGATAAAGACATTAAAATTTGTGAAGAAAATATATTCTGAATTGAATAATGTTTGTTTCAAACGAAAAATTCTATTTCGGCAAATTAATTAGCAAAATTTAAGTGAGTGCCTAAAGTTAAGTAAAACTTATTTTTTGTGAAAAATGAACATAAAAAAGTACATATTCACGAAAAAATATATATAACGAATGAATGAATCTTTGTTGCGAATGGATAATTCTACTCCGGCGGAGTAATTTTCAATATTTGTCCATAATTTAGCAGACGCCGGCCGGGTAAATACCTCATATGGGTTTTGTTATATAAAGCGTTCCGGCACAGACTTTTTTTAGTTAATCACTTTATCTACATAGTGTATATATAAAACAATATTGTTTAATTTGTTAACATTTAATAGATTTCAAAATTAAGCCATATGTAAAAGTAAGCTGCCGCTGTTCGGCTAAATTCTTCATATGTGTTTCTTTATATAAAAATACAAAAAAAAACAAAATACACAAGGCAGTGAAACCAACAGACATCCAAACATACGAAACGAAATACACAACAAGTAAGAGTGCTATATTCGGCTGTGCCGAAACTTATATACCCTTCACCATAGTGTATTTAATAAATATCAATTTCATAAAATTTATATTTATTTCATTTTCCCGACTATATCATTATTATAGCAATAGCAAAACAAAATGAACAACAACAGCGCTGAACGAAATAACCACACAAAAAACAAAATACACAAGGCAGTAAAACCAACAGCATCCAAACATACGAAAATGAATACATCAAGAAACAAAAACAATATACACAAGGCACTGAAACACACAGCCATCCAAACATGTGAAACGAAATACTCAATGAATAAGCAGTGTTGTTGTTGTTGCTTATTAAACAAAGCATGAAAAAATTGTCTTTTTTAATGAAATTTTCAGAGGTTGTCTCGGATTTTTGCTTATATCTCCGTCATTTATGGACCGATTTTGCTGATTTTAAATAGCGATCTTCTCGAAAGCATGTCTAACAGAATTATTGAAGATTCGGATCTCGCCGATATCTGGGGTCCTCTAAAAACTGATTTCAACAGACAGACAGACAGACAGACGAACAGACAGACAGACAGACGGACATGGCTTAATCGACTCCGCTATCTATAAGGATCCAGAATATATATACTTTATGGGGTCGGAAAATTATATTATAAAAATTACAAACGGAATGACAAACTTATATATACCCTTCTCACGAAGGTGAAGGGTATAATAAAACAAAAACAAAATACACAACGCAATGAAACCAACAGACACCCAAACATATGAAACTGAATACACCAAAAAACAAAAACAATATACACAAGACAATGAAACATACGAAACGAAATACTCCACAAAAAAGCAAAAACAAAATACACAACGCAATGAAATCAACAGACATCCAAACATACGAAACTGAATGCACCAAGAAACAAAAACAATATACACAAGGCAATGAAACACACAGCCATCCAAACATATAAAACGAAATACTCAATGAATAAGCTGTGTTGTTGTTGTTGCTTATATCAAAGCATGAAAAAAATTGTCTTTTTTATGAAATTTTCAGAGGTTGTCTCGGATTTTTGCTCATATTTCCGGTATTTATGGACCGATTTTGCTGATTTTAAATAGCGATCTTCTCGAAAGCATGTCTAACAGAATTATTGAAGATTCGGATCTCGCCGATATCTGGGGTCCTCTAAAAACTGATTTCAACAAACACACAGACGGACAGACAGACAGACGGACATAGCTTAATCAACTCCGCTACTTATAAGGATCCAGAATATATATACTTTATGGGGTCGGAAAATTATATTATAGAAATTACAAACGGAATGACAAACTTATATATACCCTTCTCATGAAGGTGAAGGGTATAAAAATGTAAACAATAACAAACTTTGACAGCTACGTAAACCAGGCGAATTAAGAAAAAAATTATCAGCTGATTAAATAACACCACCCATGGCGAAACTAATAAGGTGAAGTCATTTCAACAACTGATTGTTTTTTTGTCCATGGAAATTTAGCCCGAAGTTGTCAAACTCAATATAAAAAAATTCTCTCTCAAACCCGACGCTGTCAAACTACATATATAAAAAATTTCATGAATTCGCCGCAAAATGAAATGACTTCACCTTATAGTCTATTCGCCTTGACACCACCTTATCTGAATTCGCCTTGCACGCGTGCATAGAAAATGTTTTGCTCTGCTTTAAAGTTATCGTTTATTTATTGTATTATATTTGGTATTGAGAGACCAGAAAATATGGAGGCAACGACAATATTTTACATGTATTTTGTTTTTGCATTTGGTTTACATGAATGGCGAAACTAATAAGGTGAAGTCATTTCAACAGCTGATTGTGTTTTGTCCATTTTGTCCATATATAAAAAATTTCATGAATTCGCCGCAAAATGAAATGACTTCACCAAGGCGAATTCAGATAAGGTGGTGTTATTCAATCAGCTGATTATTATTTACTTCACTTGTCTGGTACGCACTGATGTCAGAGTTTGTTATTATTTAAATTTTTATATTTAAAAATTTCCGTTAAAAAAGGAAAAACTTCGTTAGTATTTTGAATATTTTATGTAAAAAATCTGAAAATACCAAGCATTTTATAAACGAATATTTTTCTTATATAAATAATGAATAATTGGTACGCATGTACAAACTTAATACAACAATAATATTTTTTCTATTAAATGTTAACAAATTAAACAATATTGATTTATATTTTATATTTATACTTTGTAGATAACACGATTGACTAAAAAAAAATCTGTTCCGGAACACTTTATATAAAAAACCCACATGAGGTATTTACCCGACCGGCGGCAGCTTTCTTCTACGTTATGGCCAAATTTTGAGATCTAAAAAATTTAATAAATTGTTTTATATTTACGCTGTGTATATAATGTGATTAACTAACAAAATTCTGTTCCGGGACGCTTTTTATAACAAAACCCATATAAGGTATTTACCCGTCCGGCGACAGCTGACTACAACGTGTAAATCTTAAAAATTACTCCGCCGGAGTAGAATTTTCCATTTACAACAAAGATTCTTTCATTCGGTATATAATTTTTCCATAAATTTTTACATTTTTATGTTTATTTTTCACAAAAATATTAATTTTACATAATTTTGGGCACAAACTTAAGTTTTGCAAAATTAATCTGATGGAGTAGAATTTTTTATTTGGAACAAATATTCTTCGACTCAGGGTATATTATCTTCACAAATTTTAATATTTTTATGTGTATTTTTTATAAAATATAATTTTTTTTCTAATACACTTTTGATTTTTTTTATATGTGGTTTGACAGTGTCTTGGCACTTTGAAGTCAAACTCCATATATAAAAAAATAAAATGAATTCGCTCCGTTTTTCTGAATTCGCCGACGACACCACCTTATAATTAATATATCTTGGATGGAGTGATAGAAAAAGATTCTGGAACAGATTTTGACATAAACAAGTTTTATGGTAACGAAAATCCTTCTACCAAATTTAATGATGATCGCTTTATAATTGAGCCTACCTCTCATATAAGCCCCTTCAGAAAATGAATTTAACGTTCATTACTAATCTAAAAATATAAGTACAGCGATGAAATTCGATACAAATTAGTTTCATATGAATGAAAATCTGTCTAAAAAAGTTTATGTAGATCGATCCATCCTACCCAAGGCGAATAGACTATAAGGTGAAGTCATTTCATTTTGCAGCGAATTCATGAAATTTTTTATATATGTAGTTTGACAGCGTCGGGTTTGAGAGAGAATTTTTTTTATATTGAGTTTGACAACTTCGGGCTAAATTTCCATGGACAAAAAAACAATCAGCTGTTGAAATGACTTCACCTTATTAGTTTCGCCATGCATCCTACCCTTCATAAAAGGTCCTTCTCCGAAAATTACATAAAAATGCAAGTATATCACTGAAATATTACATAATAGAATTAAGGAAAATATGAAGATCTTGGTCCATAATTTACCATTTCCCTCATTAAAGGCCCTATTCCGAAAACTACCATATGATGTTTATATTAATCTATTGATCACATTCCAGCTTTTTCTGCATATCAAAGTTTTTCGAATACCATTTTATATGTAAAAACACAACCTTGAAGTACAATAAACACAAGTCCTTATAAAATAATGGCGATGACATGAGAGGTGTTTCCGAACTCAGCATAAACAAGAGATTCACAAATTATCAAAATTTTAACGTATGGCCATATAGCTTTAACAAAACGTCAGCAGAACAACTATGAATTGTTTGTTCAAATCAATGCATTGAAGAATAAATCAAAATGCATGAATTATCATCACTAATTATAGTTTATTTTACAGAAATATTGCTCTAATTGTTTAAAACCAATTAAAATTAATTGCAAATTTTGTAAATAAACACAAATTTTAATAAAACTTATCTTAAAATCCAATTTTAATTGTACTAAAACTCAAGGGGCCTTATCCCTTGTCTATATTATACCCCATTTACACATACACGAAATCTAGTAGATTTCATTTAAAATCTTTTTCCAAATTTAGTCCGTTTACACTTACTATTCTTGACATTTAAGAAGATTTCATTTTTTCTAATATTTCTTGAAAAAGTGTGTGATATGAAAAATAAGAAGGAAAAATGGGATATTTATCAAAATTCCATTTAAAATAAAAAAATAGATATTTAAATATAACATTACCTTTTATTTTAGATTAACTTTTCATTCATGTTTTTCAATTTATAAAAAATTTTGTCGACATTTTAATTTTGTTTGTTTGTTTTGTTTTCCTCTTTTTTCTTGTGTAGTGTCGTATTTTTTAGTATTATTTAGGAAAAAAAACAGAGTTGCATCACTCGTGTATGTGTAAATGGGATATTAGACAATGTTTATCACAGCACTTAACAAAACGTTGGCAAACAATTGTTAATTCTTTGTTTATGTTAATCCATAGGGGATACAAAATGCTGATTGTATCACGACAACTCATAGATAATTGTACTGAAATTATGCTATATTTTACAAAAATAATGTTCTCTCAACTATTGTTCTGATAACTTTATTATATCGATGCTATAACGATAATAAATGCCGTCTGTACCTGCTAATTTGTTATCGTGATAACAATTTGAAGTTTAGCATAATAAACAAGTAAGAGTGCTATATTCGGTTGTGCCGAATCTTATATACCCGCCCATCAAATTATGTGTCTTAATATTCAAGTGAAGTTCGGAAAATGGGCCTACCTATACTGTATAAATCGTTGTTTTTGCTACCACAATTTAAACATTTATTGGATTTTTTCTGAACTGATTTATCATATATAAATAGTAATATAGTCAGGGTGATTATAATTATAATGATTTGATTTCCTGTAAATTTACTTATGGACCAATCCTCCGATGATTTAACAAATATATAAAACAATTTCGTTGATATACTGGAATCTTATATGGGGATAAGGTTAATTATGGGCTGATCTCCATAAAATTTGGCGGAGAGGTTTTAGTTCTCCGAAAACTTTACGTCGAATTTCGTTGCTTTAATATAATTTTGCAGCAAGTTATGAGCGTTAAGGTCATTTTATGAGGGGACCTTATATCGGGGATATCTAAGTCAATTATGAACCGATCTTCATATAATTTGGCAGAGAGATTTTAGTTCCTCTAAAACTTATTTATGTTGACTTTCGTTGATTTACTGGGATTTTGAACAAAGTTGTGAGCTTTAAAGTAATTTTCTGAGTGGAACCTTACATGGGGCGTAGGGTCAAATATGGGCCGATCTCCATAAAATATGGGGGAAATATTTTAGTTTCCCAAAAACTTGTTTATGTTGAATTTCGTTGCTTAACTATCATTTTAAAGCAAGTTATAAGAGCTAAAGTCATTTTCTGAAGGGGAGTTTATTTGGGGGTTGGGTCAATTATGGACTGATGAGTTGATTTGTCCAAAACTAGTTGAAATCATATAGATTTCCCATACATTTTTGACAAAACCCAAAACCCAAATCTACTTAATCTACTAGATTTGATTTAAAACATGTCGAAAGTGTATTTTTTCGAACAAGATTTGCTTATGCAACACTGCGTTGTGTCTAGGATAAGCAAATACGACCATAGGCTATCCATTCAAATTAAATGTTTTCATCGAAAAAGTGGCATATTATTTCAAAATAAAAAAAGAACAAATAATAATTTTAAAATTGTTGGCATTTAATAAATAAATTTATACAATTAAAACAAGTTTGTTTGTAAGTTTGTATTTTTAATGTTTAAATTAAAAAAAAAAAAAAATATTTTCGTTATATGACAGGATTTGTTCGAAAATTCGAATCTCAAAAACAAGTAAGCTCAGTGGAAACACCTCGAAGAGGTTTACGCAAATCTGGTAGATTTGAAGCCAATGGAAACATAGCATTAAAGTCATTTTCTGGAGTGGAGCTTATAGGGTGGGTAGGGTCAATTACGGACCGATATCCAAAAAATTTAGCAGAGATATTTAGGTTTTCCTAAAACTTGTATATGTCGAATTTTGTTGCATTGCTATCATTTTGAAGCAAGTTATGACTGTTGTAATCATTCTCTGAGAAGGACCTTATATGGGGGTAGGGTCAATTATGGACCGATTCTCGTAAAATTTGGTAGGGAGATTTTGGCTCATATAAAACTTGTTTATGTAGAATTTCACTGACATAGTTATGTTATGTATGACTGTTTATACTGTTTTTCGGGGGGCAACTTGTTTGGGGGCTATGCGAAAGCATGGACCGATATGGCCCATTTTCAGTACCAAACAAACTGCATAAAAAATATTTATGCAAAATTTTAGGCCCTTAGCTCTTCTCGTTCGGACTCTATCGTGCTTTCAACAGACAGACGGTCATAAGGACCCGGAATATATATACTTTTGTGGGTCTGTGACCAATATTTCGATGTGTTACAAACGGAATGACAAAAACGATATACCCCCATCTTTTTTGATGGTGGGTATAAAAATTATCAAATCTAGACATGGTTTAACTCGGAAATTTTTAAATTCGATAAATTTTTGGCATCATTTTGGTTTAAATTTAACTAGAAAATATTCTTTCCGAAATTCAGCATCCTTAAAGTTCTTTTGCATTTTTGCTTTCTTTTTGATGGCGGACTGATAAACATATGTTCATTTTTTTCTGGTCGATTTAGCGATGTCCATTTATCGTCTGAAGATCCCAAGATCAGGATAGAAATCTCGATTCAACTTATCAGAACCAGCAAAATTGGTCCATAAATATTAAATTTCGAAAAAAACTTGGATTGTTCCTATATTTTTCAGATAATACGTTCTGTAAAAGGCAGATTTCGGAGTGTCTAAAAGATTATGTAAAAATATAAAATATGACATATTTTCTGGAATTTGTCGTGTTTTGTGAGATACTAGAATATTGGATATACATACAAACAATTTTAAGCAAAAAGAAACATTTGATTCTAATTTTGATGTTTCGTATAACATGATGAAATGTGAAATACAGGAAAAATTCGAATACTTTTGAGAGTTAATTTTAGAAACTTTTTAAAAAAAGTTATATTAATTTAAGTATATGTAATTTTTTCAAATTTTAAAGAGTGTGATATTAAATCATTCGACTGTCTAGACACTGAAGAATATAACAATTTTAATTATTCATTTTACATACAAAAAAATATTACTAAATTACGTTTCTTTTCAAAACACACCTAAATTCGAATACACTGTAATTATGAGCTAGAAAGCCCAAATCGGTAGATTCGGTTATATGGGTGTAGGTGAAATAATGGATCCATTATCAACCATTATCAATGGGTTAGTCTTTGGGGTAAAACCGCAGTATTATCAACGGGTTAGTCTTTGGGGTAAAAGAGTAGTATTTGCAAAATTTCATCAAATTGTCTTTAAAATTGGCACCTGTAGTTTAATTGCGAAGTTTATATACATAGACGGACAAACAAAGAGAGCCGACTGGTATACTTTACGGTGAGTGTAGGGGCAATATTTCTATTAATTACAAATATCAGCAAAATTTAATTATACAGTCCTAACTGTAGTGTAAGGAATAAAGACCCATTCCGGTAGAAATGTTTCAGACTTGTACATAATATACATTAGAAATCATGCCCTTATAAATCTTTTTATTTCCTTTGTATCTAACTATAAATATCTTAAAAATAATACGAAATTGTATTTAAATAGCGGCTATATTCTTAAAATTTAAAAACTTCTTCCAGACGAAAAATACCAAAATCCTGGAAAATTTCAAAATGAATCCTGTTTTCTCGGAAAATTAAGTATACTCCAATATATTGTCAAATCAAAACACAAGTAAAGTTTTAACTCAAACTATTCACACGATATCTTTATGTATATTTAACAATTTTCAAAACACCCGAATTCTTTCCTTCGAAATTTCGCTTTACGATATAAACGATACCGTTTTTTACATAATATTGTTGAACAATTTAAAAATAGCTGAATACTTGGCAGGTTTATAGACGATTTTAAGCCGCCGCTGAAAATTTTAAACGCCTTGCTACACATCTTTTTGGTTGCACAAACTGTCATTTTTTGATTGTGTTAGTAAAAAAACTCACACACAGAATTTAATAAAATCGGAGTCGGCTGCTCACCGCATGAGAACGCATAATAAGATTTAATTTAAGTGAAATTTAATAATTTTTAGTGAAAAACGTGTTAATTATCTGATTCCAATTAAAAAAACTATTAAAAATTCCTTATAGACTAATTTGCCTTGCAAAAAGAAACGAATTCAAAAGATTTTGTACGATATAAGAATATTTGGTGAAGCAGAAAAGTACTCGCGATAGAAGTTGTGTAACACCAAGTTATTTAAATACAACAAATATATTTAGTTCAAACATTGATTGAAAATCAAATAGAATGGCGTTGGAAAATGATAAGAATGCAACCAAATCCGATAATATTGGATCAAGTGATGTAGATAAAAAATCAATGAACGGAAAAAACACTGGACTTAAGGGAGACACAAACGCATCAAAGAAGAAAGGTTTGTATAGTTAAATATTTTAATACATTTTATCAGACTGCCATCCCCAGTCAATCGCCCGATAGACAAATATGCACTTCACCCCCTACGTCATAGATTGTTATCATGACATGGGCAACATAAGATCTAGTATTTGCTCTTCCAAGATACTTTCAAAAAATCGAAATGACAGTGAAGACAAAGATTTGGTATTTGGAAAACAATCACATAACATCAATTACGTAATTTTCTTTAAATTTTTGTTGCTGCCTCGTGTATTGTAACAATAACCAAATATGAATGGTTTTTCTAAGGAATATATTTTTTATTTTATAAATTTGTACTGTAAATTATTATTTTATTGCATTTTTAAGATTTAAGTTATTAATCGAATGCCTGCCTATCTTTCTTCGCCGGCTATATACTGCAAGCGGTATACAATACTATTTTCTACATCTATAAATTTGTTAGTTTAACCTACAATAAGCACGTGCTTAGTTTTGATTTACAAAGGGGTGTAAATGCTGTATGTTGATGTCCAAATGCATGTAAAACATAAATTTATTATAATAATGTTTTTTTCTCCAACTATTGTAATCATGAATGCAATGTCTCATTTGAGAACAAAGCAAGTCATTTATATTTTTTCTTATTTATTTTCTTCATTGACAAAAAGTATATTTTTTTAATAGATAGGTATTTTAATTAATTTAAATTTCAAAATTATTTACAATTTAAATTTGCCGTATATTAAATCTGTAATTATTATATATTTTTGAATGTATATCTTGACCCTATGATTACCATACAATTGATCTTTCAATTATTGTGTCAAATTTCTAAAAGTTTTAATAAAAATAAGGGTGAGTGTTAATTGTGTTATATTATATTAACTAACTTAAGGCTTTTTCCATATCGTGACAAAATTTAAGAATGTTTATAGACAAAACTAGGCCGAATTGCTTCATTATAGCGAGTATACTGATAACAAAATTGATTTTTAAACATATGTATTTAATATATTCTTTTATGCTCTTTTAATATCATTTCTTGTAGGTACATACTTTGTCAATATAGTTGTAATTTCGACCAATATTTGTTAATTTTCTATATTTATTAAATTTATGTACCATCAATGATTTTTGTGTTAAATATTCTATAAGTTATGTTTTTTTAATCATGTGATGGACTAAAAATCATAATATGAGCATAAAATTGTTTTATATTATTTATCATCATCTTAGAGCGGGTTTTTGAGATGTTAATCAAATGCCAATTAATAATCAGATTAGTTAATCTAAAAATAAATTTAATCTTATGTTAATCCGCTTTGATGGTTTTGAGTACAAGATTAAACTCCGCAGTGTTACCATACAAAACAACAGAAAATGTCACTGTTTGTTATCAAAACAATGCATATTTTATAAAAAAGAAGAAGACAAATGTAAATTTAATATGAAAATTAATGAAAACTTAAATTAAAAACAAAAAAATGTATTTTGAAGTGTCCATAATTTATACTAATCAATAAATAGAACATTTTAATGTTTATATTTATAAAAATTTTATTAATTTTTTTGCATCAGCTGTTTACACTTTTGCATTTCGTGCTTAAGATTAAACCACCTCCATTGGCCGCTTAAACTTGCAAACAAAATTAACTAATTGAGTACTCAAAAACATCTTTCGAGGACTAATTTTAATTTAATCGCTAATCTGTCACCTAAAGATTGGCCCATAGTGGTCTACCATTACAAATCCAAAGTGTTTCATTCAACACTTGGTTTTCGAATAATTAAAAAAAGTTCACTATTTGAAGTGGTTTCGAATAGGGCTTTAGCTTTAAAACCATTTTTTTAGTTAAAGGCAATTTTGTCTGCAAAATGATAAAAAAATTTTCCAAAAATAACACGTTTTATAGGTATATAAAATGGAAATATACAGAAGATATATTAAAAACCAAAAAAAAAAAAAATACCCATAGTAGAACATTATTTTTTTATCATGAGTTTACCTATGTTCGTTATATTTTTTATACCCTCCACCAACATCAGTGGTGATAGAGGAAAGAAATATTCATCTGAGACCCAACCAAGTATATATATATTCTTAGTCCTTATCAAATTCTGAGTCGATCTAGCTATGTCCGTCTGTCTGTTAAAAAAACACGCTCACGATAAAACAAAGCAATATAATTTTACCAAATTCACCCAAAATGTTCTTCATTTTCCTAAGTCGGCTCATATCGGGAGAAGTTATGAATCAAAATTTAAAACAACTCGGAAAATACGCTTTTTTGTATGCAATATAATTCCATGAAAATCATCATTCGTTCGTTTCTACTGAGCTTGATCCCTGTTAAAAATTGGCGGAATCGGTGCACAACTTCATATACCTCCCTTACAAATGTACATATTCCCGGAAAATGAGTTTATTGTTAATAACTTTTGTTAGAATAACGATATCTTTACAAAATTTTACACGTTAAAGTTTTATGTCAAAAGAATTCATACAGAAGAAAAATTTTCTGGATAGGTCCACAATTGGTCCTAGCTACCATACAAGGTCCTCTCCCGAAAATCACTTAAACGCACATAACTCACTACTAAATTAAGATATCCATACAAGATTTGGCACAAATTATTCTTTTATATACAGAAATATTACTGTAAATTTTTTTCGGATCGGTTTATAATTGGTCGTAGCTCCCATACAAGGTCCCCTTCACAAAAACACTTAAACGCACATAAATCATTACCAAGTAAGGATACCCATACAAAATATTACTTTTGTACTCAGAAATGTAATTTTAAAATTTATTAACGATCGGTCCACCATTGGTCATTGCTCCCATACAAGGTCCTCTTCAGAACAACATTTAAATTCATATAACTCATTACCAAATAATGATATCCATACAAAATTTAACGGAAATATTACTTTTGTAATTTTATATTTGTATTTTTTTTTTAATTTATTTAGATCGGTCCATATTTTGCTTTTATATACAGAAATGTAGCTGGAAAATTTGTTTACAATTGGTCAGATCTCCCATACTAGATCACTTCTCGAAAATCACTTTAACCATATATAACTAGTTGCGTTATCTTTAGTAAAATTAGTTTAGTATAAACACTTTCCCTACAAACATTAGGAAGATATCTTCCATAGAATAATAATACGAATTCGTATCGCCTTGCTTGTAGGGTTTGTGTACAAAAATATATATGTATATTTGTATTTCTTTAAACCTTTCACACACATACAAATTATTAATTATAGCTAAAGCATATTTTAGGGCGCTATAGAAATATAAAAGAAAATGGTGTTTGCAATGTTCAATAAATCTTGCATTTATAGCAAGATTAAGCTATTTAAATCTTGAGGTTTTCTATTAAGAAACACAAGAAAACTCATTTCTACAAAAATTTGATCAATTAAAAAGTATTAATTCAAAAGTAGCTGGTGGAGGGTATTTAAGATTCGGATCAGCCGAACACAACACGCCTTGTACGCGGCAACGCGTTATAGGCTTCTGTCAAAGAAAGTTGAAATAGTGTATTTTCATTTAACAAGTTACAAGTCTGCCGCGTAAAGTTCAGCAACTTTCAATTTTTGACGCGTCGACAGCTGATAAGGGTTGTATTTTGTTTTGTGTAGAAACTAAAATGAAATAAATTTCTTCAATAATGGAAGAAAAAAATTAAAAAATATACAAAACTTAAAATTTTGATTTTTAAAACAGTAATAGTCTTAAAAAACATTAAAAGAAAGATCAAAATGACGCGTGGTGTGTAATTTGCCGCTTATAAAGCGCGTAATGTTTGAAAAGCGTGAAACACTCCTAACGGGTAATAAGTAAGGTGAGAGCGTTTCGGCAACAAACACAATAATTTTTTGTTGTCTAGAGTTGGGTTTTGTCAAATTGAAAAATAATAAACATTGGAAAGAAATAGTTTTTGTGTATTTCACAATATTACCTATAAAACCGTCGTTACATTTAGCTTGTATCAGCAGCAGGACTGTGTTTTAATGCTTCCTTCATCTGAAATTTCTTATTCGAAATCTTTTTATAAACATTTTAATTCATAATTAAAATTTTTTTTTATATTTTTTTTAGAATAAAAATAAATTAATTTATTTTGACATAACCCAAGCACTTTTTTAATAAACAAATAAAAATCAGCTGCCTTAACTATTTCACCTTACTTAGTGCATCCTCTATTTTTGTTTCAAACTAAAGTTTGAATACGACTGAAAACAGGAAAAACATATTTTTAATTTCGCATGAAATCTTTATGTGAATACATATAAAAACTTTGAAAAACAAACACACTTTTTTAAATGTTATTATAATTTTTAAATTATTATTTTTGATTTTGTATTTTCTAACATTCATATCTCGCTTAATTTATAGGTAAAAATGGCAAGAACGAAAATAAATCTGACGTAGTAGCTAATGGACACGATGATGACATTAAGAATGTAAAAACCAATGGTGCTGTAGATTCCAATGCAAATGATTTGGAATCAGTGAGCGGCGAAGATAAGAAGAATGAAGAAGGTGTTGATATGAAAAAAGATACCACTAAATCAGAAGGTGGTGATGGTGGTGAAGAAAATTACGATGAGGACTTAGATTTAGATGCTTTACACGACAGTGGCATAACTGTACACATTCAAAGTCCTGGTGCTGAATTGCTGTCCGTACAATTGTCCAGTATGGAACTTGTGCAAGAAATACACCAACTATTAATGGATCGTGAAGATACTTGCCATCGTACATGTTTCTCATTACAACTAGATGGTGTTACCTTAGATAATTTCGCTGAACTAAAGACCATTGAGGGCCTTAAAAATGGATCAGTTATCAAAGTCGTTGAGGAACCGTACACCATGAGGGAAGCGCGAATTCATGTGCGCCATGTTCGTGATCTATTAAAGAGCATGGATCCCGCTGATGCATACAATGGTGTTGAATGCAATTCTTTAACATTTTTACACACAATTACCCAGGGTGATTTATTAGAAAAGAAGAAATCTCGCCCAGATTCTGTTGACTGTACGCCAGCAGAATATATAATGCCTGGTGTTAAGGAGGCTCCCTTAACACCACTCCAGCCTGGAGTTAATAAAAATTCCAAAGGACCTCAAGCTCTGAAGGTCCTTACCACCTCCGCCTGGAATCCACCACCTGGTCCCCGGAAGTTGCATGGCGATCTTATGTATTTGTATGTGGTAACCATGGAGGATAAACGCTTCCATATTTCGGCATGTCCCAAAGGATTTTACATTAATCAATCTACAGATGATGTATTTAATCCAAAACCAGACAATCCCAGTCATCTTAGTCACTCGCTGATTGATTTGTTGTCTCAAATTTCACCCTCTTTCAAACGTGCCTTCCAACAAATGCAGAAAAAACGCACATTGCGTCACGCATTTGAACGTGTGGCCACTCCTTACCAAGTATATCAATGGACCGCACCTCAATTGGAGCATACCATTGATGCAATTCGTGCTGAGGATGCCTTCTCATCGAAATTGGGGTAAGTTTCAAAAAAATGAATTCATCCATTTTACATACTTAAATATTCACTTTTTCATACACAGCTACGAAGAACACATTCCCGGTCAGACTCGTGATTGGAATGAAGAACTACAAACAACTCGGGAACTTCCCAGAAAAACTTTGCCGGAACGTTTATTACGCGAAAGAGCGATTTTCAAAGTTCATGGTGACTTTGTCATTGCCGCCACAAGAGGAGCCATGGCAGTAATCGATGGTAATGTATTGGCCATTAATCCTGGAGAAGATCCCAAAATGCAAATGTTTATCTGGAATAACATATTCTTTTCGCTTGGATTTGATGTGCGTGATCATTACAAGGAGTTGGGAGGAGATGTCGCTGCTTTTGTTGCACCTCGCAACGATTTGCATGGTGTACGTGTATACAGTGCGGTCGACATTGAAGGACTGTATACTTTGGGAACAGTAGTGGTTGATTATCGTGGTTATCGCGTGACAGCTCAATCTATAATACCTGGTATTTTGGAACGCGAGCAAGAACAATCTGTTGTGTACGGAAGTATTGATTTTGGCAAAACAGTATTGTCTCATCCTAAATATTTAGAATTACTGCGCAAGGCTGGTAAACACTTAAAAATTTTACCACACTCTGTTATTAATGAACGTGATGAACCAGTTGAGTTGTGCTCCTCGGTTGAGTGTAAGGGTATAATAGGCAATGATGGCCGTCATTACATTTTGGATTTGTTGCGCACCTTCCCACCAGATGTCAATTTCTTAAAGCTCGACATTGAACTGAGCCCTGAATTGAAAGCGATGGGCTTCCCAATTGAACATAAGCACAAGTTGTCGTGCTTACGACAGGAACTTTTGGAGGCTTTCATTGAGGACCGTTATGTCAGTTTCATTCGAAATGCCGCTCAACATTTACAGCAGTTGAATGCCAATAAGAAATCCGACGAAAACAGTGCTGCAACAGCAGCAATTACAGAAAAGGGCGAAGAAGAGGCAAAGGAACCCTCAAAGGATGAGGGCGAGAATAAAAAATCTGAAGACGATAAAAAAACTTCTGATGCTCTCGAACATGCCTTTGATGCCATCAAGGATGCTCAAACTAACGTTGCTACAGCAGATGAAAAACAGGCTGCAGAAGTTGTTAAACGCGCTTGTGCTGCTGTAGGATCTCTCAAAGAAAAAGAGTTCGATTTCCGTTTCAATCCCGATGTATTTTCACCCGGAATTCGTCACGTCGATGATCCCAATGGACCAAATTCGCTAGCCAAACAGAAGAAACTGGTACAAGAAGCTGCAGAGTTTTTGGTTTTGAAACAAATTCCTGGTTTTATAAAGGAACATATGAATCACACATCGCCACCTATGGATGGCACTAGCATTACTGAAATATTACACAGCCATGGTATCAATGTTCGCTATTTGGGCAAGGTCATTACTATGCTCGCTCAAGTGCCCCGCATGGATTATTTGCACAGAATAACTGTGTTGGAATTGATTGTTCGTGCCACAAAACATATTTACTACGCCTACATGCAAAATACGGATGCCATGCATTTATCTGCTGCCATAAGCCACTTTTTGAATTGTTTCCTTTCGTCAGGCCCTGTCAATGCTAATACTTCTTCCGATGAGTTGCAAAAGGCCAATAACAACAGCAATAAGCGCGGCAAGAACAAGAACAAAAATGGTGGTAAAAATAATCAGAAGAATGGTGGACAAGTAGGAAATGAAAACAACGACTGGGCTCTTATGACGCCAAAGACTTTATGGCAACAGATTAAGAAGGAATCTAAATCATATTGGGATTATGAGTTAGGATGCGATTCAATTGAAAGTGCCGTCGAAAAATTCGGATTCCAACGTGTGAGCATTTTACGTGCCTTTTGTCTAAAAGTTGGCATTCAGATCTTGCTGCGTGAATACAACTTTGAATCGCGTAACAAACCAACCTTCGGTGAAGAAGACATTCTAAATGTCTTCCCCATCGTTAAGCACATTAGTCCGCGGGCTTCGGACGCATATAACTTCTACACCACTGGTCAATCCAAGATTCAACAGGGCTTGTTCAAGGAAGGCTACGAACTGATTAGTGAAGCCTTGAATTTGTTGAACAATGTTTTTGGCGCTATGCACTTTGAGAATGGCTCTTGTCTCAGAATGTTGGCACGCCTCAGCTATTTGCTCGGTGATGCTCAGGAAGCCTTGGCTATTCAGCAGCGTGCGGTTATTATGAGCGAACGTGTCAATGGTATCGATCATCCATGCACCATATTGGAATATGTGAGTATGATGCTTTCAGAGTCGTTTGTATAAAATCTATTAATTTGTTTTCTTTTCTTCCTAGACTCATCTATCACTTTACTGTTTCGCCAATGGACAAATCAGTACATCATTGAAGTTGTTGTATCGCGCAAGATACTTAATGGTGCTCATTTGTGGCGAAGATCATCCTGAAGTGGCTTTGATTGATGTAAGTAGTGAAAATGATACAAAAACGAAAGTCGATCTTAAATACAAATCTTTTTTTATTTTAGAGCAACATCAGTTTAATTTTACACGCTGTTGGTGAATATGAGTTGTCTCTTCGTTTTATTGAACATGCATTGAAATTGAATTTGAAATACTTTGGCAACAAATCAATGAATGTTGCAGTCAGTTATCATTTAGTAGCACGAACCCAATCCTGCATGGGAGATTTCCGCTCTGCTTTAAACAATGAAAAAGAAACCTATTCCATCTACAAATCCCAAGTAAGTCTATTCTTTAAATTGACTTTATTTGAATGAATTTTTTACATACTTCTTTATATTTCTGTTTGGTTGTGTAGTTGGGTGAAACTCATGAAAAGACCCGCGAATCTGCCGAGTGCCTTCGTTTGCTTACCCAACAAGCCGTTCTGTTGCAACGTAAAATGAATGATATTTATTCGAATGGAAAACTTACAACTGGACTGCCCCCCATTCACATTCAACCACCAACAATGGGTTCTGTATTGGATATGCTGAATACGATTAACGGTATTCTATTTGTCCAAATCAGGTAAATAAACAGTTGCAGCTCTGGCTCTAATTGAATCAAATGTTAATGAAAATCTTTCTGCTTATTTTCGTTTCCATAGTCAAAAAGATATTGCCAAAGTTAAAACTGAAATTGAAAAGCATTTGAAAACTACGAATGAAGTAAACGAAACCACAGAAACACTTAAAAAGCTGGCCATTAACAATAGTACGGATGAGACTGAAGTTGCTAAATCAGAGCAACAGACTAACGGCAACGAACCTTCATCCAGCAGCTGCAATGGAAACAATGCTACTACAACAAGTTGAATTCAATCTTTAAATCCAAAAAACACCAAGTAATCATTAACAAAAAGAACTAAAAAACACTAATTATCTAGAAAAAAAAATCGGAAATTGGATTTTACGAGGTGACGCAGCAGCTTAGTGTGTTCTGATATGTGATTGTGATCACATATAAACACCAAAAAATAAAGTACCATTGTTAGACAACTTCATTATGTTTTTTGTTATCATCATCGCCATTTTATCTGATACAGTTTTCTTTTTCTACTTCTTTTTTTTAATGGAAAACTACAATTAAAAATAATAAGAGCTTATTGCTCTTACATACTATGTTATAGATCCCTGTTTAAAAGTTATTAACTTTTGAATATAAATCAATCATATTTGTTTTCATTTTTATATTATTATAATTATAATCACTGTTATTTTTAGCTTTTTTTTAGATTTAATATTGAAAACATCGCAATTTGTTGAACAAAATTAAATTAAACAATATATAGAATAAACTGAACACATTAATATTTAAAACATAGAAAGGAGTATAATGTTGTTCGCGTACTTCTATGTTTAAGGTATTTCAAAATTTTTTATACTTTGAAATTAAAAAAAAAAAAATAAATAAAATAGGAATTAGTTTATTATTACTATCCAATGAAATAAACACCTACACACATTTATATTTGTATGTAGTTTTTGATAAAATAAATCAACATATACATATTTTTATTGGTTTTATTTACATTTTCTAGTAATTTTTACAAATTATAAAAAGAGACAAATACTTCTTATTAATATAGCGTGTTGAGAAACAAAATTCTTAGAAATCTGCCGAAAGAATATATTTTGAAGGATTCATGTATATTTATGAACTATGTATGGAGAAATAAATGTCTTTAGTTCTAAAAAATTTTGTTACGGAACACTATAATGGAAAATAAATTTGAGTTAATAGGCTTTTAATTTTCCATACACATAATTATTATTTACAAATATAAATCATACTTACATACAAATATGCATAAAAATACAATACAATAAAATTGAAAAAATAAAAAATAATATTAGCTGTGTTTTTTTGCGAAACCTATATCTAAAACTACACCAGAACTCATTGGAATAAAAAACAAAAAAAGGAGGGAAAAAAATTTATAACTAATGTAAAAACTGTTAGTCTGCAGAGTTTTGAATTTGGACCTCTTTCACTTCAAAACGGTTACTTTGATTTCAATGAATTTTCACATGCGTCGGAAAGAAATACAGGCGAGTTTAAGTTCCTAATATGGAGTCGTGGCTAGAGTACCCCAAAGTAGTTCATCTCGGGTATGTACATTTTTTTACGATCATTTGTAGTCCGAGTTCAAAAATGTATTTAATATTCAGTGGCGAGCAAAAGTGTATTCATGTTTCATTTCATTTTTTAATAAAATTTCAAATTTTCACACATTTCAAGTGTAAATTTACTATGTACCGTTATTTTTCGTAGAGTTTTTATACCCTACACCACTTTAGTGGGGAGGGTATATTGGATTTGTGCTGATGTTTGTAACATACAAAAATATTCGTCCTAGACCCACCTTAAAGTATACCAATCGTTTTCTGAGTCGATTAAGCTATGTCCGTCTGGCTGGCTGGCTGTCCATGTAAACCTTGTGCGCAAGGTACAGGTCGCAATTTTCAAGATAATTGGATGAAATTTGGCACGCACGTTTTATTTGACCCAAGGAAATGGTTTAAATCGGTCCATTATTTCACCTAGCCCCCATAGAACAGAACCCCCCGAAAAGGGCTTCTGAGCTCATAATTATGTTAAATATACAGATATATCGATAAAATACGGCACAACTAAGTTTAATAGAAGTCTTGATAACCCTATTAAACTTAGTTGACGTGGCATCTCCCATATAAATTAAATACAAAAATTCATTTATCTTGGAAACTATTACAGTTACAATCTTAAACATTTGCAAGAATAACTTTAACATCCATTTAAACATTTTGGGCAATAAATTGGAGGTCTACCCATGAGGGGAGCGGCACTTCCCATATTAATTAAATACAAAAATTCGTTTATCTGGGAAACTAATAGAACTAATTTCTTCAAATTTTGCACGAAGAACTTAAATATTCATCTGAACATTTTGGAGCAGCGGACTTTCATCTGGGGCGGCTTGAAGCCCCCATTTTAATTAAATAAAAAAATTCGTATATCTGAGAAACTATTATGGATGAAAAACTAATTTTCTCAAAGAGGCTTTATATGGGGGCTAGGGGCAAATATGGACCAAGCCCGATAAAATTTTGTGAATATATTTATATTTACATAATATTTTATTGTGCTGAATTTCATCGCGATATTTGTGTTTATAAGTTAATTTGGGAAATTCAAGTAATTTTCTGAAGGGGACTTTGTATGGGAGCTAGGGTCAAATGGGGCCCGATCTTTATGAAATTTGGCAGGGTCATCAAGACTTCTATAAAACTTAGTTGTGTCGTATTTTATCGATATATCTGTATATTTAACATAATTATGAGCTCAGAAGCCCTTTTCGGGGTGTTCTGTTCTATGGGTGCGTGCTAAATTTCATCCAATTATCTTGAAAATTGCGACCTGTACCTTGCGCACAAGGTTTACAAGGACAGCCAGCCAGACGGACGGACATAGCTTAATCGACTCAGAAAACGATTCTAAGACGATTGGTATACTTTAAGGTCTAGGACGAATATTTTTGTATGTTACAAACATCAGCACAAATCCAATATACCCTCCCCACTAAAGTGGTGTAGGGTATAAATATTTTAACATTTATATTTAAACATGATGTTAGGATAAAATACGCAGTAAAATATTTTCAAATTTTGGTAATGAGTATTGTAGTAGTTATTTCACACATTACTTGGTAATGAGTGGTCTTTATTGATAAAATTATTTCATTTTTTTGGATAAGATTTGTAGCCAGATGTATAGAGCGTATGTCTAATAAGGAATTAGTTAATGGTTTTAAACCTAGTAGATTTTAGAAGATTTTTGAAGAAATATTGATTTGTATCTTTGTGTAAAAACTGTTCCAAATAGCACTACAAAACAACTTGTTAATGGAGCATTGGGTAATAGAATAGACTAATAAATACAGAAAATAACTGTAAAGCCGGTTTTAAATCCGGAAAAGTCGGGTAAGCATATTTGTAACCAGTTATTTTTTGGTCATCGTCAAACAAAAATAAGTAGTTATTCACCCAAAAAGAAAGTACTTACTCTTTACTCCAATATTACTTGCCTACTTACCGGGTAAGTAAAGATTTTACTGGGTACCCAGCAAAAAAAGTGTGGAAAAAGATGTAGAATTTTCATCACAACTAGTAACCCGAAGTGTTTCAAATTCAGGTGAAAAACCTATGAATTTTACATTAGCGTGTCATTGGAGGGATGTTGTTCATTTTTGACAACTTTGAACTACATCTAATCTTATCTTTAGAAGCTGTAAAAATCCGATATTTGTATGTCAAAAATAAACCACATTCTTTCAATGAAACGCTTATGTAAATTTCATTGGTTTTTCATCAAAATTTGAAGTACTTCGAATATGTTGTTTGTAGTGACTTTTCTACAACTCTTTTCTCATTTTTAACTGTGTTTTAATTTGTAAGTATATGTTTGGTTTATAAAAGCGAAAAGTATGCAATCGCATTTTTAGATGTGATTAAGATGTCGTTTGTAAAGTATGACATCAATTATTTTTTGCTGGGCATATACGTATTTGTATATGTACATATGTACCTTGCCAGCAACTCAACTAACTTTAAATGCATTAAAAGCCGAGTTTTTCATCAACTAGTTATGGTTGATCATTGGATTATTTTTAATGGAGCCAACTGACTATTTTAACATGGCGATGTCCTACGCAGTAGTCAATTGTCCGACTCTGCATGACTTTTCAACTAGCTTAAAGTTATTTACTAAAAAATTAGCTTAAAGGTAACTCTTTATTAACTAACTTAAAGTTAGTTGCAGAAAAGTCAAGTAATAGTTTTCTTTTGTATTCCCTACTGTATTAATTAATTACATTTTAATTAAATATATTTAAAATTTAACTACTAGTTATCTAAATTACATTTCGCTTTAATACAAGTTATGATATTTGTTCGTTAAGATTAATAGACATCAGTTTTCTGCAGGGGAACTAATAATAACACCGGTATCCATAAAATTATGAATGATTTGTTCATTATTTCCATGATTCCCATTGATCCAAATCTAAAATAAATTTTAAAATGTTATGTGTAATGTTAACTGTTGATGTCTTATATTTACAGTATTAATCAGCAGAATTTAGAATTTAGGGACCGAGTTTTGAAATATTTAACCTTTTATAATTAATTTTTCCAATTTACTGACTCTAATTTCACAACGTATACAAGAAAATGACAAAAATGTAAAACAAAATTCCAAATAATAAAGAAACATGAGAAAACATGTCGAAACAAAATGCTCTCCAGATAATTTTGGGGTACTCCCGCATTATATGATAGTTAGCTTGTAGCAAGTCTTTAAAAGTCGGTTGTTTACGTTAATAAATATCAAATTTTGGAACATTTCTGCATTATGTATATTGTAGTTCGTTTATAGTCAGTCTATTAAAGTTAACAAATAAATTCATAATAAGAGAAAACGTGTTGAAATAAAATTCTCTCCAGATAATTTTGGGGCACTTCTGCATTACATGATAGTTAGTTTGTAGTTAGTCTTTAAAAGTCGGTTGTTTCTAATACAAGCCGCATTTTGCAGACTTGTATATCTGTACACATATCAGCGCAGATGTGCATTACATTGTAGTTAACTTATAGTCAGTCTGTAAAAGTAAACTAGAAGTGAATTTTTCTCGTAGTCGATTACAAAATTGCTGGCAGGGTATGTTATGTGTGATATGTGTACAGATATACAAGTCTTTGCAAAATGCGGCTTGTATTAGAAATGATGTATTTATTTGTTATTGTTGTTTTTTACTTTGATGAAGTTATAAAATGTAAAATTATAAGAAAAAATAGAAAAATAAAATAAATTGAAATTATAATTTAAATATGTACCTAAAAATTAAAAAATATAAAAACTGTTTTTAAAACATACTTGATAAAGTGTATATAATATTCGGCACAGATAAATATACAACTGTGACTTGTTTTAAATTTCCATTGTGCGACACTGTTTTTAAGCGATGTTATCTAATAACTTTTGGATAATGACTTGTATATAGTGATTAACAATTATTGATTAAATACTTATTAAAGTGATTTATAATTGATATTGACATTTTCTTAGAATTTCATAATTTTGATAAAACATTTTACACAAAATAAATATATGTATGTTCATTCAATGAACATAAAATAAAAGTCAAACTATAAGAGTTATTATTTAAGAAATAAATCATAAAACTTTATAACTCTTATGTCCTTGGTTCATTGTACATACATACAGTGTCTCTCATAATTATTCGAATTTGGGTAAACTATAAAAAGAAACCAAGTTTAATAATATATTTTGTGTGCAAAATAAATAAATTAATTTGTTATATTGTCTAGATAGTCGTTATGTTTGATATCACGTTTTTTAAAACTTGAAAAATTTGCATTGACTTCAATTAATTATGGATTTTTAAAAAAAGTCCATGAAATTGCCTCTCAAAAGTATACGAATTTTTCCTGTATTTCATATTTGATCGTATTATATGCAACACAAATTTTAGAACCGAATGGTTTTTATGCGTAATATTGTTTTAAGGGGTTACTATCCACGGAAAGGATATATTTTTGGACCATTTGGTCCACAATTTTGGGGAATTTGTACCTTTTTTCAAGTAATATCATTAAAATGGCGATTTTTGGCCATAGTTGTAAATTTTTCTCCTTATTTCCAGAGATAAAACAAAAATTTGATATTGGGACTTATAAGACCCCTTGGGGTATATAAAAATAATATTTTTTGTTACAAGAATCTGTATTTAAACGTTCCAAGATAAATTATTCGGATCATTTTTCTGTAGCTAATTCAATATATTGGAACTTAAGTCCATTTTTATAATACTAGGATCAACTATTTTCGGGGAAGTTTTCTGGTATATATTCTTTTAGATATCAGCTTTTATACATTTTAAGTTTTCAATGTGTTGTGGAAGTGTACAACTCCAAAACATGCCTCGAAGAAACACCATTCAAAATAGTAAAATCATTATTTTTAGATACCAATGGCCTCCATGCTGCATGGCACGATATCAATATGATCTAACTCAAAAATATTGATATATGTTTAAATAATATTTACTATGATCAAATTAAAACCAAAATTTTGGACTTACAGTGTTATTGTAACGGGAAACATAAGCGTGAAAGTTACGAGTAGTAAAAACTGAAATCTACTATATAGGATGACGTTTTATTAAGGCATGTTTTGGGGTTGTATACCGCTATAATATATTGAAAATTTAAAATATATTAGTGCCAATATGTACATGAATATACACTAGACAACTTTGTCGGAAAATATCGTCCCTAGATGTACGAAAAGGGACTTATGGTCCAGATAATTCAATTAGAAACTGAAAAACGATACCAAAAATACATCTTGGAACGTTTAAGTACAGATCCTTATAACAAAAAATATTATTTTTAGATACCCTATGGGTTCTATTAAATTCCAATATTAAATTTTAGTTTTATCTATGGAAAAAGGGGTGAAAACATTACAAATATAGCCAAAAATCGCCATTTTAATGATATTACATGAAAAGAGGGTACAAATCCCCCAAAATTGTGGACCAAATGGGTCAAAAATATATCCATGCGGTTGATAGTTACCCCTTAAAACAATATTAAGCATAAAACCATGCGATTCTAGAATTTGTGTATCGTATAATATGATCAAATATGAAATACAGGAAAAATTCGTATACTTTTGTGAAGTAGTTTCATGGACTTTTTTTAAAAAAAGCACAACTAATTTAAGTAAATGTAAAGTTTTCAAGTTTTAAGGGGCGTGATATCAAATCTAAGGACTATCTAGACAATATAACAAATTAATTTATTTATTTTCCACACAAAATATATTATTAAATTTGGTTTTTTCATAGTTTACCTAAATTCGAATACTTATGAGAGACACTGTATGTACATACATACACTGGCGAGCAAATATGAGTGCATGTTTGTAATTTGTGCACTTTATTTGGAATTTGATTTCTTTTTTACATAATATTTAACAATATTAATCTCAATTTAATCCAAAAAGTGTAAAGTGTTTTGCTCCCCACGAAATCTTTAATGAAGGCTGTCATTTTTAATATTTTTTACAAAGTCCCATATTAAATAAATCACTTTTCGCATTTTTAGGACACTTTTCTATAAATGTTTCTTTATTTTATTTGAAATCATGCTGATCCCGTTGCCAAAGCTCCTCCAAATTGGTTGGGTTTACTCAGTATTGTCTCAACGGCCACTTCAGGATTTAGCACAAATTTTCAATCGCATTGAGGTCGTGGCTTCCATATGACTTCTATATCTATAAAAAATCTTGCTGGAAATACAATTCTGTGCGATTTTTACATGTGCTATCGCCTTTTTATTGAAAAATTACTTCTACCACAGGATTTGCACTTTTACCTACCAAATCAGGAAATGAATCTAAAAAATCGGAATGATAAGTCTACAAAATACTCAGAAAGTCTTCTTTGCTCAATATTTAAATTATTTCCAATTAGTCTAAGGCACTATGTAAACCAAACCCATGCCATAATCGTGTTTTAATGTTTCCTTGGGATGGCGCCTTTGATTTCTATTCCCAGGGTTATTTTAGTTTTGTCTGTATTTTACTTAGAAATTTACACTTTTTGGCTTAAATAAAAGAATTCACAAACAAAATTTTTGGATGTGCTTTTTATACCCTACACCACTATAGTGGGGAGGGTATTATGCGTTTGTGCTGATGTTTGTAACTCCCTACACCCACTTTAAAGTATAGCAATCGGCTTCACTTCACTTTCTGAGTCGATTTAGCAATTTTCAAGATAATTGGATGAAATTTGGTACATACTCTTCTTTTGACCCAAGGACAAAGCCTATTGAAAATGGTATTTAGTATAGCCCCCATACAACCTTACTTCCCGGATAGGGCTTTTGAAATGTTCTTAGATCAGCAAAATCTATTATAATGTATGTAAGTCATCAGCATCATACTGATTTTCGTAATGATCAGCCTTATTGGACCCTATCCCCCATATAAAGTCCCCTTCAGTAAATAACTTGATGGTCAAAATTCACTTATAAACACTAATAACACGATGATATTCTGCATAAGTAACTAATGTAGACATAAATTCCTCTACCAAAATTTATAAGGATATGGCCATATTAACCCCCTGTCCTCATTTAACCCCTCTTTTTGAAAATCGCTCTTTTGTCAACAAATTGTTAAAATATTTCTGAATTGAGGTAAAAATGAAATTAAATTTTATTAAAAAAAATAATCAACATTTTCAACATAATCACCTTCCATGCCCGACTATAAATTCTTAATTGTTTAGTTTTATTTTTATTCCAAATAAAATGAATAAATTGCAAACATGCGCTCATATTTGCCCGCCAGTGTATATGTATGCATGTACAATTTGTTTTTGTACGTTTTTATCGAAGATTATTTTATTAAAGATTATTATAGCAAATATAATTAGTCCATATTGAAAATTCAAGGCGATTCCCGTTTTTGACTCTATATGGCTTCTTCCCAAAATGTTTATCAAGTGACATTGTAATACAATGCGCATTGCTGTATATCGTTTTTGTGTTAAAAACATATTGTCTGTGCAAATGTGGCTGACAGTTGTATAAATGTCTGTTAAATATGATTATGAAAATTTTTACCTCATAACATTCAAGTTTTGTTGAACAAAAACCCCTAGATTTGGGACTTGACAATGTCGTTTAGCTTTCCTATTACTTATCGTTAACTGAAAAAAATCTGGATTTACATAAATTGAATTTTATACCCAATACAATTTATATGATGTGAGTCAGATTATGTTAGAAAAAACCAAAAATAAAAACCGAGTTGATTAATGTTAAATTACAGATCAGAAGTTTAATGATAGTTGGGAAAATTTTGGTATATACTATTATTATGGTCCAAGAAAGATGGTGATTGGTTGCCTCGATTATGCAGCAATCGTTATAAAATTTCTCAGCAATATGTTTTAAGGATCTACAAATAATTCTGTAAAGTTTTATTTAAAAATAGCACCACATTTGACCCAATGCCCAATATAAGAACTATTTCAGAAAATAGTTTTTACGTTTATATTAGTCTTATAAATATTAGTATAGCATTTAATAGTCTTAAATAAGCAATAAATGAACTTAAGTAATAAACTAAATTTTATTAGGATCAATATAAACCTAAATTCATATAGACCTCCTTCAAAAAAATCGTTGGCCGTCTGTAAATTTTATAAATATTTATGAATTATTTAAAGATACATTAAATTCATAATTATTTTTCATCCGACTAATAAAAAAGTTATTTTATATTTTTTTTTTTAAAATAAAGAACCACATTTAAAAAATTATTTTTTTTTTCAATTTTTTCAATCATTAGACAGCAACAAACCGGTTTTTTACCATTCGAATTAAAACTCCGTAGCAAAAAACCGGTCGATGAAAACCGGGAAGTTCTCCTTAGTGAGAAGTATTCTATGCGTTTTAAACACCAATGATGAACACTCTGGTTCTAAATTTTTATAATATAAATAAAAAGATTAATTTTGTTTTGGTCTATTATTTTGAACAATAGAAAAATGTTTTTTTTTGCAGATTTTTACGTTTAATAAAGTTTTAGAAAAAATATGAACTATTGTGAATATTGTATTTTCAGTATAGTTTTTGAATCAATAATTAAAATTTCCCAATAACATTTATTACGAAATGTTTTAAACAAATAAAAATAAGTCTATTATTTTGCTCAGCACTGTATATACATCGCACTGAAGAGATTTACTTTATCTTATGTTAACATATTGAGTTGTTCCTAATATTTGTTTTCAACATAATTTTACTGAGTTTCAAATGATTACAAATGGGATTAAATTATGAAATAAAAATATCATGAAACAAACAAAATTCTAAACATTACTATGTACAAGGAACGAGTTTTCATTTTCTCTAAAAATAAATTTGAATAAATTAGAAATGTGACTAGTTTTTTTAATTTCCATAGATAATTAAGAAAATGATTCTTTGATTGACCTAATTAAAAGATTGGTGCTGTGTTTATTTGTAAGAACTCACATACATGCATGTTTTTTCACCTGCATAGTTATGGTGCATACATAAATATGAACGTATTCCTAAATATATGTAAATTTTGTAGAATATTCTGTTTGATTCATAAACTATATAAGCTAAGTCAATTTCTTAAATACGATTAGTTCGTGTCTACATTCCCCATCTAGTAAGTGATATTATCGAAATATTTTAAAGTAAGCCAGAGTTTCTCTTAATTTGTTTTAAAAACTTTATTGATTTTTTTAATTCGATAACTCGTGAATTAGTATTGTTGATACATATGTATGTATATTATTCGACAATAATTTTGAGAAATGGTATCTTAGAATGAACAAAAGTTTAATATTCGTGGGAACATCAGTACCTTATTATTACTCCATACAAACGGGAAAACCGTAATCTTCATGTTTTAACTTGATAACTCTTCCGTTCCATACACCTGTAATTGCGAAGAAAGGGAATTACTTTCTATTTTCGATAAATTGTTAATAATTAAATTAAATCACTAACTACCTAACTATATGTACATACATACATATGTATTTTTTTTATTGCAGCAATTTCCGAATTGTGACAAAACAATCGACATAGATTTTTTGATGCGAACCAATAACGTATTTATCTAAGATAAATAACTGCGCCCACGTTTTTGTTTATCGTTAAATTCTATCTAGAATTAAATTTATTTTTAAAATAAAAATATATTTTCGACAATATTAAACTGTTAATCATTAATTATTTATTTACAAGGTTATTGATAAAAACGCTGATATCTTAACTCTTATTGGATATAAATTTGGAAAAAATTCAGTACTAACCTCAGTTAGGCCATAACATCCACCGAAAGCTAAATTAAGTTGTTACGGAAGGACAGTGAAAATAAAAATGAGAGCTCATACAAAATTAATCTTATTAACACTTTTCTGTGTATTCCTGGATCTGTCACTGGGAGTTGAGGTATGTATTATTGATAAAGTATTATTAAGTAAGTACTTAAGGAAATTTTGTATTTTCTTAAAGAAATGTGAGGAGTGTATGGCAAATGATGGGTTTTGTGTGGATAAAACATCATATTACTTGTGTATGAACGGAAAACCAATGAAAACTGAATTGATCACATGTCCGGAGGATCAAGTTTGTACAAATTCTGCTAATATTTGTGAACCAGAATCTGAGGATAATGCAATCTGCGGTGGTTCATCCTGCAATATCTGTAACGTAGATGACAAATACACTTGTGTAAGTAAAACACATTTCGGCCGTTGTCTTAATGGTAAAGTTACCGTAACAAGCTCTTGTGAAAGTGGTTCACTTTGTAGTACTGAAATGTTAACATATGGACAAATATGTGCACCAACATGTGTTCTCGACTTTGTAAGTTATCCTTATTATTATATTTATGTAAATTTAAAATTTTTTATAACATGGTTTTCTTTAGTTCGGATTTTCTGCCACATGTAGCAATGATCAACCTATCACAACAACTGCTGTTCCACCTACAACACCTGATGTAGCTACTTTGAAAGACAAATGTAAAGCGAAGCAATCAGATAAGAATATTTATACCGTATTAGGTGATCCTACATGTAAAACGTAAGTATTTGTTCATAACTTTTTTGCTTTGAGGAATGAATTGAAATTGTCAGGTATTATATATGTATGTACCTACATATGTATGTATGTAGGTATGTATGAGAATTTTACTTTTTGTTTTCAGCACAAGTTTAATAGATAAAAAGTACCCTCAAATGACTAATTACAATATGAAAGCAATCATTACTAATCACATTATTTTATTTTTTAATTTATTTACAGTTACATTTATTGTGAAAAAGTTGGCGAAGAAATAGAAGCAATTCTAATGAATTGTCCTCACTTTTACGATAGCACCAAAGAAGAGTGTGTAACTGATAAACCAACAACATGTTCTTAAACGACTACTATATGTATATGTACTTATAACGCATACATGAATAGATATAACAAATAAAAATTTATAAATTAAACATCTATTTTTTATTTCTCTAATGTTTAATATTGTTTATGGGCAATTCCATGAAAAGATAAATAAGGTTGGAAAAAATAATTTAAAAGTATTTATGACAACAACATAAGTGCGATATATTGCAAGTTAAAAACGACGAAGAATCGCCCATGTGATGACAATAGCACAATTATCAAACCACATATGATTTCAAAATCGCCAAATTTTTAAGTATGTGATGAAGTTCGCGCGTTTTGTTTGCGTTTAGTTATTTTTCGAAGTTGTTTCGCAATAAAATATAATATCTTTAAAAAAGCTCCAAGCTAAAAAGGAACGCATTAAAACACGTACTTAGAGATTCCTTCAATCCAATGGATATTCCTGAACAAGTGTATGTATAAAATATGAAATAAAACTTTGAATTTCTGTAATTTGTATACTATATAGTTTCATAGCACATTATCGGTTTAATAAGGCTGCATTACCATGATTTTGGACGAAATTTTCTAATATAAACCAAATCATATGTTTCTATTAAATCGTCAATACAAAAGAAAACAATTGAAAAACAAACAATCCAAGACTTTTTTGAAATTGCTATTTTTAAATAAAATTATTAAAAATTATTATTTTTAAATAAAATTATTAAAAATTCTTCAATACTAGAAGAAAACAGGTTTGATTTAATTTTTCAATAATTTTATTAACTTTTAAAATCGCAGATTAAGCAAAATTCATTAGCTCACTTTAGTAAATGTTTGTAATCTGAAATCGCCAAACTTCTTGCGATTATAATCTATAGCACACTTATTTTGATTTGATATCACAATCGCCAATGTTTGGCGAAATGCGATTTTCATCACATGGTTGAAACGAAGGAATAATATTCGAAAACATAACATAAAACAAGAAAATCTCGGTAATGTGAACTAATTAATGTTGGGTTAGTTCATATTTTCGAATTTGTTCACATTTTTTATTTGTTATACATTACTATTATTATGTATGTATGTATAAAAAAACAATTTCTACATGTAATGATAAAGCTTAGTAAAGGTGGAAGTACACAACACGCGTTGTACGCAGCAACGAGTTATAGGCTTCTGTCAAAAAAAGTTGAAATAGTGTATTTTCATTTAACAAGTTACACACTTTAGTTTGTAACGCGTCTGCCATGAAAAGTTGGATCTTATGTGCAGCCCATGGTTTCACCATAACAAGTTTAATTCACGTATGATTGGTGAGAGGTTGAATATATCCTTCGGGGCTAGTGTTGCAACACCTAAGATTATTTCACGGCGAGTCTTTAGTGTTGGACAATTGTGTTCTGAGATTTCCTTTCGATAGCCACAAAATCTGCATAGCTTCGATGTGGCGTTTCCTAGAATGAATTGATGATATCTGAGACCACAGTGTCCCATGAGTAGTCCCTTTAGTATTCTGAGGTCACTTTTGTTAAGCGATAACAGCCTTTGGGATTTTCCTCTTGATAGCGTGATTAAGCGCTTGGTCTGTCTAAAGCTGGAGGTCCACACTACGCGTCTTCGCGGCAAAGCATTTCGTGCTTTTCATACCTTCTTTGCATCCTACTCATCAAGTTACATGCAACACTTCTTAAGCGTAAAATTTTTGCTTTATTTATAAAGAACTTTGCGTTTTTTAAAGCTTTTTATTTATATTTTCACAATTTAATTTGTTTATGTTTATTAAAATTGATAAATACAGATTTAAATTAGAATATAAATTGTCATAATCAGCTGACATGTTCGTGTGCCACTTATGACGCTTACAAAAGTAGAAAGTAGATCTACTTTAAGCATTCTACGCGTCAAGCCATCCTACGCTTATGTGCCTGTAACTTGTAGCACACAACAACATTGATCCTACTTTTTTGATAGCCGCGTAGAATGCGAAGAAGCGTAGAACGCGTGGTGTGGACCTTCAGCTTAAGCCCTATTTTTATTTCCCAGCGGTGAGCAAATTCCCATTCGACCCACAATACGCATCTTTGTCTGACGTAACGTTGTGGTATACCAAAGAATGGTTCAGGGCCGATAAGTGGGCGATGAGCGCCTCTATTTGCTATGCATTCCGCCTGTTCGTTGAAAGAATATCTTTCATGGCCGGGTACCCAACATATTATTAATTTGTTGTGTTTACCCAGTTCGTTCAATGAGGACACAAAGTCCATTACAAAGTAAGGCCTGGAGTACTGCTTGGCTATCTGACATTATGTAAATTCTCACACCCCTTAACCTTCTCCTCACGCACTCTCTGGCACAGATGAAGATGGCATAGATTTCCGTCTGAAAGATTGAGGGATATATTTCCATGGAGATTGCCTTCTGGAAGTTAGGACCACAAATGCCTGCTGCAGTATCACCATCTGTGTGTTTGGACCCGTCAGTAAACCATACTTGATCGGCATTTTGCTGCCACCATGTAGAAGATAAGACAAGGTCGTCGGTATAACCATAAGTTCGGAAACCTAAGTCATTAAGTTTTTCAAGTAGACTATCGAACAATGGCGATAATACGCCTCCTTATGGACAGCCTCTAGTGACCCATATGGTTCTCAATTTTCCACAAAGCTCAAACTTAATGGCTCTTGATGTTAGCATTTCCAGAGTCCAGTTTCTGATAACCTTTGGAATGCATTTTCTATTTAATGAAAGGTCTATCGCATCATATGATGTATTGTCGAATGCTCCTTGTATTTCTATAAAAGCACATAGGGCTATTTGTTTAGAGCCCAGATCCTTCTCAATTCTCGTCGTGACGTGATGGATAGCAGTCACCGTCGACTTGCCGGGTTGGTAAGCAAATTGAAACCAGTGAGTCGGGTTCTTTGAAAAATAGGTATTATATTGTAATTGTCGAATAGTTTTTCCATTGTTTTTTTTTTTTTTTTTTTGGAAAAATGAACTTAAACTTGTTGGTCTATAGGTTTTTGGCAACTGTTCAGATTTGCCGCCTTTGGTATAAAGACCACTTTAACTCCACGCCAAGAGTTAGGCACATAACCTATCAACAGACTCGATTTGAATAATCTTGACAGTTTTTTGTTGTTCAAATCTGTGGTAAAAAATTAACTTTATTGATATTACCAAAGTGTATAATTTGCTTTGATTAATGTTTTCTTTTAGAAAATGTGATGGGTTTTAGTAAAAGTCAACAAAAGTATTTCAACTATTTTAAAAATAAAAAAATAACGAACATTTCTTCTATCGACTTATTATCCCCTACATATTTACGCTACGTTCATAATGCTGGAGTACTCGACTGTACACACCATTAAAGAAATGTTAGCTGTTCTAAATAATTTGTCAAAACAATAAAAATATTTAAAATAAATAATGTTTTATCTAATCCTTCACGAAGGGTAGTCATCTTGTCGCGATGTGAAGGCTTAAGTGCGATGAATCTCATGGGCCATGCTGACGGAGACAGCTTTGCTTGAGCTGGCTGCCTCCTAGGGGTCACCCTTGTCAGACGGGTCATGAGACGAGCACGAAACTAAGAACTACCCCTTCCACCTAACAGATGTCTGTTTCCCACATTGGGCGGTCTGTTAGTAACGATCTGTTGATTTGCTTCTCCTGTCACTGAGACAGGGCAATCAACAGAAAGTCCGTTTTGAATCATTTGATTCACGCACTTAAGTGTGCAAGTCCTGAAATCCATCAAGCGTATGTTCCAGATTGGACGGCTTGATGGTCTGTTTGCTCCCAGTGGGACGGCAGTTTATAGTCCTGGCAGTAGGCCAAAAATGCAACAAAACCACCCCCCCCCCCCCCCAAGTATGTCAGAGAAGAAAGAATGCCCCTCGTATCCGGTCCGGGGCTTGATAATATCCGGAGACCCTATTCCCACAGCGGCGACACCGGGCTGTGGTGAATCGAATGCGACTGGCGTCCGGACTAGTCAGGTGGTAGCACCAGGCTTGACTACTCCGCGAGCTTCTGGAGCAACAACAACAACCGCAAGTAGCCGGCCCAAGCTGGCTGCTTGTAAACCAAAACCGCCCACTAAGCCTTCGGGTGTGGGTAAAGGTCCCAGCGGTGAGGTACCTCTGCCTGTCGTGGCGAGTACCTCTGCAGCCGCAAAAGCAGCCCTTGCTGATTCAAAGTCAGCTCAATCCCTGTCTTCGGGTGACAACAAAGTCTCCCAAGTGCCCTGTGCGAATGTGGAATCGTCGACCCTGATGTCGGATTCCTCTGCTGCACCTCCCCCTACATTGGAAAAGTCGTCGAACTCGTTGTCGGGCTCTTCCAATGTATCCCTAGAGTCTTCCCCCAGGCACAAAACACCCTCCAGAAGGGCTCCAATCCTCTAGCTGAGGCAGAAGTGGTTAGACCTGCTGCCGAGGCGCCTAAACGGCAACGATCTGAGGAGGAGACCCTTACTTCTATGCCGAACGACCAGCCGACTAAACGTCAAAAACAGGCGCAAACCATTGTCATCAATAGGCCTTTCAGTGAAGTGGCTAGAAACCCACTGGTAAGGGCTATTGTTGACCAAAGCAACAGCGACGGAGCCATCTCCCAGGAAAAATGGGGGACTATCCGTCAGAAGATGCTAGGCGTGTACTGGAAGATCCTCAAGGAGAATCCAGGACCCGCCCCCCAAAACGATGATGCTGGTTGGTACCAGGGTCACATTAAGCTGCTAGCTTGTTCAAATGAGCGCTCTGCGCTTCTGCTCAAGCTAGCTATTCAGTCCCTTGGGGAAGTGTGGCCAGGTGCAAGGATGGAGACAGTTCGCAGGATTCCGATCCTGAGGACGTCGACGTCACTGTCGTGTACGATCCTGATCTCGGAGATGGTGAAGGTAACCCAGATTAACCTTCACCACTCCAAAGCAGCATCAGCTGCTTTGCTCCTTCGGATGGCTGAGAGAGGGGAGGAGCTCATCTTGGTCCAAGAACCGTGGACCCACCACGGCAAAATCCTTGGACTATCTCTCAGAGGTTACAAACTTCTGTTTTCAAATCCTGCAAGTAATATTAAAAATATTAGAGCCTGTATTCTGGCCAAAAACCATTTAGATATCTTCATCTTATCTGATTACAGCGATGAGGATACGGTAGCGGCGGCACTTGAGACCGGAAACTCCACCATCTGGCACCTTAGCTGCTATATGGCGCATGACCATGGTGAACAACCGCCAAACGACTTGGTCAGAGATTTAATGCGCGAAGCAAATAGGCGTCACGTTCCTGTGATAATTGGCGCTGATGCAAATGCTCATCACAGTGTCTGGGGCAGTTCAGACACCAACAGTAGAGATGAGTGTTTACTTGACTTTCTATTAGAATTTAATATGACAGTCGTTAATAGAGGTTCAGAACCTACTTTTGTTGTGACAAACAGAAAGGAAGTTCTGGATATTACAGCTATTAGTACAAACTACATAGAATTGATCAAAGAGTGGAATGTCTCCAATGACTGCTCCTTCTCTAATCACCGCTACCTGGACTTTGACTTAGTGGTCCAGGTCAAAGTTTCAAAACCCTTTCTAAATAGAAGGAAAACAAATTGGGAGAGGCACAAAGCTTCTCTGAGTACTATTCTTCCCTCTGCTCCGACGGTAGAGAGTATAAGGGATATTGATTTGGCTGCAAATTGGATTGCTAGTTCTCTGAGCGTTGCCACAAAGAGATCTTGCAAACTATCCAGTGGCCTAAAAAAGGACAAACCACCGTGGTGGAGTCCTGACATAGCGAGCATAAGAAGGACATGCCGCCGGTCTTTTATTTAACGAGGCTAAGAGATCAGGTAACTGGTCCCTTTATAAGGCAAACGTTAATAAGTTTAAAAATTTGGTTCGGAATGCGAAACGGAACTCGTGGAGGGTTTTCTGTAGCAATATTGAAAGCTCTTCCGAAACCAGTCGTCTTCGTAAAATTTTGTCAAAGTCCCCTTCTGTTCCTAGCTATATACAGAAAATGGATGGGAGCTGGACTTCAGGTAGTCAGGAGACTTTAGAGCTTCTCCTTAATACTCACTTTCCTGGTTGTATTCCAATTAGTGATTTGACTAATTTCTCTCCAACTTCAATGCGGACTGTAATACACGTGCCTATTGAAGATGACATTATCCGTTGGGCAATTAAAAGCTTTGATCCTTACAAAGCGCCCGGCCCTGATGGTATTATTCCTGCAGATCTTCAACACAATATAGATCTTGTAGTTTCTTGGCTGCGGAACTTATACACAGCCTGTCTCTCTTGGTCATACATTCCTACTCAATGGACCAAGTGTAATGTGATTTTTATTCCCAAGGGGGGTAAAACTTCACACACTAAGGCAAAAGATTACAGACCAATATGTCTGGCATCATTTATGCTGAAAACATTGGAAAGGATAATCGATATCCACATTAGGACCTCGATAGATAAATCCTTTCTCTCTGCCTCTCAACATGCATATACGAAGGGCAAATCTGTTGAGACGGCTCTTCATACTCTCGTTGGTCATATTGAAAAATCCATGGGGTATGGAAATTATTCACTGGTTGCCTTTCTTTATATAGAAGGCGCTTTTAATAACGTCAATCCTGCATCTATCTGCCAATCTCTATCTCGGGCTGGATTTGGTAGGTCCGTTGTGGGATTTGTCGAGAATCTTCTCTCAAATAGGATCATTGAATCCTCCTTAGGAGATACAGTAATCTCTAGAAAAGCTTTAAGAGGTACTCCACAAGGGGGAGTACTATCACCACTCTTATGGAACATGGCCATAAATGATATTCTGGTAAAACTAGACTCTCTTGGCTATAAAACAGTCGCCTATGCTGATGATGTCGCGGTTGCGGTATCAGGCGATCACCTTGAAACCATATCCCAAAGTCTAGAACAAGCACTAAAGATCATTAGCTCGTGGAGTGTCGAATGTGGTCTTAGTGTAAATCCTAGTAAAACGGAACTTGTGCTATTCTAGATTCCTTTATTTCCTCTTCCTTGCCTTAACGGCGAAGTATTAAAACTCTCGGACAGCGCTAAATATCTGGGCGTTATCCTAGACAAGAAACTATCTTGGAGTACAACGTACTCTCTAGGGCATCTAAAGCCATTACGGCACTATATGTTTGTAGGAAGGCCATAGGAACATGCTGGGGCATAAATCCAAAGAATGTTCACTGGCTCTTTGAGGCAGTTATTAAACCTATTATGCTATATGGGGTTGTTGTATGGTGGCAGGCGCTTGAAAAGGCTTCACTTAGACAACAACTGGAAAAAGTAATGAGATCAACTGCGCTTCTTATCACAGGCGCTCTCAGAACAACTCCTTCGAAGGCGCTATTCACTATGCTCAACTGGCTCTCGGTCGATCTCCTTGCAAGGAAATTGGCTATGTCAACTGCGGCCAGATTGAGTGTAACTGGCAAGTGGAAACAATGCTCCATAGGCCATGCTAGGATCATAGATCTTATACCGGATAATCAGTACATTTTTGATTATTGTATTCCAGTACCGTCTCTAGTGAGAAAGTTCCAATATTATATCTCTTCGGAGTCTGAGGAATCTCTCCTTCCGCCAAATAATTGCTTCCGAGTGTATACAGACGGATCCAAGACGACGAAAGGAGTTGGTGGTGGCATTTTCATTGAGGAATTTGGAACGAAAATCTCCTTCCGACTTAATGATGAATGTAGTATCCTTCAGGCTGAAATATCGGCGATAAGGAGGGCGGTAAATTGGCTAAGGTACTATCGGATATCTAATAGGGATATCAGAATTTATACTGATAGTCAAGCTGCTATTAAATCCCTAACTGGTGTGTTCTCCACATCCAAAATTGTCCATGAATGCCGGACGTCTCTCAATGACATTCGAACATCACCCTAATTTGGGTAAAGGGACATGGGAATTCGTATGGCAACGGTATTGCTGACACATTGGTAAGAGCTGGCACTATGCTTAGCAGAATGGATATAGATCAGTTCTGCGGTATACCACTACTTGCAGTTAAGAGGCAAATCAGTGAAAAATGCCTCTGCATCGCTCGCGACAAATGGTCGCGTGAACACACGTGCTCAACATGTAGAGTACTGTGGCCACAAATGGATCCTCAAAGGTCTAAATATCTTCTTGGTCTCCAAAGACCGCAGTTAAGTAGGCTGATATCGATAATCACTGGCCACTGTAAATTTGGGAACCATGCCAGACGCATTGGTCTCCCGTTCAACGATTACTGTAGGAGTTGTCAAAACGAGGATGAAGAAGAGACTATTACTCATCTTCTCTGCGATTGTCCTGCTTTGGCGGAGGCCCGTTTTCGGACGCTTGGATCGACCTATTTTGGTGATCTAACCGAATTGTCAAACATTCAATTAGAACGTCTTCTATAGTTCATTAATTTGTCAAAATGGGTGTGAATCCTATTACTCTCACTACTCATCCACGGCAGCTGCCCTGGCTTTCTCATTTCTCATCATCTCCTTCTCTTTGCAACTGTCTCTGTTCTTTCACTCTCCTCTATCTCTCCCTCTCTTCTCTTTTCTTCTTCTTACAGGTATTTTTACAAAGGGATCAACATGGACCCAAGTAAAGCCGAAATTGGCTACCTGTGTAAACCTAACCTAACCTATCTAATTATAAATACATTTTATTTTGATGTCATTAGTAGTCCATCCATCAGGTATATGCTGTATAGATTGTCCGTCGACAAAGACTTCAGCAGACCTGCATTTATTAAATTTTAATGTCCTCTAATAGAATTTAATAGTAGATATTCTATGAGGCCTTCTAATGGGCCTTCTATTACCCTTCATATAGAAGCGCATAACGATATGCATTGGCTTCAAATTACATTAATAAACTATAAATTTCAGTATTTTTTTATATATGCAAGTTTAATAGCAAGTAAATGAATAATATACGATAAATACCTAAGTACGGTTAAACACTCTTCATCCCAAAAGACATGATTTATATTTAGCAGTTTTATATATTTTTATATAACATATAACCATCACCTATTCAACTTACAGTCTTGACTTTACACTACTATTTCCTAATTGGTTATAATAACCCAAAAAAGAAGAATATCATCAAATCATCGCTGTGCTAAACCTGCATATAAGCGATATACCTATCCATTTATTGCGGTGTATCATGTACCGCATGACCAACTAAACTTTACTTATATTTTTTACAGGCTTTTTTATTACTTACTGACACTGAATTAATTCGGTAATCCATCATTTAAATCTTCCAAATCAATCAAAACTAATAATTATGTACCGCAATTCAGTATTTTTTCAACTACAACATTTTGTCGTTAAATAGTAAAAATTCATAATTAACAATAATTGTCGTTATGTGGTATGTATTCTGAATTTTATTTCACCGATTTTTTTTTTCGTTAAACATAACCGAAAAGTATCGGCAGTGTAACGACCAATAAAAAGTTCACGTTAATAATTTTATACTTTACGATATCAATAATTAAAATTAAAAAAATTACCGAATTCCGGCACTGATGTCCTACCAATATTTTTCCAGGTCAAACACCAATATCAGTCATTGTTTGGCATATCTTGAGTTGTCCCCAAGCATTATTTACGCATGTTTTTATATTCCCAGTTTGTTGTTTCTTCGGGAATGTCCTTCAATTTAATTATTTTGAAAAGTTTAAATAACGTAAAACCTCCAATCGAAAACTCTGAATATAAAACTGAAGTCCTAATTCTTATAAAAATATTCCTTTCGAATTGGTAACAATCGTAACGATATTATAACAAAATAGATCATTATCTCATTCACAATTTAGCACTTTACACAAAAATATAAAACAATAAAATCCTATTTTAGCTTTGCGTAAGCCTGTTTACATACATATTTGTTTACAAAAATCTTATTAAAAACAACAACAACAACAAAAACAAATATCATGCAAAATATAAAAAGAAAACTCTGAGAAGTTAAACGTTTCTGCACTCTCCTCTCTTTGTTTGTTTTTACCCTGCAAACAATTGCTATCTAAATAGTATCCATAACGTAACAACGTGTAGGTAAAAATATCTAAAAAACATCTAATATTGCACAATTTGAAAGGAAGAAAAGTGACCGCATTGGTAAGAAACTGTTTCTCCTGTTTAATACTTACTTAGTGAGTCGATTTCGTTTCAGTTTTAAGTCACTTTTTTATAGCATAAAAGTGTGTAAAATTAGTAAAATTTCAAGTTTTGACATAGCAATAGGGAAACTGGAAATTTATCTAATTTTACACTATTTTATGTAGTAAAAGCGACTTTATAATACATTTTCTTTATTTATCTTACTTTATGAATAATTTAAAATTGTTTATACTCACTAATCTCTCACTTATGTTTATTATATATTAAATTTATTCTTTATATATTAAATTTTAAATAAAATCATTACAAAATTTCACAATGTGTTACTATTCACACAACTGATCACTATAAACTTAATATATTTACTGAAATATACAAACACTTTTTCTTTTAAATTTTGAGAGCAAAAATAATTCTGTTTTAAATTATCTTGTTAGTGTATTAAAAAGTGTTCTTTTTATACATTTTTATTCTATCTAATTATTATCATTTACGTGTCTTTTTGGTATATTAGATCGAACTTAAATTTTACAAAAATGGGATAAAAATGAGAAAAAAATGTATTTTGTTTTTGTAAATATTTTTATTTAGCACTGAGAAACATGAAGTTGAGCCTAAATAGTGTAAATTTAGTTCATTTATCCAAAATTAAACTCAAATTTGCTGACAGGGTAGCTCCTAAAATTCTGAACCGATCTCATTAATATATATATATTGTGCACATCTGCGAACAAATACCTTTAAAATGATATATTTTTTGCCAAGATCAGATGTATACTGTAAGAGTGAAAGGGGTCATAAAAAATCGTCTTGCCTATTAATTATATAGATTTACTAGCTATACCCAGTGTGCTTTACTACCCTAAAAACAATATAAATAAACAAGTAAGAAATTATAGTCGGGCGAGGCCGACCATATAATACCCTACACTTCTTACAAAATTAAAATGTGATTTAGTTTTCATAATAAAGTATTTAAGTTGAATTGTACCTTGTCTCAGATATACTTAAGCCATTTATTGTTGAATAAAATTGTGGACATTTTTAAATTTTGAAGGGGGCTTTGTATAGGTTAAATGAAACCCTATAACTATCAAATATTTGAGGGTCATCAAGGCTAGTATAGAACTTGGTTTTGTAGCTTTTTGTCGAAATACGAGTATATTAATCATAATTATGAACTTAAGAGCCCTATTCGGCGGGTTCAGTTGTATAGGGGCTAGGTGAAATAATGGACCGATGTTAACCATTTTCAATAAGCTTCGTCTCCGATACCATAGAAGATCGTGTGCCAAATTTCATTGAATTATCTTCAAAATTGCGACCTGTAGTTTGATTACAAGGTTTACAAGCCCTATTCGGGGGTTCAATTGTATGGGGAATAGGTGAAATAATGGACCGATGTTAACCATTTTAATAGGCTTCGTCTCCGATACCATAGAAGATCGTGTGCCAAATTTCATTGAATTATCTTCAAAATTGCGACCTGTAGTTTGATTACAAGGTTTACAAGCCCTATTGGGGTGTTCAGTTGTATGGGGATAGGTGAAATAATGGACCGATCTTAACCATTTTCAATAGGCTTTGTCCCTGGGACAATAGAAGATCATGTACCAAATTTCATTGAATTATCTTCAAAATTGCGACCTGTAGTTTGATTACAAGGTTTTCATGGACGGACGGACGGACAGACGGACGGACATAGCTAAATCGACTCAGAAAATGATTCTGAGCCGATTGCTATACTTTAAGGTGGGTATAGGACCAATATTATTGTGCGTTACAAACATCAGCACAAACCCAATATACCCTCCCCACTAAAGTAGTGTAGGGTATAATGAATGTCAAAGTTCTTCAAGTAAAATTTGAAGATTCTAGCTCTAATAGTTTCTCAGACATACGAATTTTTCTATTAAATTCATATGGGGGCTTCAAACCCCCCAGATGAAAGTCCGCTCTTTTTCCTCCAAAATGTTGAGATGAATATTAAAGTTCTTCGTGCAAAATTTTAAGAAATTAGTTCTATTAGTTTCCCAGATAAACGAATTTTTGTATTTAATTAATATGTGAAGTACCGCTCCTCTCATGGGTAGTCCGCCAATTTATTACCCAAAATGTTTACATAAATGTTAAAGTTATTTATTTTAATTTTAAGATTCTAACTATAATAGTTTCCAAGATAAACGAATTTTTGTATTTAATTTATATGGGAGTTGCCACGCCCTAGTCCTCCCACTTTTTGATCTCAATAATCATATTGACACTAAGGTGGCTCCTACAAAATTTGAGGACTCTAACAGTTAGAAAATATACGTTTTAATATTTTTTGAATATGGGCGTGGCTCCTCGCCCACTTGAAATTTCAAAATAAAAAGTAGCCTATTACCTATTATTAAGTCCTGGTCCACACTTGGAAACTTTTGATGAGAAACTTTTTCTTAATCCTCTTTTGAGAAACTTTTGTTTCAGAAAGTACGTATTAATTGCATTGATTTGTTGTTGTACGAATGAGAAGAATAACAAAACAAAACAAGTTTACGAGTACAAGAAACTCCGTACCGCAAGAGAGATGAATGATATTCTTTCTCTTTCTCTCTCACGCAAAATCAAAAGTTTCCCAAAAAAAGTTTCCTAGTGTGGACCGGCAGTAATTAATAATATTACTACATATAAATTCAATTAAATACTCACCACGTTTGTTGACATTTCGTGGTGGACATTTGCATCACAGCCTATTATCCACCCAAGGTTGCGCTGTTGGCAAAAGGCAACCAGTCTAGACACCTCAGGCATCGACATCGCCTAGTAAGTATGCCGAGGACAATTTCAGGTTCCCCAGTCAGTGATGGCAGCCTGATCAGTACGGCTACCAGATCTCCCTGTAGGAATTCTGAAATAGGTAAATACGTTAATTCCTTTTTGTATTTGATTATATATCAGATTACCTTGGTCGGTTTGGAGGCCTCTAATTACCCCCGAGTTAAGCCAGGGTACCTGGATGAGACACACATCCAGGAGGTCAGTAGTGAACTTGCGACATAGCAAATGAGAAGCTGCCTTGTCGTGAAGCAACTTCACTTGCAGGCACCTGATGTGCCTTGTGTGGAATAAAAATAAACTAAATGATGAAACAGAACTGGGGCATAGAGCTTTCCATACAAATTGGCATATTTTTGAAGTCGTAGAATGCGCTTGTAAAAATAGACTTTATTTTATTTTGAGAACGTTTATTTTTATGCTCACATTTTTAGGTACTCATACTCTCAACAGCATTACCATACTTTCAAAATATGTTCATACATTTTATAAAAAAACATGTAAACATGCAACGAAAAATAAAAACAAAAGAAAATAAATAGAAATATAAGAGAATTTGTAGTTACTGCAGTAACTTAATTATGGGCCTATGTCGTTTTGACAACGTTTTTGCTTCAAGTTACAGTCGTGTTCTGTTTCGTCATTAAAATTAAATAAATAAATTTTACCAACAATGAAAGTAAAACATTAAAAAATAAACAAAAACTTACGGTTGTATTCATAAAAAGTTAATTTAGGTTTATTAAACATTATTAAGCAAAATCCACGAAAATGGTATTCATAAACGTCAAATAGCTTAAAATACCTTCAATAAACCAATGACAAATAGAAAAAATTTATTGTACGCTCGACCCTACTTTAAGCCAACAATAAGTTAAATTCTTACAAATTTTGTCTCTGATTAAGCTTTTTTCATTAATTTTAGGTTGAAGACGAAAACTAATCATGTTTTATTCTGAAATGAAATCTAAAAATTGTAATTTTAACGTTTACAAATTTGTAAATAAAATTCCAGATAAATTTTAAAAGTTTCTATTTTGGTGAAAAAAACTAAAATCTAGACATTATTGGATTAATAGATGAATATTTGACAGTATTCCAGTTGGTTAATACTATTTTTGGCAATTTGGAAATGCCCGCCTGTCAATCAAATCATGGCCACAATCATTTTATTTGTCTTTTTCATAGTTTATTCGCTAAATATAAAGCCATGAAGTAATTAAGAGTGTAAATTATATTGATTAGTGTTCTATCAATGCAAAATATCTTCTCCGGCAATAAAATGTAGTCTTTTATCAAAGAAATTTATCAGTATTTGCAAAAATTTATTAAAAATAAGTAAAAATAACAAAATGTGCATAGTGATGTTTATTTTGTCACAAAATATTCGTTATTCGAATACTTTTAATTATAATTAAAAATATATATGTTATATTCATTCATCTGAACTAAATATATATTTATTGTAGCCATGTATATATTTATTTTTCTTCAAAGTTCGTTCTTATTTTCAAAAATGTGTTATAACCAAAAATATAAAATTAAGAAAACCGACTCAACGAATATTTTATCCTAATTGTTCGCAACACTAACACAGAAAATGACAGCCAAATTGTACAGTGCTGCCAAGTTAAACAATAAACAGCACAATAGTTAATGTAGATTTATTATTTGTTTATGAATACCACAATTTTATTAATGGCTTTTAAGTCTAAAGTGTACTTTAACTATTGTGTGATAAAAATCTAAAATAAGCATTTTTTATGAATACAACTGTTAAAATTTTAAACAGTAACAGTTGTATTCATAAAAAATGCTTATTTTAGATTTAAATCACACAATAGTTAAAGTACACTTTAGACTTAAAAGCCATTAATAAAATTGTGGTATTCATAAACAAATAATAAACCTACATTAACTATTGTGCTGTTTATTGTTTAACTTGGCAGCACTGTACAATTTGGCTGTCATTTTCTGTGTTAGTGTTGCGAACAATTAGGATAAAATATTTGTTGAGTCGGTTTTCTTAATTTTATATTTTTGGTTATAACACATTTTTGAAAATAAGAACGAACTTTTAAGAAAAATAAATGTATACATGGCTACAATAAATATATGTTTAGTTCAGATGAATGAATATAACATATATATTTTTAATTATAATTAAAAATATTCGAATAACGAATATTTTGTGACAAAATAAACATCACTATGCACATTTTGTTATTTTTACTTATTTTTTTTTTAGCAATTTTTAATAAATTTTTGCAAATACTGATAAATTTCTTTGATAAAAGACTACATTTTATTGCCAGAGAAGACACTTTGCATTGATAGAACACTAATCAATATAATTTACACTCTTAATTACTTCATGGCTTTATATTTAGCGAATAAACTATGAAAAAGACAAATAAAATGATTGTGGCCATGATTTGATTGACAGGCGGGCATTTCCAAATTGCCAAAAATAGTATTAACCAACTGGAATACTGTCAAATATTCATCTATTAATCCAATAATGTCTAGATTTTAGTTTTTTTCACCAAAATAGAAACTTTTAAAATTTATCTGGAATTTTATTTACAAATTTGTAAACGTTAAAATTACAATTTTTAGATTTCATTTCAGAATAAAACATGATTAGTTTTCGTCTTCAACCTAAAATTAATGAAAAAAGCTTAATCAGAGACAAAATTTGTAAGAATTTAACTTATTGTTGGCTTAAAGTAGGGTCGAGCGTACAATAAATTTTTTCTATTTGTCATTGGTTTATTGAAGGTATTTTAAGCTATTTGACGTTTATGAATACCATTTTCGTGGATTTTGCTTAATAATGTTTAATAAACCTAAATTAACTTTTTATGAATACAACCGTAATAGTCTTAAAAAAACATTAAAAGAAAGATAAAAATGACGCGTGGTGTGTAACTTGCAGCTTGTAAAGCGCGAAAAGTTTGAAAACGTAAAACGCGTTGCTGCCTCAACGCTTGTTATAAAAAATCTTGAACATGTATTATGCCGAGAATTGTGGTTGTTATATAATACAGACGGGATATGTGGAAATCTAAACCGCAGTACCAGATGCTAACTGGATAAGGAGGAACGGGCTGGCAAAAATGTATTGGTATCATGGTGGAAGATGCACAATTAATTAATTTCAAGAATTCCGAAAATGCTTTGAATTATTGGAAAAACTTGTAAGATCAAAATAAGAAACATTGCAATACGAAAAGTGTTTCAACTGTAAAAAAGCAGGTCATTTTAATTAATATTTTCAAATGGTTCCTGGCCTTTATCATATTATTGGGGTTTTGAAGCAAAATTCTTCGAAGTCTTGCATCTAAATATAAGGCTGACAAAACGATATCATTGTCAAATAAATATACCTCTCTTTTCCCAAACAATTTACTAAAATCATAGTATAACTAGAATTCATGATGACTATAGTGGGCGTGGCACCTTCCATATTAAGAAAATATTAAATCAGTATATCCCGGAAAATGTAACAGTTAGAGCCCTCAAATTTGGTCGGAGCCACATAAGTCTCAATATGATTAGTTAGAATAAAAAGTATGCGGACTATCAGCAGGAGGTGGCACCTCCCATATTAATTAAATACACAAATTCGTTTATCTTGGAAACTATTAGAGTTAAAAGCTTAAAATTTTGCACGAAGTACTTTAGCATCCATGTAAATATTTTGGGTAATAGATAAGCGAACTACCAATGGGGGGAGCGGCACCTCCCATATGAAATAAATACAACAAAATATTTTATCTAAGAAACTAAAAGAACTAGATTCATAAAATTTTGCAAGAAGGACTTTCATATTCATCTGAACATTATGGGGGAAAAAGGGGACTTTCACCCCTTTTTCTACGGGTTTCAACATTGCTAGAGTATAAATAATTATTTTATTGTTGTTGTAAAACTATGCATTGATACCCAAAATATTGCGATTGAGGCGTGTTGCAGTATCAATTTTCAAACAAACTATATACGGTGTTTTAGAACAGTGTGAATTGTTTCTTTCTTTTGTTGCATATTCATACCCGAGACCAAAGGCATAATGTTTTTAGAAGTAATTGGGTTCATATCAATGCCACTTAAAATTTGTTCTGTTAAATATTTAAAGGGTTTTGAGTCCAAAATTGCAAAGTTTAATTTTTCATTTGTAACTAATTGAACGCATTCCTCCTTCAAGCATACATATATGTATACCGTAATTTCTCCACAACTCCACGTTTTGCACAATGAATGAAGATGATCCACTAGAATTATGGAAAATTGCACGAGCTCGCCAGATATTGCAATTTGTAGCGCTGGATTGTTAAACTATATGTACGTCCTGGCAACCTATCCGTCGACAAACCGACGGACTTTATCGTCTGTGAACGCCGAACATATAAAAATCAAAAAGACAGACTGAAGGCAGGAGTTTACCAACCGTAAATTTAAGAGATTCTGTTCGATTTGATAAACAGTTACCTAACGGGTGTGTGATATACTTCGCATAAAATTAAAACGCGCGAAGTTACCACAGCATTATTGTCATAAAAAACAACTACCACAAGCTAGAAGTGATTCCAGCTTCTTCCATAAAAGGAATTTAAGACAAGTCATATATGTGTACCTACTAGAGCCCTGCATGAGTGACTCTATTTGTCACCCACAATGAGTAATCCACTGCATTGCACTCAACTCATTTTGTATTTTGAATATTATTTACAAAGAGTGTGTACATTTGATTTTAAGAATTCAAATTTTTGTTTTACTCAATCATTGCGAGTATTTTTGTGTAAGTGTACGTCTACATTCAAATCGAGTAAGTTAACAACTTACGTATATTAAAAGAATACAAAACAAATATTTTGAATCGAGTGAATCGAGTTTTAAATGCCAAAAGAAAAATAATTTAAAAAGAAAAATAATAAAAAAACATGATATCGCAAATTAATTTAAAAATGAAAACAATGAGGTATATCTAATTAATAAATACTAAACCGTATGATAATTTTTTAATTTATATTATATTTTATTGTAAATTGGAACAGAATTCTAGCGACGCCGTTGATAGCCCAGCATCCGTTTACAGTGGAACTAGCTTGTTAAGCCATGATATAATAAAAACAAAAATAATTAACCAAGAATATAAATTAAACAATAAAACGGGACGTAGTAATGTATGGAAAATGATTATAAACGACTCAGGTGAAGAATTGTTAAATGTAGTCGCGTGTCGATTTTGCTTTAGCTTGTATAAACATAACAGTAAATCTACTACAAACTTGGTAAGACATAAATGCTACATCGCCACAAAAGATCGGGATAACGTATATAACGTTTTAGTGGATAGTGACACAAAAAGGAAAGCATTGTATATATTTACCATGTTGAGGTAGATTGGGAATCTGGGCGGTCTTCTTGGTCCCTGGTGTGCTGGTTGCATGTTGTTTTTTTTTTGTAGATTCTTGTGTGTGGAAGGTTTTTGTGGTGTCGTTTTGAGTTTTGTTGAGTTGAATGTTCCTGTGCGTGGTTTTTCTTTTGTTGTTGAATTGTGTAAATGGAATTTTGGTCTTTGCATGTTGAATTGTGTTGTTTCGCTTTTGTTTGTTTTCTTAGTTGTTCAATGTTTATTCTTTGTTGTTGACATGTCAAAAAGAAAATAAAATAAACATCAATAAGGTGACTCAAATATTAAGATGATTTAAAAAAATAGGGTTGCCGGATAGGAAATATGATGGAAGGAAGAGAGTTAGATAAAAGGTCTTCTCTTAATAAAAAAAGGCAACTTCAAGGCCAAAGGCAATAGTACAATGACCCAAATATGACAAATGTACAAAGTGCTCTGGGAAAAGAAAAGAAAACGTTGTTTTTTTTTTATATATAATATTTGTTTGTACAAATTGTCCGTTACTTTCTTGTGTGGTTTTTTAGGAAAATTAAAGTTAATTTCAATCAGATATAGAAAGTAACTCACAAGTGAAACAAGTGTGTACCAATTACATTTAAATATAACAATAAGGTGAACATATTGAATATAAACTGTTCAAGAATATATTTACAACAGGTACAAGTGCCTTCCAAATATACCAGAAATAGTGAATATTCAAAGAAACCAGTGAGTAAAAAGAAAAAAAAATAAAAACGTTAGAGTAAAATAAGGTGATTAGTTTTGAAATGATGAATATTTTTTTATATTTAATAAAATAGAAACGTGTCATAGGACAAGCAGACGGGGAATTGTATGAGAATAACTCATGAACCTTGCGGAAAAGTCCATACGACACCTATTCTGGGAGTAGAATATTCAAATTCAAATTTGGAGGTAATACTGTTCTTTATATATATATATTTAAAATTATATTGGTAGCCCAGTAGTGGTATAATAACACACATCATCTACAAGTCATATTATTTGAGTTGAAAAGTAATTCTATAAGAAACCCTGGATCAGAACCATTAATCAGAATCAGAACCTGCGAATACGTTCCACAAAATAAAATTGACTTTATAGCAAAAAGGCATTAGGGTAATACGAGTTAGGTTAGGTTAAGTTATATATAATTAATTTGTTTAGAATAAGTTTAGGCTTTTAATTTTTAAGAAATATAATTGTTAAGTTTGATATTTTCTTTGTTTGTGAAGGGATCGAACTAAATACAATAATAGTAATTTTCGAAAAAAAAAGAAGGCGAGGAATAGTATATTAGAGCCTCAAAAGATTCATCCTTCAGGGAGCTCCTTTAGGGATTTGAAAAAAAAAATATATAGAAATTTAACGTTTTAAAATAGTGAGTAAAGTTTTGAAACTCAATAGAAAAGTTGTTTTAGTTGATCCTTATTTAGTTTGATTGTGTTATTTGTATAGGTTAAGTGTTTTTTTTTTGTTTAGTCATTAATTTTATATAGATTAAGTTTAGTATTAGAAAAGAAATTAGTTTTTAATATCATCCTTATATAGTAAACAAAAAAAAAAATTTTACTTAAATCTTGAAAACCCATTCTATTATTCAAGTTTATAGAAAAACTGAATAAATAGCGTGTGTCGATTTTCATTGTTTGGTTAAAACAATTGAGAACAATTGGAAAAAGCAAAATTTTATGAGCTATTTCAAATAAAAAGAAAAAAAAAAGGAAAATTAGAAAAGGAAAAATTATTATTGGTTAAAGTAACCGTTCGTTTGAACTTAAATGTTCTTTATGTTAGCTGGAAACCCCGGAAACGAAGGATAAAATAATTATTAGGCAATTAACTAAGAATATAAATAATTTTAAAAAATAACGTATTTTGACAATTTGAATTTTAAAAGACCTTTTGCTATGTATATATATAGAAATCATACCTGTTAGTTTAAGTTATATTGATGTTTATTTTAAGTATTAAATGTAATAAATGTGATTTGAAAAGAAATTTTGTTAAAAAAATGTGTTGCTAAATTTTGTGCAGTTACAGGTACAGTGGGCCGAAGATGTGTAAGTTGGTGATATGGTGAGTTGTTAAATATGTGTATAAGAACAAGAATATGAAAGGGGTCATTAATAGGATAAGTGACCAAGGTAGGGTGGGCGACGAAGATGGGATTAACATCTTTACCCATACTTTATAAATGTTTGTGTTATATGGAAATGAAATTGAGGGAAGTTAGGTAGTTAGATATTTATTTTTTTTGTTGTGACGAACCACAGTTGGTGTAGATGCGGGTTGAGATCCCACGCGGAAGACTGAGCTAGTAGAGGCGGCATCGTAGATCACCAAAAGAACACAGAAGGTTTCGTAACAATAAATGGCGCCCAATCGGAAACGAATACCAACATCATGTTGAAACGGAAATCGTCCTAACAGTTGAAAATAAGAGTTAGTTTGCGTATTTCTTGGCATGATATATTTGTCATTGTCCTAACATATAAAGAGTGGTTAGTTTGCATATGATAAATAAGTTAGATAGGAGAAATTATATAGAGTATTAAACAAAATTGTCCTAATAAAAAGGAAATTAATTAGTTTGCGATTTTGTTTATAGTTCTTTTTGTTTATGTAGATAAAAATCTCACCGTATAAATGTCCTAATATCAAGAATATAGTTTGCATTATGTACTGAGAATATTATTGAGTAAATTGAAATATGTCCTAAATTTGAAAATAAGATTTAGTTTGCAAATTTCAATATCATTAGGGAAAATATATGAAAGCAAGTCATTATAAAACACAACATTTTTTTTTTTTGGATACCGTCAGAAACATATTTAACATTACAACATCAACCACCAAAACAGCTTTTACATCTACTGGAAATCCACTGTTCCTGTAATTTTATGTTATAGTGTTTTGTAAAATTTTAAAATATATTTTTTGATAGTATTATAAATTTTTGTAATTTCTTTGTGAAAATTTTGTAACCTTATTGTGTCATCTGTGTTTTGTGTAATTTTATTTTAATTTTGTTTAATTAGTGTAGTATTAAATGTTAATTGTATTTTATGTAATTTTATGTCAAAAATTAGTTTTGTATTGTGTGAATTTTATGTTGTAATCGTGCTTTATTAAAAAAAGTGAACTTTCTAAAAATATAATTAAGTATATGTATATTGTTTTCATTTATGTTTTATTTATGTTAGTTCATTAGTATCGTTCATTAATTTATGTATTTGTTTATTATATTTTTAAGATACTTATTTCTTTAAAATACAGAAAGTATTAAAAAAACCAATAAATTAGAATTTTTAAAAGAAAGATTATTAAAATGCCATTAGGGAGAACGCCAATGAACGCCGATAGGGAACCTAGGGAAACAGGAACATTTTTTGATATGTCGGAAACTATTTCAACACCACAAACTCACCCATCAAACGATCCACTATTGCATGCACAAACAACAGTTTCTGGGCAACAAACCGGAGCAATACCGAAAACTTTTGTTCCTCCGAAGAACTACAATTTTCCACCACCCAATATATCTCAAACACAAAGAGGGTTTTCATCGTGCAATAGCCCAAGGGCTTATGCTGGCCTTATTCGTGAATTGATATCTGAAAATGTTAAGGGATATAGATCAGAACTGGAAGATAAAATAGATTTGAAAATTCGAGAAAGTTTAGAGGAAGGTTTTTCGAAAATGATTAGGGAAATACAGAAAATGAGTATCGCAGGGAAAACAAGTGATGGTGTAGATTCTTTGGTTAGTGAGGAAAGTGAAAAAAGGTCAGGACAAACAGAAGAAGCTCCCACAAAGAGGAAGCCGGAAGCTCAGCCATGTCCACAAAGGAGATTAGATTTCAGAGAATCCTCTTCGAATATTAATACGCCTCCTGGCAATGATTCTCCACAAAACCTTTGTGGGGCACTTAAACCAATGAGAAATCTTATAGGTGTGGATAAATGGGACATCAGTTTCGATGGCAACATAGATAAGTTGTATATAGAAGATTTTATATTTCGTATTGAATACATGCTCAAATACCACAACTACTCATGGCAAGAACTTCAAGGGGAATTCCACAAATTACTAAAGGGAGATGCCAAAGACTGGTATTGGTTACTGGTACAACAAAGACCTATAGAATCGTGGGATGAATTGAAGAAAGCTCTTAGAGTACAATATGGTTCCGTGCGAAGTGAGTACGAAAGGTTGAGGGACTTTGAAGAGCGGCGACAACAACCGGGAGAGTCAATTGATGATTTCTTTCAGGCTATGCGAAAGTTAAGGTCAAGACTTAGAAATCCCTTGCCAGAATACGAAGTTATAAGAATATTGAAAAGAAATTTACGTCAAGGTATATCTCAAATAGTTTATTCTGTTCAGGTATTTTCTGTAGAGCATTTGAGAGATACGTGCAAGGAAGTTGAAAGAAATTATTTCCGTGGACGAATGACAAACATTCCACAAACCCGTTTCGTACCACCTAGGAAACAACTTGAGGAAGTTGATATGGAGTTAGAGGGAGAAAAACAAACGGAAGTAGTAGAGGAAATCAAATATAAAACGGACAGTACTTACCGGAAATCAAACAATATGAATACTGATAAGGTGCTTTGTTGGAACTGTAGATTACAGGGTCACTTATTTAACGATTGTCCCAGTGTTCAGAGAACCTTGTTCTGCTACAGGTGCGGATTAATGGGAGTTGTTACTCCTAATTGTCCCAAATGTTCGGGAAACAAGATAGGGAGTGTGACGAAAGCGGCGGAGTCACGCTCCACCCAAACTATAGCCGAACAACAGCCAATGTAGGCATTCAATGTGATGTGAGTGAACCTGAAAAGAGTAAAATGGAAGATGAGAAAGTAATAATAGTGAGGAAAAGTGATATAAAAGTAGTACAGGAAAATAAGAATAGAAGAATAGTAGGATCATATGATGAGCGTTTGAAAAGATACATGGAAGTTAGAAATAGGATTTTTAATACGGAAAATGACAATACAAAACTGGATAGAATCAAAAGAACTAGGAAAAGATTTAAAAGTAAAAAAGCACTTTGTGATGAAATAGGCAATGTAATCAGAAAATGTGATGATATAAACAACTATGATATCGATCCTAGAGCCTTTGTCGAGATAAAATTAGAGAATATATTAGTAAAAGGTCTCTTGGATAGTGGAGCCTCGATAAGTCTGCTTGGAAAAGACTGCGAAAAGATTATAGACAAGCTAAATAGCCCAATAAAACCAACTTTTGCTAACATACAAACTGCAGGTGGAAAACACTATCAAGTTCTGGGGAAAATTGATGTTATGGTAGAATATAATGAAAAAAAGAATATAATAGAATTCTACTTATGTCCTAATTTAATACAAAATGCTTATTTAGGTGTAGATTTCTGGACGAAATTCAATATAGCCCCAAATTTGTTTCAATTATCGGAAATACAATTTGATAAATTGAAGGACCATTATCCTCTTGAATTGAAAGATGTAGAACAACATGAACTAACTGCTCGACAAAAGGATAAGTTAGTAAATGTTGTAAACAAATTTCGAACTTTTGAGAGAGATGGTTTAGGTAGAACTAATCTAGAAGTTCACACTATTGAGCTTATAGATAACACAACACCAGTCAAGGATAGATACTATCCAGTATCACCGGCTGTTCAGGAATTAATATATGCCGAAGTAGATAATATGTTGAAATTAGGTATTATAGAAGAGAGCAACAGTCCTTGGAGCAATAGATGTACTCTAGTTAGAAAACCAGAAAAAAATCGACTATGTCTAGATGCTAGGAAATTAAACGACAGGACAATCAAGGATGCTTATCCCATACAAAACATTGAGGGAATTCTAAGTAGACTTGACGAGACCTTTTATATCAGCAGTGTCGATTTAAAATTCGCTTTCTGGCAAATCAAACTGGAAGAGAAATCGAGAACATACACAGCTTTACGATTCCAGGCCGACCACTATACCAATATGTTGTAATGCCATTTGGTTTATGCAACGCGGCGCAGAGACTGTGTAGGCTAATGGATAGGGTTATACCGCAAGAGCTAAGGCAGAATGTTTTCACCTATCTAGATGATTTGTTGATCATATCAGCAGACTTTGATAAACATTTAGAGTTGTTAGAGAAAGTAGCAGATTGTTTAAACAAGGCAAACCTAACCATAGGCCTAAGCAAATCAAAATTCTGTTTTAAAGAACTTAATTATTTAGGATTTATCGTAGGAGGAGGAATTATGAAAACGGATCCCAAGAAAATAGAAGCAATCCGAAATATACCGTTGCCTAAATCCGTAAAAGAAATCCGCAGTTTCTTAGGTACGGCGGGTTGGTACCGCCGCTTTATTCGCGACTTCTCTTCTTTAACCGCACCACTATCTGATCTCATAAAGAAAGGAACTAAATTTGAAATGACAGAAAAGGCAATCGAGAGTTTTAACAAGTTGAAAAATGCGTTAACAACAGCACCTGTATTGGCACATCCGAATTTCAACAAGCGATTTTTCGTGCAATGTGACGCTTCGGATTATGCGGTAGGAGCAGTGTTGTTCCAAAAGGACGAGTTCGGCAACGAAAAACCCATTTCATTTTTTTCACAAAAGCTCATAGAAGCACAAAAAAACTACAGCGTTACCGAAAAGGAATGCTTAGCTGCTGTCCTAGCCATTAAAAGATTCAGACCATACATTGAACTGATGCCTTTTACGGTGATAACAGACCATGCGAGCTTAAAGTGGCTGATGTCACTAAAAGATTTAAATGGAAGGTTAGCTAGATGGGCTTTGCAGTTACAAAGTTATGATTTTGAAATTGAACATTGTAAGGGAGCAGAGAACATTGTAGCAGACACGTTATCAAGATTGGTTGAGTCAATAGAAATAGATAGAGGAAAAATATTAGGTTTTGAAACGTTAGAATTCGAGTCGGATGAGTACAAAGATTTATTAGATACTGTTAGGAAAAATCAAGAGAAATTGCCGGATATAAAGATAATGAATGACTTAGTATTTAAGAGAAATATAACTGATTATGAACTACAAGAATTTGAGTGGAAATTATGGATTCCAAGTTCATTAACACACATACTGATTAGTGAATCTCATGAACCAGAAGACAAAGCTCACGGAGGTATCAACAAAACCTTACAACGTTTAAGAACAAAATACTACTGGCCTAATATGGTAACTCAGGTCAAACATTATATAAGAAATTGTACAATCTGTAAGGAAACGAAACCTACAAATACTATATTGAGACCGGAAATAGGAAAACAAGTAACAACAGATAGACCTTTTCAAAAGATTTACATTGATTTTCTTGGTAAATATCCAAGATCTAAAAGCGGAAATGCTTATATTTTCATAGTAGTTGATCATATGACCAAGTTCGTATTTTTAAAGGCAATGAAAGAAGCTACAACGGCAAATGTTGTGAGATTTCTAAAAGATCAAGTTTTCCATATATTTGGTGTACCAGAGGTTATTCATTCAGACAATGGACAACAATTTACTTCCAAAGAATTTGCGAGAATGATTGAAACATATCAGATAACACATCTAAGAACTGCTGTTTACTCTCCACAATCAAACGCTTCTGAGAGAGTAAATCAGAGTGTTTTGTCTGCCATCAGAGCATATATGGAAAATGATCACAGGGAATGGGATATTAACTTACCGGATATTGAGTTGTCTTTGCGCACATCTTGGCATTCTGCAACAGGTTGTAGTCCATTCTTCGCGTTGTTTGGACAAAATATGTTCACTTGCGGTTCGGACTACAAGTTAGCAAGACAATTGAAAGCTTTGGATGATAATGAAACCATAATTGAAAACTCTGATAGAATAAAACTAATAAGAGACAAAATGAAAGAGAACCTGGATAATGCATATAAGAAAAGTGCTTTAAGATATAACCGTGGGGCGAGAATAGTTAAATTTGTTCCTGGACAGGAAGTTTACAAAAGAAATTTTCTACTTAGCAACTTTAAGAACAACATTAATGCTAAATTTTGTAAAAAATTTACTAAATGTAGGATAGTGAAGGTGATAGGAAACAATATGTATGAATTGGAAACCTTAACAGGTACTCCATTAGGTATTTTCCACGCAAAGGATATTAAACAATGAATATAATAAAGTGCAATATAGTTTATAAGGATCAAATGTGCAATATATTAGTGACAAATAATCAAATTTTTACTTACGAGTGCAATATTAGGTTAAGATTTGTGTTTTGTCATTGATGTGTTGATTATTTCCTCCTTGATTATACAAATATTGTTCTTCGTCCAGTGTTTAAGGTCCTTTGTAACTAAAATGGTACCTGTGAAAATTGGAAGGTCCACTCATATTCATACAAGACACAGTAAATTGAAATACATTCCTAGGTTGAACATTCGTGGAGGATTGCCCGGCTAACTCTTTAGATGTAGAATGGTGGGTGTAGCCTACGTTGGGCGCTGAAGGATTTAAACAATCTTACCTCCCACTGTCGTTCCTGCGAAGCATCTGGGTACGCCAGAGTTTTGTTGAGGTAGATTGGGAATCTGGGCGGTCTTCTTGGTCCCTGGTGTGCTGGTTGCATGTTGTTGTTTTTTTTTGTAGATTCTTGTGTGTGGAAGGTTTTTGTGGTGTCGTTTTGAGTTTTGTTGAGTTGAATGTTCCTGTGCGTGGTTTTTCTTTTGTTGTTGAATTGTGTAAATGGAATTTTGGTCTTTGCATGTTGAATTGTGTTGTTTCGCTTTTGTTTGTTTTCTTAGTTGTTCAATGTTTATTCTTTGTTGTTGACATGTCAAAAAGAAAATAAAATAAACATCAATAAGGTGACTCAAATATTAAGATGATTTAAAAAAATAGGGTTGCCGGATAGGAAATATGATGGAAGGAAGAGAGTTAGATAAAAGGTCTTCTCTTAATAAAAAAAGGCAACTTCAAGGCCAAAGGCAATAGTACAATGACCCAAATATGACAAATGTACAAAGTGCTCTGGGAAAAGAAAAGAAAACGATGTTTTTTTTTATATATAATATTTGTTTGTACAAATTGTCCGTTACTTTCTTGTGTGGTTTTTTAGGAAAATTAAAGTTAATTTCAATCAGATATAGAAAGTAACTCACAAGTGAAACAAGTGTGTACCAATTACATTTAAATATAACAATAAGGTGAACATATTGAATATAAACTGTTCAAGAATATATTTACAACAGGTACAAGTGCCTTCCAAATATACCAGAAATAGTGAATATTCAAAGAAACCAGTGAGTAAAAAGAAAAAAAATAAAAACGTTAGAGTAAAATAAGGTGATTAGTTTTGAAATGATGAATATTTTTTTATATTTAATAAAATAGAAACGTGTCATAGGACAAGCAGACGGGGAATTGTATGAGAATAACTCATGAACCTTGCGGAAAAGTCCATACGACACCTATTCTGGGAGTAGAATATTCAAATTCAAATTTGGAGGTAATACTGTTCTTTATATATATATATTTAAAATTATATTGGTAGCCCAGTAGTGGTATAATAACACACATCATCTACAAGTCATATTATTTGAGTTGAAAAGTAATTCTATAAGAAACCCTGGATCAGAACCATTAATCAGAATCAGAACCTGCGAATACGTTCCACAAAATAAAATTGACTTTATAGCAAAAAGGCATTAGGGTAATACGAGTTAGGTTAGGTTAAGTTATATATAATTAATTTGTTTAGAATAAGTTTAGGCTTTTAATTTTTAAGAAATATAATTGTTAAGTTTGATATTTTCTTTGTTTGTGAAGGGATCGAACTAAATACAATAATAGTAATTTTCGAAAAAAAAAAGAAGGCGAGGAATAGTATATTAGAGCCTCAAAAGATTCATCCTTCAGGGAGCTCCTTTAGGGATTTGAAAAAAAAAATATATAGAAATTTAACGTTTTAAAATAGTGAGTAAAGTTTTGAAACTCAATAGAAAAGTTGTTTTAGTTGATCCTTATTTAGTTTGATTGTGTTATTTGTATAGGTTAAGTGTTTTTTTTTTTTGTTTAGTCATTAATTTTATATAGATTAAGTTTAGTATTAGAAAAGAAATTAGTTTTTAATATCATCCTTATATAGTAAACAAAAAAAAAATTTTACTTAAATCTTGAAAACCCATTCTATTATTCAAGTTTATAGAAAAACTGAATAAATAGCGTGTGTCGATTTTCATTGTTTGGTTAAAACAATTGAGAACAATTGGAAAAAGCAAAATTTTATGAGCTATTTCAAATAAAAAGAAAAAAAAAAGGAAAATTAGAAAAGGAAAAATTATTATTGGTTAAAGTAACCGTTCGTTTGAACTTAAATGTTCTTTATGTTAGCTGGAAACCCCGGAAACGAAGGATAAAATAATTATTAGGCAATTAACTAAGAATATAAATAATTTTAAAAAATAACGTATTTTGACAATTTGAATTTTAAAAGACCTTTTGCTATGTATATATATAGAAATCATACCTGTTAGTTTAAGTTATATTGATGTTTATTTTAAGTATTAAATGTAATAAATGTGATTTGAAAAGAAATTTTGTTAAAAAAATGTGTTGCTAAATTTTGTGCAGTTACAGGTACAGTGGGCCGAAGATGTGTAAGTTGGTGATATGGTGAGTTGTTAAATATGTGTATAAGAACAAGAATATGAAAGGGGTCATTAATAGGATAAGTGACCAAGGTAGGGTGGGCGACGAAGATGGGATTAACATCTTTACCCATACTTTATAAATGTTTGTGTTATATGGAAATGAAATTGAGGGAAGTTAGGTAGTTAGATATTTATTTTTTTTGTTGTGACGAACCACAGTTGGTGTAGATGCGGGTTGAGATCCCACGCGGAAGACTGAGCTAGTAGAGGCGGCATCGTAGATCACCAAAAGAACACAGAAGGTTTCGTAACAACCAAATGGATTATTGAAAACTGCAGACCTTTTACATTGGTGGAAGATTCCGGTCTTCATGAACTTGTTAGCTTCGTTTTGTCCATCGGCTCAAAATATGGTAAGCACGTCGATGTAAAATCATTACTTCCACACTCAACAACAGTAGGAAGAAATGTTTGTAAGCTTTACGATGTAGCATTTTCTGAGATAAAATCCGACATCACTAAAGTAAAGGACATTGGGTTCGCTCTAACCACCGATTTGTGGACGGACAGCTATTTACACAAATCATTTTTGGCAATAACAATGCATTATATAAAAGATACACAATTGAATAACGTTTTGTTGGGAATACGCAGCATGAATGGCGAAAAATGTACTAGTAAGTTGTATATACCATTATAAATTTTAATGGCCACTGATTTCTTATTAATTATTCTGAAATCCTTTAGGTGATAACATATACTGCAAAGTTTGTAACATACTTAGCGAATTTGATTGTGTATTCACTGAAAATGTTACCGTCGTGACGGACAGAGGATCAAACATGGTTGCTGCTTTCCGCAGCACTGCCCATATATATTGTATTAACCATCTACTGAATAATGTTATTCAGAAATCCATAGATGCAGTCCCAGAAGTAAAATTTATTTGCGATGTAGCCACCAATATAGTGGGGTACTTTAAAAAGTCTGGGATAAATTCAAATATAAGAAAGTCCTTAAAAAGCTTTTGTCCATCAAGATGGAATACTTTCTATTATCTGTTGTCGTCATTAAAAAGCAGCTGGGACGAAGTTGTTTTCATATTACAAGAAAGGCATGAAATCCATCGTATACAGAATATTGATTTAAGAAATATAACTGCTGTGTTGGATATAATTCGACCCTTTGAAGAAGCCTCGAAGATACTAGAGGGAGAGAAATATCCAACAATTCATTTGGTCTACATTTATGTAAACAGCCTTCAAAAGAAATGCGCTGAAAACAACGAGGATATAAGTATTGCCCAGGCTTTGAAAAGCAAGCTTAGGCACTACTTGGATACTGTAGTTTTTTCTAATTTGTCCATCTGGCATCGAGTTGCTCTATTCCTGTTCCCCCCTGCAAACAAATTGCTAAGTTTTTCTGAAGAAGATCGAAATCTTATAAAATTAAAATGTATCGAGTTGATACAAAGCCTAGTACAGAATTGTGAGCCTATAACAGAACCACAACAACTGTCAGTAGCCTCAATCTCATCGAAAAATTTAGAGCTGTTTTCAGATTTTATTCGATCATCTGATTTTCAAACCAACGAGGATTTAGTGGCCTCAGAGTTGAGACGATACGAAAACACAGAAGTGTCATTTTTTGATGATTTCGACACACTTAAGTGGTGGGATTCGCATAAGAACGAGTTCCCCTTTTTACACAAATTAAGCTGCCGAATCTTAGCAATACCAGCAAGTAGCGCACCTTCAGAACGGGTTTTCTCTTGTGCCCGCAACGTAATTTCTGAAAAAAGATGCTCCATTGCCTCAAATGATATTGCTGTAAATCAAATTATTTTCTTACACATGAATCACAAAAAATACGCTGTTTCACAAGAAGAAGGTGCTCTCAGTGCTAATATATAATTATAAGAATCCTTATATTTCATATTTTTTCACTTTACAGTAGTTTTGTTTACATCTCTAAATAACATTCAAATATAATTATTACATGAGTTAAATTAATAAAATATACATATATACATAACAATAATGCATTTTATTTGTAATCTCGCTATAGAAATTCATAAGAACGGTAATTCGTTCAAAGAATTGCATTCTAATTAAAACACATAATAAATCCTTCTATAATTCGATTCACTCGCTGTTTTGCACTCGATTTGAAACACAAAAACACTCTCAATACTCATATCATACAATACTCTTTACATTCATGTATTTTACTTTATTTGAATTTTTTGTCATATACATTTTTGTTTTGAATAAATTATTATATTCATTCAAAAAACAATGAGTGAGTCAAAAACAGTACTTTCAAAAAATTAAATGTTTTAAAATATTATTTAAGTCACTCATGCAGGGCTCTAGTACCTACCTTTCACCAAGTATGTTTTGAAAACCAGTTTTTATTTATTTATTTCAATTTATTTTATGTATTTTTTTTTTTTTTTTTGTATTTTCCCAATAAACCAAAGAATGATATGCTAATGAAAACGGTACAACATTTTAAAGGCGATTTATGTATTTTTTTTTTTGTATTTTCCCAATAAACCAAAGAACGATATGCTAATGAAAAAGGCGATTGTGACATCATATTTTATTATTGAATACGATATAACATCGGTATATATTATTTTGTTACCAATAAAAAAGTAAAGAAAATACAAACGTTTGAAAGCTGGGAAGAAAATTGAAATAATATCAATACGCGAAAATCGTATATTTAAGCTTGAAGTAAGTTCACATGTATTGAATCTAAAAAAGTTCAGATATTTGCAACCAAATAAGAATGCGAAATATGATTTACTATGTGTAACAAAATATGTATGAATGTTTTTTTTTCCTTTTTTCAAATTATATGTCATTTTAGCGTAATATATAGTAAAAAACTGAATAATATCATTTTTGTACCAAATAGCAGTTCAGTCCACATACACCGTTGCTGTATGGATGGTCCGAACGTGCATAATCGTGGGAAAAAAATTGAATCCGTGAAAAATAAAAACAAGGAGGTAGAAGATGCGGACAGAACTAACGGACAGAGTGACAGAAGTGTAGTAAAAGTGGACACTACAACTTTCAGGGACAGTAATTGAGAGACGGACGTATTCTTTAGACGGAGGACTCACACTGACTGACGTTTATGCCTGGATCTTAGAACATAAGGGAAGGGACAGTGCCGTTCAGAAGTTTGGGGAAATGGATCTGTCTTCCGACGGGAAATATGACACAACTGTGGTGTCTGTTCATGGTAGGAAGTCAGAGCAAAGAACGGCACCCGGAAATCTCTGGCCAAGATGGAGCAGAGAGTTCCGACGTCGTTCTCGTCTAAAGAATAGTACCCCGTCAAGAGGCACAAGCAAGACGTAGCTAGGTTCGACAGAATCTAAGGAACGACAAGCAGATGATGATGTTGGCAAGACAAGCACTCAAAAGGGTGTAGGCCCTTCAACATCAGCTGCTTGTCGTAACAGTAGTAAAAAGGAAGATAGTGCTCTTGCTGCCGAAGCGCTCAGAGCATCGATTGGATCTGTGGTTGGCAACAAAACACCTAAAGTGGTTCCAGGGGCGAAGAGGGAAGGAAAACTTCCGGCTGCTTCTCTTAAGGGTTCTCAAAAGAGGACCGTAAGGCGAACCGGATCCGGGGGTGGCCAAAACTCCAAGCTAAAGGGACCTAAAAAATCTTCATGATGGGGAAGACTCGAAAGGGGACCATTAAAAGAGCTAGATCCGGAGTGAAGAAGTCCATGAGCCTGGACGGTATCCTTCGAGCAGCGGTTATAGATCGGTCTGATCTGGATGGAAAATCAGTCCCGGCCTGTGGCAGCTGGTCGAAGGAAGGTTCTTGGATCAGATCGCTGCGTACAGTGGTAGCCCAAAAAATGCATCATTCAAGAGTGCAGACTGGGCTATGGCCATCAAGATTGTAAAACTCTTTTGAATTTTTAAGGGCCACAATTGCCAAGCTTGGAGATCTTAGTCCGGACTCCAAGCTCGAGGTGATTCATGCATCTTAACTACCACTTAGGTCGATAGTGACGGTGTGGATTCCACAACCCATAAGACCGGTGGAAACCATACTGGCGTTATTGGCCAAGCAGAACAGTAATCTCCTTGCAAACCAATGGTTGTAAGGAGAATACAGTTGCCAACTTTGGTCTTAGAAATGTGAGGTTTAGATATTCTAAACATGACATATCCGTGGAAGCTGATGGTGGTGCAAATAAACCTGCATCATTGTAAGGCAGCTTCAGCAGAGTTGGTAAATTTTGTATAGAGCCAGCTTGTAATGAGGTACTGGAGCTGACGGCGTATGCAAAACGGAACAGCGCTATCCTAATACGGGGCTGTGATGCAAACGCATACAAAAATTCTGTACGAAGTTGGTCTACTTGATCAGGGTAATTCCCCTCGCGGAATTACAGATTATATTACGAACCGGTCAACCGGTTTTTTTCAAATCTCAACTATTTGAAAACCGGTTTTTGGAAAATGTCGAATAATCGATCACCCTAGTGGATATACACCTTTTTATGGTTCATAACCCTTCTATATAAACCACTCGCTACAAGTAAATCTGATACAAAATCTCACCAACCTTTATTATTACAATATTTGTTACCAGACAAGAAGGGGTTGAACTCCACAAGTATGGAGTAATTTTTCACTGTCTCGTTTTATTTTATCGTAATGCTATACCGCAGAATCATGTCAATTATAAACAATTATTCCCCGGTAGTTTGTTCCCTTGGGCTTTTATTATAGGAGAAGGAACAAACTCCCAGGGAGTTTATTATTTGGAACAGATTGAGATTATGGGCCTTGATATTTTAAAAACGGAAAAGAAAATATCCACAAACTGTATGTAAGAACTAATTAGGATATATATATTTTAAACTTAAAAAAATCTTAAAAAGTAATTATACATATGTATGTAAAAGCTTATTTGCGTTTTTTACATTTATTTCGACCTTTTCTCCGACGTCCTGGAGTTTTTGGAGATTTTCCATTCTTTTGTTTGGGCGCAACGGTATTATTTGATGTTTGTTTGTTGATGCGATTTACTGCACTTTGGCCACCAATTTTTTTTGAAGGGAGCAAATGCTGACTGACCAATTCGCCTAAAACTCCCTGATGTGCTAACATCGAAAGAAATGTACAGATAAATTCATCATAATTATGTGTACGTCGGCAATCATCCACCTGTGAAATTTGAATTTTTAAAATTAGATTAAATTTAAGAAAGAGTACGCATAGTAAGACCACCTTAAACATGTAGCGTCGATCATTTTCATCATTTAAATGTTGTTCATTAATTGCAATTTCCGAATCAAGATTTTTTAATAGTGACTGCAAGTCTCGTACAGTGAATGCGTTAGATGCGTCCAAAAGGGGAGAAGGTGAAACACTACGCTGTTGTTGTAATTGTGAGGATGATGTAGATGAAGAAGACGACTGATCTGTACCATTTTCTTCTGATTTTAATGCAGTCAGGCCATTGTCTGATGCACAAGCAGCTGCTTCATTGGCCTTCAAAAGTTTTTGTAAAGTTCCAGACACAATGGCCTGATTGGTGCGCAACATTTTCAATTTGTGCGTTATAGCTATTCGACGATCTGGAACTACTGCCATTAAATTGAAGCGAATATCCTGTTCGCCGGTAGCAATGCCAAGGCGTTCTGCCATAACACGCCTGAATTTATCCGTCCAGTCCTCACATTCTTCCCAGCCTCCATGGTCCATTGGATATGGCTTTAAGCCATCTAATTCAAACAGATGTCCATTTATAGGAACAAAACTTACAAAATGAAATGCTTCTCCAGTAAAGCGTCCCGTAGATACACCTGAGCCAGCATTTCGTTCCAATAGTCGCCTGGCTTGAGGCATAGCATGTGAATTGTGTGCACATGCGAGCTCTGGGGTATTGCCAATAGCCCAACCTTTATTTTCAGGAGACATGCCCTTAGTGTGACTTTTAAGTCTGCTTAAGGTATCTCCCAAATGTAGATCAGCTTCACTACAATTTAAGAGTACTGAAAGTAACGCATGAGTAGCACAACTATTTGGGACCACTTGCTGAGCGAAGAATATATTTGCTACTGCTTCATCATCTTTCACAAAGATTTCAGCTGTAGTTTCCACAATCTTTCTTCGTGCTCTTCTTTCTTCAATCCAACGGAAAAGGAAAATAAATCCATAAACAGGACCTTCTATTGGTTTCTGAAGATCATACACTTCTTCTACTTGCACTCCATGGACACCAAAATCTTCTAGCAATAGTGTAAAAAGTCCCGGATCTGATTCCAATTCTAACCAACCTTCTGTGAGACGATTAATGTCTACCGGCATTTTATTAGCCGACATAATAAATAAAATCTTTTACTGTATTATTTTGTTTCTATTTATATTTTATGCCAAATCTCTATTATTATTTCTGTGAATAGTAAACAAAAAAATAAAAGATGCTTTTAATTCAGAGACCTGCGCGACAAACATTAAGGCGACGGCGGCAGACTCTAAAAATTTATGCGGCGGCATAAAATCTATTGTAAAATTTTTTCTACGATATTGATTTGTAGCGGGATCCGAGTGAATAAAAATATTGATTTTAAAAGAAAATATTTTCAACTATTATTATTGTTGTTGTCATAGGTAAAATCATATTTTATATTTTAAGATAAATTTCAAACATATTCTTCTATTTGGGAAACCTGCTGAACGTATCGTATGAAATGTTTCCAAAAATCAGTATTTATGCACCAATTTTACTAGATTTTACTGGATAGATTGATTCATGATTTGAATCATGTAGAAATTTGGGATCTTCAGAAAATTCTATGCAACAAATATACGGACGTTAGTTGGACATAAAAAAGCACTTAAAAATTTTCCGCTTATAAAATCCGCTTGCATTAATGAGAAATGCATAAGTTAACCATACTGGTTAAAACTGACAGTCATCTGTTTTACATAAAAAATATAGAATTTGTAGAAAATTGTTTCGTTTTTAAGCATTATTATATATAAGTTCTTATAAAAAAATATATACATCATGGTTTTTCGTACTTTAATCCTACAAGTCGGAGCTAAACGGGTTCCCCTAATTAAATTCCGCAAAGGCGGTTATGAGACAAGCTCTGCCGCAGGCACAGCTGGAACAAATCAGGCGAGTTATATTCATCCAATATCTGTGGTCAAAGAAAATGTAATCGCTTTAATCTAACGTTCATTGAACATTTATTAACAATGGTTTTCAATTTAAATATATTGATTTAAATTTAATATTTACTATTAATTTTCCAGCAGAGCTCTGCCGCTATTGAGGATTGGGAATTGCCTCCACGTTTTGCTCGTAAACCAATTACTCCCGAGGAAATGGAATACATAAACCGTGGTGGTCCTGCTTAATCTATTTGATGAAAATTAACATCAACATAAATGAATACAATAATATCGACAAAAATAAATTTATAACAAAGCCTTAATTTTGCGGATTTTATGTGTTATGCAATCTTTTGGGAAAATTAGCATAAAGTGTATTTGAATAAGAATTTTATTAAAGATAAGAATATTTTTAAAGATGAACATTAGGGAGGTTTTTGTATAAAATGTTGCTTGATAAGTTAATCTATTGGGTTAAACAATGTTTTATTAATTGCAGAACAGCTCTTTAAGGCTTTATAGAGGATGAAGATTATAAGTGAAGTGCCATAACTTTTATAGTTAAAATTCTTATATTAAATCTTCTATTATTTTGAACTAATTCCGAAAAAAACATTAAAAAATATACCCTAATGAACATATTTTTAAGAATTTTTACATACACATGTATAAACCGAACTATACATATATCGTCATATAAAATCCAAAAAGCCCTAAGTTACAAACAAATCAAAATCGACTTTGATTGATTATGATGCACATTATCAAAATACATGTTCATGCTAAATTTTACACTCCTACAATTAAAATCAATGTCCCTAACAACGAAATTTTAAAAGATTAAATTACCTTAAAATTCCCTGAAGGAAATTGAACTGGTACCAAGCTAGTATTTTACTAGTACTTAGAAAAATCACCAATACCGGTACACCAGTTCCCAACTGTTGACTTACCTATACTATCTTAATGCTCAAATTAACATTGCGTGTTTTTGAAAAATTACTAGACCATTAGTTAGTTTGGGCGAATAAACATTTTATTATAAAATTATGTTTTTTTAAATATTCAGGTATGTGATGAAATTCATTTTTAAAATTCCTCGATCAAAATTCATCACACCTTTTCAAATCGCTCGAATTCCAACACATTCCGGAATGTTTTTATTCTATCAAATTAAACTGGTCCAAAATTCGGTTACAAATTTTTAACTGAACTATCAAACTAAAACATACATTTTTTCGAATGTAAATTTGTTTTACATATTTCATTAAAATTTTTAATAACATGTATTGTATAATCATAAAAATCCGATTTTTATCAGGAAAAACAGTTTAGTAAACCATTGTTTAAGTTAGCATAGCATAATGCAGTTAATTTTATAAATATTAAAAAATTTACTTTTTTGCAAAATTTAAATCTAACAAAACCGTTAAAAAGTAGTACCTTGCATAAATTTAATACTTTTTCATCAACAGTGTGGTGGTACAACCATGTGCAGATAAAGACAATTTAGACACAGGAATGGAAAGTTGTATATATTATATTGAAATAGTACCTTTTTTCTTTCCAACTTACTATAATCAAAAGTACGTACATATCGCTCATTTACTACATGAATATCATAACTCAAAAAAGATAATTTCGAGAAAAGCGGCTTTGAATGTAAAATACACTTTTAACAATAGAAAATACATATACATATCGTCACCAGAAATGCAAACAGTCCTAACCAAAAATTCAAAATATATTTTATTTTTGATTCCAATATATTGCATCAAACAATGTCCGCAAACAAATTAGTCTCCTCTGACCTAATAAAGAAATTTTATTAACAAAAACCATATATACAAAATCGTTTAAATATTAACACCCTTATTTATAACCAAATTTTTATATATACATATATATAATAGTATAGTATTTCACTACATGATAATGTACTTGTGTTATGAACTTTATATTATTACGTTTTCAAATCAAGTTTTATATTTTTGTTTTCAAACTTGTCTTTATAATTTTTCATAAAACATTTAAATGGGTTCCAAAATTTTCATAATTTTTTTTAAAGCTGAAAATTAATAAAAAATTTGTATAATATGTATAAACAAGGTAAAAAGTTTTTAGTACTCAGTTCAAAACTCAAAACCAAATATTGAAATAAGTCAATTTTATATTAAATGGACGCTAGGTAATTTTTTTATTTAATACGATTTTATATAATTTTGCTTCAAAAACCAATTGGATTTTGTAAATACCAAATGTAATGATCCAATTGCATTAGGTTTTACTAGAACATTTGCTATTAGTTTATTAATGATGAAATTATAGATAAATTAAAAATAACATCTATACCTATTGAGTGTGGTTGCACAACGATTAAGTTTATGGTACTTTTAAACATTATTTAGTACCAAACACAAGTGATATTATATCAACATTTCCATCCATGTGAAGTGATTTGCTGGAGGAAAATTTTCATTCACCAAAGTTTCGTGATTCGATACGGTTGTAAAAATATTTTGCGCATTTGTTATTCGTTTTTTGTGAGACAAAGAAGCAAAAACTTTGCATAGATACATTCTTAAAAAAAGGAATTTTATAAAATTAAATTAGAACTGAAAACGATTCAGAGTGCTCAAAGTGTTTTAAGTGCATGTTAAACAGAAATATAGAATTTTCAAAACCTTTTGGATGGGTTTTAGAGGAATGAATAAAAATTGGAGCAAGGATTGTTTGGGACTTCGTTTACGAGTCAGCGGACTTCATCAAACGTGGAAGTGGTTACATCAAACTGAAGCTTTGCACGAATATTTGATCTCCGTCACTGCGGCTGACACAGCAGCATCAAAAAAGTGTGCGATCCATAAAAAGTGTAACGAGTGCTAAAGTCCAATAATCCCAATTGAACCGCAAAATAAACATTAAAATATATAGATAATATATTAAAAATTCGAACAAAAGAATCCATAAAAACAAATCAGTAGACACTTTTTTAGATAAAATAAAAAAAACATTTCAAGTGCCTTAAATAGATAAAATATTAAAAAGAATAAATACCTATATACATTCAGACTATAAAACACATTTAATTAATATAAAGAATATACATAAAAATATATTGTTGTGACCTTAATAATTAAAAAGATTTTTTAAAACATTTCGATCCATTTGCTTACATTGGATTGATCACGCACACAGCCTTACTTTTTACAATAACTACCCCCTTACCGCCTAGGCCTAGGGATTGATTATCTGATAATTTAAATTATCTGCTGTCTAAACATCTGTATCTGTATACTAAATTCGAAAGAATTACTTGACAACAGGGGAACATACTTGCTCCGAAGATTGCGTCGTTTCGTTTTTGTTTTGTATACTCGTTGTCTTCTTATAAAGTACAAAGAAATCAAAACAAATATAGAAAACAAAAAACATACACAAATGATTTGAGACTTTTTCTTTGTTTTGGTTTGATTTACTTTTGATATTGTATGTGCATAATTTCAACCGAATTATTATAGTCTAAAGAGACTAAAAACAAATAATTGCGTCAAAATTATTTGTCTGCCAGTCTTTGGAACAGTGGTAAATTAGAGGACAAAATTAACAATCCACTAAGTGCAAGACAACATACGATTTTCCGTTTGTTTATCAATATATTTAATTGCACATACATCCGTCAGACGCAGCCAGTACATAAATTGGACGAGAAATCAGTTACTACCCTGTAACTAATACAATCAACGAAAATATATTTTTAGAACCAGAACATTTCATATACTGTGTCAAATAATCAATCGTTCGGTATGTTGTCGTTCAGTGCAATTCGCAGCAGTGGCAATTGTGCTCAATTGAGTACTATTTGCAGACTATTGACTACATCGCATCGATATCAGTCTTCATCTTTTACATCTCCCTCGTCGTCTAGTACATCAGACGAAAGCGGTCGTAACAGCAGCCTCACTAACAATGACGATCCAACCCGGAAGACTAGAGGAGATTCTAACAACAATAAAAGCAGTACTATAATAACTGATGCTGAGATTAAAAAATCTGTATTCATTTCGCAATCGTACGATATTTTCACCAATTTAGCATTGGAAGATTGGCTTTACAGGCATTTTGACTTTAACCGTCATCACGTTCTTCTGCTCTGGGCCAATGATCCTTGTGTTGTTATTGGACGCCATCAAAATCCTTTCACCGAGGCCAATGTATCAAAACTTGTTGATAAAGGAATAACATTGGCGCGTCGTAATAGTGGCGGAGGTGCTGTATACCATGATCGTGGTAATTTAAACTGCACATTCTTCACTCCACGAGAACGTTACAACCGTAAATACAATTTGAATATATTGACTCGTGCACTTTTCCGCGAGTGGGCTATTAAAGCTGAAATAAATAAACGTGATGACATTATCATCAATGACAAAAAGGTAATTAAACTAAAAGAGATTTTATGATTTATTCTTGCATGAAAAACATTGATTATATGAATGGAAACTACAAATTTTTATATAGAAATTTTAACCAATATAATGAAGACTGACCTTGAGCAATTCAAGGTCATAAGACCTTTTAATAAGATTAAATGAACTAAAACTAAAAAAGCTAATTTATATACAAACAAAGAATTTTCATCTTAATATCTATTTAATCTTAAGATAATGTTCTAAATTAATGTACATTTCTAATTTATTACATGTATTTGACATGTTATTAACGGTTCATCAAATTTACAGTGAATCAACTTTTTGCCTACCTTTTTTTAAGAGAATTTTTTTTTGTTCATAAATAAAATTCAAAAAAACAGGTAAAAAGTAAAACAAGTAAGAAAGTATAGTCGGGCGTGGCCGACCATATGATACCCTACACCAGTTATGAATATTAAATGTGATTTATTTTTCATAATATCGCATTTATCTTCAATATTCCCTTGTTCCGATACATTTAAGCAATTTATGGATGAAAAACTAATTTTCTGAAAGAGGCTTTATATGGGGGCTAGGGGAAAATATGGACCAAGCCCGATAAAATTTTGTGAATATATTTATATTTACATAATATTTTATTGTGCTGAATTTCATCGCGATATTTGTGTTTATAAGTTAATTTGGGACATTCAAGTAATTTTCTGAAGGGGACTTTGTATGGGAGCTAGGGTCAAATGGGGCCCGATCTTTATGAAATTTGGCAGGGTTATCAAGACTTCTATAAATCTTAGTTATGCCGTATTTTATCGATATATCTGTATATTTAACATAATTATGAGCTCAGAAGCCCTTTTCGGGGGGTTCTGTTCTATGGGGGCTAGGTGAAATAATGGACCGATTTTAACCATTTTCAATAGGCTTCGTCCTTGGGTCAAATAAAACATGCGTGCCAAATTTCATCCAATTATCTTGAAAATTGCGACCTGTAGCTTGCGCACAAGGTTTACATGGACAGCCAGCCAGCCAGCTAGACGGACGGACGGACGGACATAGCTTAATCGACTCAGAAAACGATTCTAAGCCGATTGGTATACTTTAAGGTGGGTCTAGGACGAATATTTTTATATGTTACAAACATCAGCACAAATCCAATATACCCTCCCCACTAAAGTGGTGTAGGGTATAATTATGTTTTCCAATTGAAAATAGAGATTATGTAGAATGGGAAAACCAAGAAAAAATATTAAAATAAAAATTTTGGTGCATTTGTTGTTGCATTTTATTATTTTTCATCAGAATTTGCACGTCAATAAAGTATTTTGCATATTGAAATTTCCAGTTAATTTCGTTGGGTTTTTCAAATTATTTTTTAATTGCTTTTTGGAATTTATTGTTTTATTGTTAAAATGACACGTGTTAAGTATTTTTCAATTGTAATTTTCAAAAATCATATCCTTATTGTGTGAAACTGTGTAGTTATTTGCGTCAAAAATGTTTAAAGGGAAATACTGAGGCAATTCCAATATAAAAAATTAGTTTATATTTTTAGAACAAGTATAAATCAATGAAATTCAATTATGAAATGTTTAATCAATCATTAAAAAATATAAAATATAGAAATTGATGAAATAACACAAAGAATTATTAAAAAAAACGCACTGAGTTGTCTTTCAAAATCTTTAACTGCCAAAGGAGAGCGACTTGTATCCAAGCAAAAACCACTGAAGTCCTCATTTTTCTTCTCCAAAGTCCATATACGAACTTAAAAGAATACTATGTTTAAATTTAGACCTCTAAACAGACCATAGGTTGCATGGAAACAATATAAAGTGACCTATCGTGTGGTACGGGAAAAATACTTAATTTAGATATTTACAAATAGAGGCCGTTCTCATCACCTAAGATCCACAAATGCAATATTTTTCAGCCAATACATACACTATATAGTTAGAACCCAAATCAAGAATAACTATCCAAATCCAACTACGCCTACTGTATTTTGTTCATAAAATAATGCATTCAAAATATGAGGTAGAATATCAAGATTCTAGCATGTAATAGTTCTATAGTGGTAAACGGTGATATCCCCATACTTAGAGTGGCTAGGATGGTACTTAGTGTTAGCTTTATTGAATAAGAATCAATATTATACAATTCTAAATGAAATTCACACAGTACTCCCCAAATAGATGGGGTTTCCGTAATGTAGTTTTTATTTATCAATACAAAATGACCAAAAACCCAGATTATATTTGTTATAATCTATAGATTTATACCCCACTAAAATTTTTTTCTAGGTCCAAATCCATTGATTTCCTAATATATCATGTATCCAATTCAAAATTACTTATTATTTTCGAAATTAAATCAAAGAAACGATAGATTTCATGTTAATTCAAATATTGAAAAATTCTTATAGGTATATAGGATAATAAATTGGTTAAGAAATGTCCAAACTTAGTCGTTCCACTACTAAAATATCTAAAAAATGTTATTCTAATACATAGGAGTAACAAAAATATTAAATTTTATAAAATAATGCAGCAATATTAAAAAAATGAACAAAAAACCTAAAAAGCAAAATACTTTATTGACCTTAAAAATTAACAATACGTTCACATTTTATCAAAAATCTCATTAATTAATATCACGATTTTACTTTTTATGGTAGAAAATTAAAATATAAGATATTCTTTAAAAAGTACAACAAACAAATTGGTTTATCTTGCTAAAAATAATTGTTCAGATAAAGTTTTTTTCTTAAAATTTATAAAATTTTACATAGGCAAATTACTTAATTGATTCACTGTATGTTTTTTAAAATAGAACATTTTCAATATAGATCCTAGATACCTATACAAAATTTAGTTAATAATGATAAACCCACTCTCTATAGCTTTATCTAAATAATAAGTGTTTCTTAGAAAAAATCGTTTACCTTTAAAAATTGCAAATACCGCAAAATTTTAAAAACAAATTATATGAAGTACATATATTTACACAATGTTGTAAGCAAAATGGCTTTTTTGTTCATCTCAAAACACAAGTACATATTTATATGAAGCACAAAGTACACTGTGCCTAAAGACCCAGACAAAGATACTAAACTTTGTAATTTTTGAAATTTGTTATGAATACTAATTATTTTTTTTATGCAAAATTGGTTTACACAGCATATTTTACCTCTTTGTAAAATACCCATTTCCCACCTCTACCTATCGTAGGTACATAATTATTTAAAATTAGCTTTAGACTAAAACTTTTAGTATATTGTTGTGTTATTTCATAGAACTTTTTGTCCATTGCAAAATTTGTATTATCTACTTATATGGCCAATTGGGTTCGACTTAATAAAATAAATGGAACTCAGAAAGATAACCACTGCCGATTTGAAAATGGCTGTGAAGCAGACTCTTTCCTCTGGGCTTTATTCTCACAACTCTTTGCTCAGAATAAAATAGTCTTTTAGCTTATTAAAAGAAATAATAACATATCAAATAAATTTAAGATCTTGATTTAGCCGAATAAACTCTTTCAATACTTTAGTGCTAGGAGAATTTTGGAATCAGTTTATTTTTTAATGGCCCATAAAACCATTTTAACATACAAGTACAAATCTGTTATCGTGAATATACATAACATATTTGTTTAAAGCTAAAAGGTTAAAACCAATCCCAACCAAAATTGCGTTTAAAGCTGAAACATGAAAATGTAAGTGATTGTATAAATGAATAATTTGCCTTTAAGACTTTTTTCTTCCTCTCTAAACAATTTGTTGTTTAATCTAATAGTTAAAGATAGATGTTTAAAGTTACCAATTTTAATTATCAGCATGGTTATTTTAGTTTAAGAAGGGTTACGCACCGTAAAAAAGGTGCAACTCCATTCGCTGACCATAATGCCCATTGTGCTCCCCTTCGTAGGAATTGAAGATGCAACAATAGAGAATTATATCATTAGAAAAATAAAAAGAACATCAAGAGATGACAGGACTAGAAACAGGTCGAATCCGAAAGTGTATTTGGTGGATTATTATTGTACTGTAAACTAATACCTTTTAGACTATAATTATATGTATAATTTAATGAACATAAATTATAAATTATTATTTATATAGAAAAAACTTGTTAAAAAAGTAAAAAAATAAAACTTCGCCATTTTTAAAATTTTGCTATCAAATTTTGGCATATTGATATTTTATTGTTGCATTATGTATATGCATATAGAAGTTGTGCTGTAAGTGAGCTTTCAATTTTATTCCTTCAATGTTCAGTATTTATAGCACAATATTTTCTATCCACAAACTGCAAATTTTATAAATTTGGATTCAACGCATAATTCATTGCCGGTAAAATATAATCTGTAGTAATTCGATATGCATAACCAGGCTACACTAACTCTCCTGTTGTAAGCCGCCATCATAATATCTAAAGTTGTAAAAAATTTAAGGGTTTCAATATTTTTATGGACAAATGGTAGAGAAGGACGTACTATATTTTAATACGATACATCAGTCAAAAATTTGATATTGATTTTTTGTAACATGCGAGTACTTTTAAACATTACTTATTTAGTTCTATGACTGTACCTGAAATTTAAATATCTACATATGTAGTATATCACACTAATATCATCAGCACACCTTGAAATTAAATAACTCGCTATGATTGTCAATAAGGCATATTTTTAACAAAGTACAATATTTTTAACAAGAAGAGAATTTCGTAGAATTCACGCATTGAAATCTCAGGAATGCGGGAATTGAAGGGATTTAAATAGAATTAAAACTCTATATGTATGTATGTTGTATATAAAGAATAAATGTATTAATTATATAGTCTTGGTTTTTATTTGATTATATTATCATTCTACAATAAATACATAGTATTTAGAATTCTATTTTTGTATTGGTATTGACTTTGAGAGATTTGTTTGTTGTTTTCTTCTTTGTACTATGAAATTTGTTATCTTGTTGTCTTTTGTATTAATTATATTTGATTACGTATTACCAGGCTGGTGCCTTGTGACCTATAAACTAGTATATTTTTCCATTCATCTATATTTCATAGACGTTTTATTGAGAAATTATATACTACTAATTAATGTCTGTATATTATTAACTATTGTAGATTTCTGGAACCGCTGCTAAATTGGGACATCCGAATGCATATCATCATTGCACTTTACTAGTGAGTGCGAATAAATTACATTTGGGTGAAGCTTTGGTCAAAGAAGATGTATGTATATGAAATAAAATATAGCAAAACTTGAGATTTAATAACATAATAATTACATATTTTATTTTGTAACTTGCTTACTAAACTTTAGGCAAACTATATTAGCAAAGCTACTGCTTCGGTGCGTTCACCTATAAGAAATCTCTGTGATGTAAATCGCAGTGTTAATGTTCCGCAATTGCTGTCAGCTGTGGGCTATGAGTTTTTGCGTACATCTGCCACAGAGCTGGAAGATGGTGGTAGCACTCAAACAATGAAACAACGTGGCTTTCAGCTGGTCAATCCGACAGAGAAGTGGTTCCCCGGTATCGAAGAATTACGCAAGGAATTTAGTTCATGGGATTGGGTGCTTGGCAAAACACCCAAATTTACTGTAGAAAAAGATTTGGCACTTAAAGCCGACAATGACAAGCAGCTTAAAATGAAACTTGCTGTCGAGGTGGATAAGGTATAAAATAATACCTATTTGGAAGAATATGTCATTTGATATAAATTTTTATTGCAATATTTTCAGGGGTTAATGTCTGAAATAACAATTGTCATGCCAAGTGGTGAGCGTCTACCAGTCGTTTCTCAATTACAAAACAAACCATACAACGAAAAAAATCTGAATGGAATTATTAAGGCTTTAAAATTGGTGTCAACTGATAACGTTAAACAGGCCATTAACAGCATGTGAGAGTTGAATTTGATTTAAGTTCGAAAATGTTTTATCACAAATATAAATACATCTTTAGCCGTTACATTTTTTTACGATCAATTGTTATTTTTCAAAAATGTTAGTTCTTTTTTTTGTTAGTTAACCATACTAAATGTCAAATACAATCTTTGTATTTTCAAATCATTTATTACTCTAATATTCAAAATAAAATATACATATATGTAAATGTTAAAGAATTCTTTTAGTTGTATTTAAAGGTGAAGACAAATGTAAGTAAAACATAATATTATTACATTTTACCTTTTAAAACGTTGGTTAATTTTCATTTAAATAAAGTGTATAAACTGTATGTATTTCTATTGCAAATTAAAGCGCAAAGTAGTTCAACTTTTTATTTACACAGTTTTATACTATAGTTTTATGAACTGCATAGGGTATTTATTTTACAACACAGTTTTATGATCTACAAATACGTAGTACGCTTTATTATCTCTACACATCAAAATTTCACATTACAGTAACTCATTTGGGTTCTTGTCGCGACTATTTATAACCGTGCACCATCTAGATATTTACAGCATCTTCTAGTGACACCTTTCGGATATTTTTTGCATTCACTTCTACAATAATCGACTCAAAGCATTTATTCAATGTTGCAATATTTCAATGCAATCTTAAAAATATCCACAGTAATGTTAATATTGTCCACAATTAATGCAGTTAATCGGCCGGTAACAACATTGTCCACAATTAGAAGTCTCCAGACATAGCCATCTTGAGAAACATAATGAAACTTGAAACCAGCCGATACAACTTCAATTCAAATACAATTTCGTAACCGTCTGCTTAAGGTCCCAAATATTATTATATTAATTAATCGAAGCAGTAAATTAACGAAATTCAGCCAAAATGTTGATAATATTGGCTTGGTACATTCACGTGTAAATTTCGCAAAAACTGTTATAGTTAATTCAATGAAATTCATTACACTTTTGTTACTCTACAAAAAAATGATTCCTGTTGAAAATTTTCGGAATCGGTCTGCCATTAAGTACATGTACAATACTATCTGCGAATTTTGTAAACTTTGAACTAAGTTTGGATGTGAATTCAATTCTAACGTCCATATTAGTGGGTAGTATGCTATAACAGCTATAAGAATTTTACCTAAAAAACTTAAAACGTGTTTGTTTCATTTGAAGTTCAAAAGATCTCTGGTCGCCATTGATATGTTCTCTTACGTGTTTTTGTTATTGCGTTGTTTTCTCCATTTTCTAATTGGTTTCAACATTGGAAACTAGATTTTTTAATGATGTTCCTATTTGTTGATCTATAAATGATTCCGCAGGATTCATAACATTTGGAGAATTTGGATTAAGCGTTGGTCTATAGATTTCCAATAATGTTTGGAGTGCTGTGGTTTTTCTGTTTTTTTGAGAGCAGCTTTAGAGAGAGTGTTCTATAGTTTTTATTCCTTACACCAGTTTTGATATTGTTCTAAGTAAAACTGTGACCGAAACTATTTGTTCAGGATTTCCAAATTGTGCACAGTAATCGTTCATAATTTTTATTTAAAAAATGAGTCGATAATAAACAGACAATACTTATTTTTTGAAGGCCAATATTTATTCTTTCGAGAATATGAAATCTTTAATTTGTAATAGACTGTTCTGCAATAGACTTATTTGCGAGCATGATGTCGTCTATATAATCCTTGGCGCCATCTATATTTTAATTTGAATAAACCGCTTTGAGTGTCTATTGTTCTTTTCTGTCTGAGTCCACTTCGACTTAAAGATATGCATCTGACAAATCCGTTTGTATGTGCATTCTGCCTTGATATTGAGATTTGAATCCAGTTGATTCCCATGATGTTTGGGTTTGATTAAGGTTTCCCACGTTTCAACAGAAATTATCTAAATATCCGATGCTTTGTCTATCTGAATTCGAATAGTGTTATTTATGATTCTCAAAGTTGTATACATACATACTTTGGTTTAGCTAAGAATGGTAGCCACTCAATCAGTCATGAGTGGCTCACATGGGTCCACCCAATTGCGGTATCATTTCAGTCTGTAATATTGAATAGATCACATTGCATGTGAACTTGCGGCGACGATGGTGCGCTGACACGGTTTTTGCTGATTGAGGTTATAGGCCATGTGTGAAATGCTGTTGTAGCCCTTTCCTGACTGGCGAGAAGAAAATGCTATTTCATGGTTGGTAGTAGTAGAGATTAAAAAATTTTTGCTACAGGTAATAAAAGGTGATGGGACGATATGGTTTTCCTTGAGTAGCGTGATATCTGGTAGATATGATTCTACACGTTCAACAGAACAGGTTTCAGTAGGGATGGCATTACTAGTTCCAAAGTTGTTGTTCATCAATCATAATTAGATTTGTTTTCATTCATTCTAGTTTATTTAGAATAAATTTTAAAAATTCCATGCGTAAATGCTGTATTATGTAAGAATATGCATTGTTTTTATGAAAATGATTCAGCCTAAAATCATTATTTTATTGTTGTGGCAACTTTCTAATGAAATTAAAAACAAAATAGTTGTTCGCTAATACATTTTTAAATATTGAAATTTAAAATTATACCCTAGATAGGTATAACAAAAATAGATTTTAACAATTTTTATTAAAAAAAATATAATCAAGAATGGAATTGTTTAACATAATACTTATTGATAAAACATTAAATGAGTTAATTTTTTAGGAAAAAACTTCCTATTTGACACAATGAGATAGACATAATACATATACCAATTTTTTACAGAATTGTAATCACTTATTATACTTATTCACACGTTAATGTCAACGTCAACATTAAATCATTAAAAATATGTGAATTAATTTTAAATTGCACGTAGATTCATAATCCGTTTTTGACATTAAGATATATTTTCAGTTTTTATCAACTCCAAAATGTTTTGATAATCTGGATCTCGAGCAAAGAAATCGGTCAAATAACGAAATGTTGGACGATCCTTGGGTTTGTAATTCCAACAGTTTTGCATAATTTTATAAATATGATCTGGACAAAGATGTGGCTGTGGCAAACGTTGGCCATGTTCAATTAGTTGTATTGCATCTCTACCAAGTATATCACCATAAGGCGGTTCTCCCAATGAAAACATTTCCCAAAGTGTGATACCAAAGGACCATACATCACTAGCATGTGAGAAAATGCCATTGTTATAGCTTTCGGGGGCGTACCTGTACAAATATAAAATTATTTTCTTATTTTGTTATTCTTTAGATAAAGTATTGTTCTAAAACCGAGCGAATGTATATTAAAAACTACTTATTAAGTAGTGTATTTAATCTTATACATATGTAATTACATGTACTAATGTACCTAAATATATAAAATACGTAGTAACATCCATATATTTACCATTTAATGGGCCATTTTCCACCTTGACTGGCTTGATAACACTCATTGTCATTGCCTAATGCGCGTGATAAACCAAAATCACTTATTTTAGCCTGATTTCGAGATGCAAGTAAAATATTTCGAGCTGCCAAATCGCGATGTACATAATGATGATGCTCTAAATATTGCATGCCTAAAATATTAAAATTTAGTAATGTTCCAAGGATAAAACATGTATTTATATTTGCACATACCACAAGCAATTTGAGATGCCCACAATTTCAATTCATAATTTGGATTAATTTGGTCTCTGTGATCTAGTATGAAATGCAACATGGAACCAAGTGGGACTAATTCCTGAACCATCATTAATGTATCACCTTTTGATATTCCGATTAACTGGACAATACAGTGATGTTTAAGACGTATCATTACTGAAGCCTCGCGTAAAAATTCTTGTTTATTACTGCGACAATGTTCATCACGTAGAGTCTTAATGGCAACTTCACGACGTTTAACTTCAGCTCCAGATTCAGTATTTCTTTGTAGTAAAAATCCCCTATAAACAGAACCAAATTCACCCTCCCCGACAATAGATTCTAGTATCAAACAATCTCTCGATATAAGATAATTTGGTTTTGCAACTTCAACGCCTGATACAGCGCAAGCTGCTTCTGAAACTTGGGTTGTTATCGATATGTTACTGGTTTGTCGGTTTAAATAGCGAGCAATAGCACTTTCATTTGATGTTGTAGATATTAGAGAGTCGAGACGTTCTGGATGTTTGGAAAATTCTCGCAATTCTGCTGCAGAAGCCTCCAACATATCATTCGAATGAAATTCTACACCAGGATCTGAACGTTCCATGAATACTCTAATATCAACTGTTGGTATGTATCCATTAGCATTTGGCACAAGGAGTGAACTGTATAAGATACAAAAAATATTTACATTGATTTGTTAAAAATGAAAATCACACTTGGTCTTACTTTTGGCACAACTTATTGCTGCGTTCACGTTCAATTACTAAATCACTTTTAGTGAAATATTCAACTTCTTCATCAGTCTTTTTTTCAATTTCTGACGAGATTTTGGAACTGGCATCTTGAATTTCTTTTAGTATTGCATTTCTGTCAATAGCTGAATTGTTTTTGGGAACATTGTAAAATTCATCAGAGTTTACGATGCCACTATTCTTTCCACTTGTGTTTAGACCGGAAAATTCTGTTGAAAATGATAGACCCTTTAACAAGGTCTCAGCTTGTTTCAATTGTTCTTCGTCATTTAGACTTACGCCATTTTTATCTTCTACCGAATGCGACTTTTGCTTTTGTTTATTTTTTCTCAATGTACTCATACTTTCCAATAATCCTGACTTTTTGGGACTTCGTAATCGAAGAGTATTAAATACAGAATTCGTATTTTCTTTAGGTTTTTTCTTTATGTTGTTGTGATGATGAATTGTTGCAAGCGTGTGTGTATGTTTTTGTGGCAAATTGTGAAGAGTATTCTGTGAACCTTCATCAGTGGATTTTTTTTTACTTTGTGGCACAAGTATGGCATCAGATGATTTCTTATGACTGGATCTCGGCATAGTAGAAAATAAAGGCAAAGGTGGTTTTGGTTTCGGTACAACAGGATATTTAAGATTAACTGGTAAACCATCTGCAAAACGCATAAAATGCTCCACTAAATGTTCCAACGACGGTAAAAACGGACCATCATCAATGAACAAATATTTGGACTATAATAAGGAAAAAATAATACATAAATAGTTAGCAATATACATATGAATGGCCGGTCCACATTGGATTATTTTATCGATTTCCGTATCGAAAATGGTTATTACAAATTTTGGATTTTTGATAAAAAAAGTTAAATTTCCGAAAAGCTGAGATAACGTACTACACTTATACAGACTAAGTTTTTAACACATCGCTTTTAAGTACAAGAAAATAAAGTTTGAAATTAGGCATTCTTAAGGCCCAAATAGACTACACAAGCGGCTTATCAAACATATTTTTTTCACTCGCACACACACTACACAAACATTGCTCGTGCAAACACCGATTTTTTCACGTTTTTGTGGACTTGCAAAGATACAGATGACAGTTTTTCTTAGAAATGTAAATTTTGTGAAAAATTTGTTATTAACAAATATAAACAATACAAACGGTTTGAAAAAAATTCAATATGTTTGTGTAAAAATTATTTTTTTTAAATTTTTATAGAAACAAACAGCAAGCATTTGTACAAACACGAAACACTCTCATACACTACACAACAGGCTTGCACAAACGTAAAATATTGGTATTTTTGTCAAGCCGCTTGAGTAGTCTATTTGGGCCTTTACATTAGAAATTTAAAAGTATTTTGAAGCTCAAAGTTAAATGTATTTTTTATACTTTTAAATTAAAGTTCAAGTATGTGCTATACATTTTTCAATAGGGGATACATAATAAATAATACTAGACCCAAAAGACACATTTGTGTCAAATTACATCATATTATCTTGAAAATTGCGACCTATATTTTGGTTATGACTTCTTTAAGGACACATGGATGAAAGGACATCGTTAAATCGATTAGGGAGGTTAAAACATTAGCTAAAATACATAATTTCCTCTTCAATATATAGCAGTGTATGGTAAGAATAGTACAAGTCCAAATTGATTGTAAAAGTAGCATAAAAGAACTTGACTTTAACAGCCTGTGATACCCTCTGCACGAATATGATGAAACTCATTAATATGACGGAAAAAAGTCTTGTAAATACATGTCCAGATCTTAAAGAATGTATGTAGAGAAGCAAGGAAGTTATTTTATCCACTGTGCGCTCCACGAAAAAATTTACTCACTTTATAGAAAATATTACTCATTAACCATAAGTCCGATCTAAGCGAAAATTTTAGCAAATTTTTCAAGTGTAATTTCATGCACATTTCAATTAGAGCTGTAACATTTTAATTGTACTACCTGTTTTCCCAACTTTCTAGCTTTTTCACTATAATTACTGAAACTTTTGAGTACTGAAACCTGGCGACTTTTGTTACAACAAAAACAAAATTAGTTTGAACAATTGCTCCAGGCCATTAACAGCACTTTAATGCAACACATTTTGTTACTTAATATATATATACATACCTGAAACGCAAACGGTACTAACTAACCAAAAATCCAAAATCTTAATGTTGACTCTAATTTATTGCATCAAAACAAATGTCCACAAAAATTGGACTTCTCCAACCAAAATTAGCTATTTTATTGACAAAAAACAAAAGGCTCTGTCTAAAAAACATTTATGTATGTAAATATTAAAGGTAAAAAGCCCAAATTATCCTTTTTGTATACGCCACTGTCAACTATCATAACAGATGATAGGTTTCACTATAAAACAATATCTATCATAACAGATAATAGGTTTCACTATAAAACAATAGGGCCGTTTGCGTTTTAGGTGACGATATATAATTACTGAGTTTGTGCCCTTTAAAGATAACTCAAACCTGTTCTCAGCTATAGTCAAAAAAGTAGAATTTTTTCAATGGAGTTTCCAATTTCAGTTTTTTTTTAAACTTTGTAAAACAACTTTAAAAATTTTCTAGAAATCTCATGGAGATTTATAGACCATAGCTAAGGGAAACACGATTCACAGGACATCTTAATATATAGTATTTACCTATACTACGGATCTCTAAGCAAATGCATAAACGTAAGGGGATCTGATAGTTTTAATTAATATTTTTGAAAACAAAATGAAGGCTGTTTTAGTTATCAAGCATCAACATTTTTTCTCTAAACATACTGCTACTCACTTACTACACTTCTCATCATTCTAAAGTATTTCATATAGTTTTATCTGTTTTCAAGAGTGTCTATTGATTCTGTCGTGAGTCACATATATTTGATAAGTAAACAAAATTATTTATATTTAGAGAATAAACGTTTTAATGTAAATCTGGTTTTACTTATCAATTCCCTTAATAGCTTAAATAATTTTTAAAAAATAGTAAAATGTCATACAACATTCAAACATAATAAGCGATATGTAATTTTATATTCTACTTATAAAGCGGGTCACAATATTCACAATTTCAATCAAAAATCAATGTAATATGAAGTACGTACTTAGTTCTGAATTGTTTCTAATGTGTACATGTTCTATAAAGTTTCGTAAAAACCATATCATGGTAAAAACTAGTTCATAGGGCGACAATTTCGAACAAAAATTGATTAATGAATTGGTAGGTTTTATTACCAATTAAATAGAACGAATGTTGACAACGAATGTCTACAATGCTTTTACAGAAATGGTTATAAATGCGGCAAATTAAGTTGTGTCTCAGTGTTTTCTGTGTCAAAAGTTGAAATTTTATTTACGGTGTAATCTTTTAAATGCTTTCTGAAATTTCGGTTAGACAAACATGGCACTAAGATATAGAACAATTAAATGCGTCGAATTTAGATATACAAAAAAACTTTGTTTCTCGCTTAGCGCGCACGGAATTAATATTGACTTTTAGCACCTTTTTTGACATCTCAAGAATAAGCTCTGCCATTTTTTATTTAGTTATATAAAATATCGCAGAATAATGTTTAATTTTACTTACCGATTGTGATATAATAAAATTTTTAGCAACATTGTCAAAAAGCAAAGTGAGAACGTAGCCTGAACCTACATTTTTTCTTTCCGAAAAACGCACCAAAAAACAACCAGACGTATCGACATTTTCGTTCAACGTAGATGCGTTTGAGGAATCAAGTTTGTCTCTTTGCATATTTGCAGCAAAACTCTTTAAAACATTTACCGCCTCATCTCTCGTCAATGTTCCATGGTACCATTGAGATTTGAAGGCATTCGCTGGCCCCAATTTGTACGCCTCTAAAAACGAAACTACTTCTATATGATTGGCTTCCTTAGCCAAATCAATTGGAAATTCACCCATAGATGTGCGTGGCAACAGAGGAGCTTTAACAGCCAATAACTCCTTAACGGCATCCAAATTGCCATGTTTGGCCGCTTCGTGCAATGGAACATAGCCATTTTTTATATTTCGTCCCTGAACATTAGCATTGGCCGCAATTAGAGTTTGTATAAACAGAGCTGGCTGATGACGACAGGCATACTAAAGGACAGAAATTTTATAATTAAAAAAGTATGGAAAATATGTACATATTAATATTTATTTATGCATTTTCTATGTACTTACATGTAGTGGCATATAGTTATCAGTATCCATACAATTTACACTTACACCAGCATTAAGCAATAAATTTAACATTGTTTGATCGCCATGCAAGGCAGCCAGGTGCATTGCCGTCTGTCCATGTTGATTCTTGGCATCTACGTTTCTGTAACCACATTTAAGAAGTTCCGATACAACTACATGATTATTGTTCATTACGGCTCGATGCAGAAGGTTGGTACTGCCATGGCTTCGCGTGTCATTGGGAGGAGGATCTTTTCGTATGTGTTTAGTAAGTTTCGTTACTAAACCATTTGCAGCTTGCTGATAAAAGTCGACCAAAGTGTCCAAACCGTGAAGAATTTTGACTTTATCTTCAATCGAGAAGAAGGCATCTTCACCATGACGTCGTATTTGATAATGACAAACCTCGCCCTGGTACAATAACGTCAATACAAAATCGCCAGCAGCTGTATTACTTTCCCGTACTAAAAACGTACCATCTTCACCACCCTCTACACAATAATTTATTATTAAATATTAACATTATTGAAATTAATGCAGGGAATAGGTAATAATTACCATTTCTTATAAGTTCTTCGGCGTATTCTCGTGAAACCTTTCCATGAAACCAAGAAAGATGTTCATCTCGATTCATAATCAATTGTAACCTTTTTTAATTATTCAAAAACTCGACATATAATAATGTATTCAGAAGTTAAATAGTGATTGTTAAAATTAATGTACACATAAAAAGTAAAATAAATTAAAACAAATACAAAAAATACAATATGATCACTGATCACAGTTCTGTGCTGGAAAAATTAAATACGGCGTCATTTTTTTAATTGATTCATATTAAAGCTGCCAGATGTAAAATAAAAATGTGGCCAGATGTGGCAATTTAATCTAGGAAAATAATGAATACTTTTACGCTTTACCTTTTAAAACATTGATTTATTTTCCCTTGAAATAAAGCGTCCTATTTTATTGCAAATAACTTTGCTCAGTGATTATTTATTACAAACTGACTCATTTAGGTTCTTTTCTAGATATTTCCTGAACATTCTAGCGACACCTTCCGGATACTTCAAGCATCGTTTAAAGCTGTATGGCCACACGTCAAAATTTTTATCAAAATTTGTTTATGGGTTAGTAAAGGCCTCTTCAGACGATCGATATTACAAATTCAGATCATTTATCACAAAATACTTCAAAGAGGAACATACTTAAATCGCAGGGTATACAGAGGCACAGGGTATACAGAGGCGTCACGAGCAAAAAACTATTTCCCTCTCTTTCGCACAAAACGAATTCAATAATTTTTTTTAGCTGTATTTTATACACCTCTTCTCACCAAACAATTTCAACTGATTTTAGACTTTTTTAAATGTCAAAAGTGACACCTCTGTATACTTTGTGACAGAGGCGTCACGAGCAAAAAACTATTTCTATCTCTTTCGACACAAGTTCGACACTATTTTTTTAGCTGTAGCACAATTTTCACAAAAGCTAGACAACATCTGATTTTAGATTTTTTTAATCGTCAAAGGTGACACCTCTGTATACTTTGTGCTTAAATGTGAATTTGTATCTTCATTAGATAGCGTAAACGGTATTTGTGGTATTCCAGCAAAAAATAATTGATGTCATACTTTACAAACAACATCTTAATCACATCTTAAAATGCGATTACATATTTTTCACTTTTATAAACCAAATATTCCCTTACAAATGAAAACCCATTTAAAAGTAAGGAAAGAGATGTGGAAAAGTCATTACAAATAACATATTTGAAGTACATCAAGATTTGGTGAAAGAGTAGTGAAATTTACATAAGCGTGTCATTAAGAGAATGTCTTAAAAATAAGATTAGATGTAGTTCAAAGTTGCCAAAAATGAACAACATCCCTCCAATGACACGCTAATGTAAAATTCATAGGTTTTACACCCGAATTTGAAGCACTTCGGGTTACTAGTTGTGATGACACTTTTTTTGCTGGGACATACAATAAAAAACTGAATAAAATATTTCGAATTTTTAGGATTTCGCAGAAAATTAACCTTAATTCCTTACTATATAAAAGTGAAATATATGTTTGTAACACCTAAAAATATTGGTCCTACACCACACTTAGTATACCAATCGGCATATGTCCGTCTGTCTGTGTGTATATATAAAGCTTATACTCACGCGCAATTTTCATAAAAATTTCATGTGCTTATGATGGCGCACACGATATTTTTTTTTTAACAAATTGTCGCATTATTGTTGTCTTCTGCAGGCCTTTAAACCTTACCCCCCGAATAGGATTTTTGAGCTCATAATTATGTTAAATGTTCTAATATGTCAGCAAAACTTAGTTTTAGAAAAGTTTATATAACACTGTTAATTTTACAAACTCCCCCTCAGAAAATGACTTGAAGGTTATAAACACTAACACGATGAAATTCTGCCCATATTTATCCTTACCATATATATAAGCCCTCTTGTAGAAAATATCCGGGATTAAGGTAAAAACAAATTAAATACTTTATTATTTAAAAAACAATCCAAATTTTTAATATACTCACTGGTGTAGGGTATTATATGGTCGTCATGCACGACTATACACATTTATACTTGTTTTATAATTGTATAAAATGTCCCTAATATGTATATGAACTAAATATTCAATTGTGAGAGAAAGTTGTAGGTGATAGAGAAGAACAGATATCGGGTTCGATTTCAGCAGCTAAAGATACATCAGTCGAATTGGTGTTGTATAATTTATTTTAGTAACTACTATTTCATTCGATTGCATTTTTGCTTTCAAAAAATTGCAATTTTTCCCATTAAATATGTATAAACAATTAACTTTGTGTGATAGAAATTTTCTGTTAATTTGAAAACAAAAGGTACAGATTTATATTAATTACCGTTATTTCAAAGATTCTTAATTGGAAAATAACAAATACAGGCATGTTTTTATGTATGTTATTTTTTTATTTCAATTTTGTTTTTTTTTTTTGTATATAAAAAATTAAAAAAAATCAATTATTCATTTTAATCGATAACATAATAATTTAGTATTAGTATTATACAATATTTGCATATTTATTTTAAATATATGATTATGTAAAAAAAAAACAAAAAAGTAGTAGTTCTTAAATAATATTAATAATATTAAACTTACAATAATGACTTTTAGTATTTTTGTTGCTATTTGCATAAAATTATATTAATGATAGAAATTATTATCAAATTATAAGTAGATTATATAATGATTGTTTAACTAAGGGAAAATAATAAAGCAAGAAACAAATAGAAAACATTTTTTCATAGTCTATTCATAAATATTTTAAGAGCTTATTACTTTTATATATGTAAGTAATATATATTTTTTGCATATTTCCATTTTATTCCGATATAGAAAGGTTTAAACTGGCGATTTTAAACCAGTCCACAGCGGAATGAAAAATTGGAAAATATGACTTTAATTCGAATGTGTACGTGTTTAATTATTATATTTTTTTTTTTGGTTTTCTAATTTAAATTTGTTTATATATTTTTTTATTTTGCAATTCTTTTGACTTAAAGCACTTGGAGTGTTCTAAACAAGTATTTATATACATAAAATAAAATTAGGTTCATATTTTTTTCAGAAAAAATAACAGAAATTAAAATAAATTAACTGAATAATATTTTAAAAGGAAACGTATTAAACAAAAAAAAAGTAGTACAGAGTTTTATAGTTAAAATTAGTATAAATAATAATTAAGTTTTTATAAATAGTAAAAAAAAACTAAACAATAATAATAATTAGTTTTGTTGTTGTAGAAATCATTGAGGTTTTATGTCTTTTTGTGTGTATGTTTTATAATTTTATCAATGAAAACAATATTTCCTGAAACCATTATTGTTGTTTGAAAACATCTGGCGAAAATGGCTTCAAACAAATACAGTTTTTTCCATACATTTTAATCAATGTAATATATCGGATGTGTTAGAGATACAAAAACAGTTTGTTAACTTATTTTTTTTGTCTTTGTGGTCGTTAGTTTTAGCATCTGAAACTAGTGGTTAGTAGAGTTTGAATATCTTGTTTTTTTGTTTGTTTTATAAATATGGACGAGAATCCATATAAATAAGTGTGTGTGCGTTAAACTTAAGTTTTTCAAGTTTCTCTTTTTAACTTTTTTTCGTCATAATGCACTTTATAGTTTTATAGTCTAAAAGGTTCTCGTTTCTCCACAGGTGTTGTACCACGGGATGTCCGACTGCGCATTGTTGAGCTGAATGTTGGTTCCGCAGAACTTTTTCTAGGAGTTTGCATACCTGATGGTGTTGAAGTGCCACTTACAGTGCGCCTTAGAAAGGAAAAAAATACAGCGTTAAAATTATGTTTTAAATTATATTAAAAATATAAATAACATACAAAACACAAAATTAAATAAAAAAGCATATAAGATACGAAATAACTTTAGCAACGTACTTATTAATTATAGACATATACAAGGCACATAGATATATACATATTTTATTAGGGAGTACAAGTTTTTTCTCTCTCTAATAATATTGCATATCATAGACAAAACAAAAGTAGCAAATAATGTAACAAGAACTATAATTTATTGGTTTCCCCTTATCCATAACAAAAATTTCGAAAAATAAATATCTTCTTATGAATAAGAGCTTTACCCCGGTATTCATAAACGCTTAATAAAGTTATTGATGGTTTATTGTTGGAATTTTTTTAAAACAAATCTGCTTAATAAACCGAAAATAAACGAATAATAACTTTATGAATATGTTTATTTATTTGGTTACAGAATCCCATCCAAAGAACGAAGAAAACGGTTATCTTATGGATTTCTTATTCGCAGGTCATAAATCCTTTAAAATTTCTATTAAAATTTATGCCAATTACACTCCTGATTTGGTAAATTTGAATTTAATAGAAGAATGTAAATAGAGATTAACTCATATTGTTTTGCATGCTTAACTATGAATTTTGAAATTATAAATGTTAAATTTAAATTGTTTAGCATAATTTTATCAAGAGCATTGCTTTAAAATGTAATAGGCTTTAGCGTAGCAATTTAAAGGAATAAACAAATATATGTACAGATTTGTCAGTATGTCAAATTTCAATCAAAGTTTTCGATCGAACAAAGACATGCTTATGGGAAAACAAGCAAAATCAAAATAAATATATAAAATTCAAAACTGAACAGCGGAAACAAGCGAAAACAAATTGAAACATAAATGCAAAAAAAAAAAAAAAAAAAATTCATAATTACTTCTCGTACTTTTACAATAATTATTTTTGTATATTTTGTTGATTTTCTAAAACAATTGGTTGCAAATATGTTGTATGTATGTTGTGTAGTATATAATAATAATATTTATGTATATGTACGAGTATATGATTGTGTATAAACGTGATTAACGATGTTTACCCCAAATTGTTAGGATTAATCACACTACTTGAAGTGGAGTTGGTTGGTGAGGAATTAGCACTCAATGAATTTGATACTTTAACTGGTATCCTGGACATACGATTGCTTAATAGATTACAATTTGTTTAGCATAATTAAAGGAAAAAAGTGAAAAAATATTACAAAAATTATTAATATTATTTATAGGCCATATGTAAATACTTAAGATAAGATACAGAAAAACATAGATATAGAAGTTGTATATGTAAGAGTCAAAGATTTAAGATACTTAAAATTAAACAGATATACTAAAGTAACTGATATACACTAAATTATTACAGTTAACAGGAAATAGGAATAAAACGTGTATGATATGACATTTGTTTAGTATGTATGTATGTAATTTTGTTTGTTTTACCTAGTTTTGAAGCCATAGCCTGTTAGTGCTGGTATACTGGATGATCTACTCATGCCTCCGTTGCTATTTGGGTATTTGTTTGTATTTTAATTATTTTAGTTTTTGTTTAGTTTGTGTATTAAGTGTTTTTTTTTTAGTTTCGGTGTAAGGGAAATTCAGTATTAAATGTTGATGTTGTTTTAGTTGGTGTTTATTAAGTGATCAGATTTATTTTCGTTTCGATTGTAAAACAAAAGTACATGCCAATTTATGATGATGGTTGTTAAAATTCGAAAATAAAAAAAATTAAAAAAATAAGTATTAAAAATTAATAAATATTGTAGACATTAAAAAAATAACTACTAAAAGGATGTATGTAAATTGATGTTTCCTGTTAAGTAAGAAATCTAATAAGATTAAAAGTTATGCCAGTATTTAAGTAGTTTCATTTCAATTATTTATTCATTCAGTTACAGAATCCCAGCCAAAGGCCATAATCGGTTCTATTAATAATACCTCAACAGACATTTATTGTTCAGTTTTCATTGCATTGGCCGAATTCAATTTTATTAATAATTTACTTTAATTTGTTTTGCTTACAAAATGTTGAGTTTGTTTGTGTAAACAACAAAATCCTTTGGCATAACTATTCTTGAGTTTAGGGCAAGTATTTGTTAGTTGATTATTAATCAGATGAATTATATTATTTAGGGAAAAGTAATAAATAATATATTAAAGTATTGCTAAAATTAATATCATTGAAAAATTAAAATGAATTCTAACTTATCATATCAAGATAATTTTTATTTTGTTTATTTAAAAGAAATAGAAAATAATTGTAAATCAAAGAATATATAATTTTCAACATGCAATAAATTGAATCGGAATAATTATTATTTGTACATCAAATTATGAGATGAAAGAAAGTAAGGCTAGTCATATAAAGAGCTTGATGTTTAAAACAAGAAAAAATTAACATAAAAATATTTAACTATGATTGTGAAATGCCTACATCTTTAATTAGTTATATTTAAACAAAATACCTAATTTGAATTGATTTATGACACGAGTTGAATTCAAGGCATAAATAATTTTCTAAAAAAGGTGAAATTCGATATTTTTCTACCAATATCTTTTTAAGTTATACATAGGATAGATTTTCATACTTATGTAAGTTTCATCTCATCTCACTTCCTTATTGTTCATTATAAAAAGTTAACTGAATCAAAAAATGCTTTTACTTACCTAGTGGGGGCAGGGCTGGCAGATCCAGATGCGGTTTTTCGTGTAATTGTGCCATTTGTTCGAGAGGTTGTGGGGGTAACGGATAATCTTGATGGACGTGGTGTTGTACCAGTGCCAGATATTGAACTTGTGGCCGAAGGTTTACGTTGTGGAATGCGTGATGGCGTATGTTCATCTATTTATAAATATTAATAATATTAGAAATTATAAAATTTCACTGGAGAACAAAACAAAACGCTTACCTGTACTGTCTAGAGATAATGTAGATCCATGACGTGATGGTGGTTTAGAACCTTGTCTACTAACAGGGCGAGAATTGGGCTTAGAACCAGCTCTGGAGCCACCAGGTGTCAAACCTGTTCTTGTACTGGTATATGTAACTTTTCTAGGGGTATAACGTCCCGAGGCATGACCATGGCTTCCCTCATTATCACTCAATGAATCTGGGGTTGAAGCTGATACTGACGAACGAGTATTTGTTGTCTTTGTCATTGGTATAGATCGAACAGAACGTTCGCGCACCTTTATTATAATTAAAAAAATAAATATTAATGATATATTGTTGCTGAAGACATTAAAAAATTTCATGAAAAATATAATGAATTATTTTGCACCCCATGATGGAAAAATATAAATTAAAAAAAAAGAATACTTTATGTACTTATAACGACGATATTCTCTTATCGTTGCGTTTTATTTTGATATTCTTTTCATGACTCTTGTTCGGTTCTTGCAGACAGTTGGCCATTTTTTAAGTGGTACAATTTTTTGTATATAAAACTTACCCATTGCGTAGTAGGATGGCAATGTATTACATGTGGACTCAATGGTACAGAACGACTACTATTGCAACGTACAAATACGGTGCCACCAGCACCCATATGTATAGGAAAGGCGCATGGTACTTGCTCTTGTGCACGTATACGCTCAAATATTGGCATTAATTCAGCCAAATGTTCATCAGCTACGATAATTTTATAAGAAAAAATTTTGTTTTTAAGAAATTATAAAGAGTGATTGACAAATTTTGCACAAAACCGGTAGAATGATCATTTAAAAAACACATTTAATCAAATAATTTGAAAAAAATCTTAACTGTTTTTTTATTTACGATTTAACAATAATAACTTTTTATTGGTATTTTAATGTTGATCATAATTAAAATCGTGATCTTAAAGAAGTGCCCTATTTGATAAATTAAAAAAGCGTAAATATTCATATATTGATTGCCGCATGAATAGTGCGAAAAATAGCTATACATATCCATGTAATAAAAAAATCATAAAAAATTAAACACATAACATGCTTTACATTAACAAATTGAAACAAAACAAAAATAGTGTGAAAAGCATTATTAAAACTAATTTATTTTGCTTGCAGGTGACATATTTCTTTTCTTTTCCTTTTTGGGATACGGTGACTGGGAACTTACCTTTACAATTACGATTTAATTGTTCTATTCATAACGAACATGTCTATGCTAACTAACGAGCTGATAACTTTTTCTTTGTATATCATTTCCATAAGGGAAATATTTCATCTTGCTTGAGGTACATTATGAATAGAGGAGTAAGTTGTTTATTAAAGAAATATAAATATATTTTTTTGACACACTGAGAAAAAGGTAGCATTCTGTTTGGGGTGGTTATTGATGTTATATGATGATGTTTAAAATGAATGTTTTTTAAGTGTTTAGTCGATGATTTTGATTCGTAACTATTTACCTTAATAATAGGACCTTGAGAGCTCATATAGGGCGGCAAGTTGTTACCATTTGAAGTAGCATTTGGTATTGAACGTCTAGGCGTAAAGGCAGCCATGCTTTGTGATACACCGTCAGCCAATATAAATTGTTCACGCAATTCAATATTAGTACGTCCCTTAGCTGAGCATTTCATTCAATTCAATTCAATCACAATATCAAATAGATATTCGTTTTATCATTTTATATTCATTTGCAATTTCGAGCAGTTCATATCATATAACCCCAAGTTACATAAAAGGGTAGATTACAACATTGATAACAACAACAATAAAATTCATTCAGGATTTTTATGATTCATTGATTGATATGATTTTAAAAGCAACAACAGCATTAAAGCATTGAGTGTAACAACATTTAGCCATACAGATACAGATAGATATTCGATAAGTTCATTTGTTGCATTTAAGATTTATTGAATTCGTTCGTTTGCAAATAAAAATAATATTGCATATTTTCGAACATAAATTTTTATTTGAAGAACATTCAACATTATTTTTTTTTCAATTGCAGTGTTGATACGAGATTTTTTTTGTTTATATTTAAAAAAAGAACACAAAAAGAAGAAAAAAAAAAAAGCCAAAAAATAAATAAATTAAAAACGTTAAAAAATAAATTATACATAAAAACTAATTAAGATTAATAAAGCGTTTATAATGTAAGGTGAGAGTTAAGGCATTGTCAAATACATATAAATTATGTTGAAATAAAATGAAGCAGTTTTATTTTGTTTTTAGCTTAAAATCCAAAATAATCATATTAGACAACGTATTATGTATCCATGTCATTATTTCAGACTGTTCAGGAGTAATATTTGATTCAAGAAATAGGTTTATGTATATGTTGGTTAAATGCTAAGACGATTTGAATATAATTTACGCGACTAGCTCAAAAAATATGTTCATTTTCATCGTATAGAAAATAAGTAGAACGACGATTGTATGTATAAATAATTATGCTACGTTATAGTTTGAATTTAATACCATAAAACCTTTTCGAAATATTACATTTCATTTTAGAATTTTCTTTTAATTTTTTACTATAAAAAAATTACTTTTGCCAATTAACCTTTAAACATTTTTGGATATTTTACTACAAATATGCGGACATGTAAGATTATAAAATATTTGTATGTTGGTATACGAAAATAAACATAAAAAAGAAGCATGCATAAGATGAAACATAAATTATAAAGTAAATTTGATGAAGAAATTTGAGATACAAGAACAAATACATAAAAGCGTTTATTACATAAAACAAAAGATAACAATCTGTATTCCTTGAAGTTTTCTTGAATGTTTAAGTTGCCTTTAAATTTCTAATAGTTATTATTAGTTCTAGCTTGACTAATGAATTATTAAACCCAATAAAAAGTATTTATCCAATAACTGTTAATTTATATTGTTATTGATTTTTAGTATTTTTTGTGTTTATTTTGTTTTGTAAGATCACAATTTTATTATTTTTTTTTATTATTGTCAAAGATGTTTGTTTGTTAAATGACCATTTCCGTTTTGCATTAAATATATAAAAGACTTGTTACACTATTGAACTGTAATATAAATGATATGGTAAATAGATGATGGTGAGATATGGATGTTTCAATGGGTATCAGACTTGCACCCGATTTCAAAGTTCTGTTAATTTAAATTTAAAAAAGTCAACAGCATTTGTTTTATTTTTGTTTATATTTCTATCAGAACTTTGAAACAGGGATCTAATGTAGTAATGGTGATGAAAAAACGTTAATAGAAGACATTAATTTATCCATCTACATTGAGAAATGATTGAAATAATTAATTAAACAATAATATTTACATGGTGAAAAATTGTCCATTTAAAAATTTTCAATTTTACTTTATGTATGTTTCAGTTTATTTTTGATTTAATTAATTATTTCAAGTTTTAATATTAAACACAGATTTCAATTATATTAAAAAATGATTAAGTGTATGTGTCCATATATTAACTACTGCGTATAAAAAATGAATTAAATTGGATTAATGAATGATGTTTTTTGTATAGTTTCTAACTATGAAACCAAATAAATACTAATGATTTCGTAATGTTTCACCACTAAAACAATGATTTCAATATGCAGAAGAAAATATGTTCAACAAAAGCAGCATATAACTTACCGCGACAAGGATCATTCTTTTGGAGGAATTCATCTAGGGCGACCCAGCCGCCACCAACACGCACCATTACAGTACTACGTAAAATACGGACAAGGCGTAATTTTTGTGAATCACCAAACTATAGTATAGCAAATTTAAATATAATGTTAAAGATGAATTCGTATAAAACTAAGGGAATTATGGACTTACCCTATATTTGCCTTCACCGACTTGGAAAACACGGAATTTCTGGCGACAAGTACAAAGCATAACCAAACGTTTGACTTCATCATGAATCTTATCTGAATCGGTTTGAGGTTTGCGTTCCTGCCAGTCGGGTCTGAGAGCAGCAATAAATTCTTGCCAATCAATCAAACCTTCACCATTGCGATCGAACAGATCAGCAACAGCTCCCATTTCCATGCGTGAAGTATCGAATTCTAAAATGAAATTACGAATTTGTAGCATATTTTAAACAAATATTCACACGATTGTGCGTTTGTTGGATTTGAAAGTTTAAAAAACTTACTGGTATTCAAAATGCCATCAATGAATTCGGCTCTTGGAATTAAACCATTGTTGTCCTTATCCATTTTACGGAACAAATCAGTTAAGCGTGATTTCTTGTGATTCATGTATTTCAAGAACTATAAATAAATAATACAGATAGATAGTTAATATTGCTTCAATTAACATTCAAATTTACAATTTTAACTTACTCTCTTTCTCCAGTCATCCCAGCTAAAGTTGCGAACACGTTCCAAATCCTTCAAATACATAAGATGATCATTCAAACGACGTTGACGCTCCCATGATAACATCCAAACATGGCGCCATTTGTCCCACAACAATTTCGCTCTTGGCGAACGGAATTCCAGTTCAGGTCCCACAGAGCTAAGGTAATGAATTTCATACATTAGGTTTAGATATTGTATTTTTAAAATAATGTCCATACATTTAATAACGTATGTGTATTGTATGTATAGAATAATTTTGGCCAAATTTTACAATGCAAAAACATACATTACATAAAAGACAAAACATACAAAAAAAAAATACATATGTAAATACAAGTAGGTACATGTATGTATATTAGAGTGTTCCCTTCTATAAAAGATTGTAAAAAACAGTCAAACAAGGCACATTAATGAGATGAATAAATATTTAGTTCATTCAGTTACTATGATTGATTATGGTCATGAATTTCAATTCATAGTAACTGAAGTTAAAGCTTTTTTATTTATGCAGCACAAAACAACACAAATCATTTGGCTGAAATTTCTAGAGATTTGCAAAAGAAAGCATAGACAAGGGGACACTCTAAATTATGTACATACTTATGTATAAAGGATACGAAAATGATAAAACATTATAAGCGACATGCACTTACCTAGGTGAGAAGCGTGGACCATAATGAGGCAAACGATCTCTATCGGGAGTATCACGACTTGGAGTCATACGACTACTGTATATGTTTAAACAAACGATAGACAGTAGTGTCAGTTAAATGTTGATTGTCGAGCAACAAAATAATGAATGCAGAGAAAATGTTGACAAAACAAAAGCATACAAAACATAGAAGAAAAAACAAATGAAATAAAGTAACAAACAAAACAAACAAAAAAGCGAAAAATACATAAATAAATAAATAAAAAAATTAACATTAAACTAAAGAAAAATTTAGTATGTATTTAAATAAAGCAAGATACACAAAAACAAAAGAATATGGTTTTATTTACTCAATATTTGCGAAATGTTCAAAATGAATTGAATTTCGATTTAATTGAGTGATAACATGCGAAATTGAATTAGTTTCCTTTTTTAAGAGTTTGAAAATTACCTTGATTTGCGGGTATTAAGGCCTTGATCACGAGATCCCTTGAAGCTGTGGAATAAAATAATAAAAACTAATTAATATCTGAATGTAATGCAAATATGTATATGTATGGTGGATTTATTATGAGTTATTGTTTGTCATTTTGCAGCTGGAGAAAGAAAAAAGCATATGAATTAAGCAAATTAATGGGTATTTTTTAATAATGGTTTAATTGGTACTAGTAGACGATTTAGTTTTCTAATGGATTTGTAAATTAAACATTTCAAAATCAGTTATTAGTTTTCTAATGGATTTGTAAATTAAATACTTCAAAATCAGTTATTAGTTTTCTAATGGATTTGTAAATTAAATATTTCAAAATCAGTTATTAGAAAATTATGTTGGTATGTTTGTTTTCAAGTATTTTCTATTTAGGTATATTTGTAATGATTATTCGTTTGCTGGTTAAATTTGTCGATTCGAAAGAGTAATAAAAATGATTCTCGATGTGTTAAGTTGGAATAAAGAAAATTTCGGAATTATACTTCTGTTTTCTTATTTTGTCATTTTCATGCTCATTAATGTTTTGTTTGTGAATGTGGTTTTCTGTTATGAAAATTAATGTATTAATGGTTGGCATTTAATTGAAGTTGTAAAAAACGGGAACAAAAACAAGTTTAATTGAAGAAGCTTTTATGAGTGTGTTTAGTTTGAATTTTAAACAAAAACGAACCTTTGTCGTCTTAAGGTACCATCGGGTGATTGTTCACGAATATCATGACTTGAGCCACGACTGTAGTGAAATGATTATCGAATCAGATTGGGGTGTTTAAAAAAAAATAAATTAAATAAAAAATAAATTAAATAAAAAAATAAAATTAAAAATAAATAAATAAAAAATAAAGAAAGAAAGGAAATAAAAAAATCAAAGCTGTAGGGGAGAAACAAGAGTTTAAATGATTCGATTTAAACTTACGCAGGGGTCTTTCTGGTCATTTTGCGCGCACCAGGTGGTAGTTGTTTAGGTTTGCAGGCACGATCAACTTCAGTTTGACGTCTAGCAGTATTCTCCATAAATTCTTTGTGATCTTCAATAAGCTTCTCAAGTGGTGGAATTTCATCCGGCAATGATTCACGCTCCAAGTCTGAATAAATAACAAAAATTAATATTTTCCATTTAAGATAAAATACCTTTTTCTAGAAAACTTACTAAGCAATGTCGCTTCAAGACCACTTAACCAGGCTAAAAGTTCTTCAATACAGTCATCCAAGTCTTTAAGAGATTGTAAGTGTTGCTCCAATTTAGCTTCACGGTTGATGGCCCACTGTTTGACTTCTTCCCAACGTTCTTCAATAATACTTAACCAATTCTTAATGATTGGTATAGCATCTGGATAGGCCTTGACTATAATTTCTTCAGCAAACTCGAAAGTTTCGACCTTCTGCTTTTCACGGGTGCGTAAATCGGTCATGAAATCCATGTGCATATCCATCATTTCTCGAGAAACCTTTTCATCATCGGGTGCATTCTTGGCATAGCGTAATTTTTGCTCAGCATGATCTAACCAGTCGAAGAGTGCCTGGATACTGCCATTTAACTTCTCAGCATCTTTAAGGGCGTATTGTAAACGCTCGCCGCGTTTAGCTGCAGCACCCTTAACATCGTCCCACATAGATTGCAATTCATCTAATTGGTGGCCAACATCTGGATTATTACCAGAGCGTTCCAAGTCGCGACCAGTCTTGAGTACGCCTTGCATTTGAGCGGCACGCTTCTGCAAGTCTTGTTCGATGTGTTTGTGATGTTCACAGAGTCTTTGTACTGTTTCCAAATCTCCATGGACAGGTCCATCTTCGTTGAGGCGTTGTTTGGCTTTCTTCAACCATTCCAAAAGCTCACCGAGTGCATCGGAGAACTGACCAGATAAAAGAAGAGCCTCTTCTAATTTGCGTTGACGTTCAATGCTCTTTGACAATACGCGGGTCCATTGGTCCTTAAGTTCGCTAAGCATTTTGCCAAGCACTTGTTCGTCGCTCTTTGGAGCGCGTTCCATGAGATTCTTGCCGTTGCGCATTGTGGAGTCATATAAAGATTGTTTACTTGTCAATTGACGATGACTATCCTTGAGCCGAGCAATACATTTCTTAATCTTTTGTGGTTCTTTAGATGAGGTGGCCTCCTCAATGATTTGATCCAGAACATTCTCAGTCTCACGTAAATATTGCATCATGTTGTTCCAGGCATCATTAAATTCCCGAGCCTCTTTGTAGCCATGATCAAGAGCACGCGTACGTTCAGCTGCCTTGCTAACAATACGCTCCCAACGATGTTGAACCGATACAAGAAGATTCTTAATCAGAATAACATCTTGCTTTTGGCTGAAGTACTTCAGGTGGGTTCCCTTCTTGTCCAGCAATAGCATTGCTTCGCGGTGAGTACTGACATCCTTTTGTAAAATTTTGTGTTCTTCCATTTGTGCTTGGATTGTTTCCAAAACCCTTGATACAGGTTGAGCATTAGCCAATTGTTTTTCCGCTTGATTCAACCATTCAACAAATGCTTGCAATGTATCGTGGAATTCAGTAGCTTCCTTAAGAGCAATTTCAAGTTTAATCTTTTTGTCCGAAGCTCTTGACACAACGGCGTCCCATCGTTGTTTGAGTGTGCGTAATGTGTGCTGGAGATTACTGGAGGATACCTTCATTTGATTCTGACGTTTAATATATTCTTGACCTTGAGCTTGAATTGTTTCAACTTTGGGGCGATTTTCTTCGAGTTCATTGTACACCTCCATGAAACGTTCAAGTTGTTCGGTGGCAGTTTCTGGCAAACCTCCAACTGGTTTACTTGCTCCGATAACAGCATCAACATCACCTAACCAACCTAGAATGTCTTGCACCTCAGCAATGTAACCATGGGCCTCTCGCAAAGCCTCTTCTAACTCATGCTGACGGTCCGAGGCCTTTTGTAAAAGCATCTTCCATTCCTGGTTCAATTTACGAAGTTTTTCCTGAGTAGTGGAAGCCTCAATTGAACCCTTTTCGGATTCAATCAATTGACGTCCTGCATCATTAAGTGTATCAACTGAATTTTGATGGGCTTGAATATCATTAGCCAACACCTTTAATTTTGCTAATTCCACTTCGAGTAATTGTGGATCGCCCGGTATCTACAACAAATATATAAATTCAATTTCGGAATAAAGAAATATGTAACTGCATACACATCCATATGTATGTACATACATATAAGAAGAACATAAGTTTGTATTTACTTACCGGTTTTAATTGATCTAAAGTACCATCTGTTTTGTTAATCCAAACTAAAAGTTCATTAAGTGCATGTTGGAATTGTCCTAGATGCAACAGAGCATGTTCAAGTTGTTTTTGACGTTCAACCATTCCACGCAATAATGTCTCCCAACGGCGATTTACCACTGTCAATGGTTCACGAATTGAAGCAGCTTGTTCAGGAGAAGTTCGTTCCGTTAATTCAACAGCTTGTCTGTAAATTTATTAACATACGAATTCATTAGAATAAATATATACAGTGATATTGTTTCCGAACATCACATGCATTAATAATTGCATCTAAATAATAAATTATAAAAAAATATTCTTATATTAAGCGATATCAAAGTAACAAGAAAAGCTTTCAGGATATATATACATATTTACATACATATGTATGTATGTAGGTATGTATAATTTTTAGGTTAACATATACAAGACTCATGTACATAACCATACATGGCTGCTCAAAATTTTTAACATGCATTTCGGTTTAACGGATAATGGTAGATATACATTTCATAACAAGTAACAAATGAACACAACAAATTTTGTTTTTAACTTATTTCTTGCCTTTCTAAACCTCTGCCAATTTGGAATTTACACGATAATCAAAATATACCGTTTCGATTAACATCATAAGTAGTAGAAATAGTATAAAGTAGATGGGATCAATTTAAAAATAGTGATTAATATAATACTCTAGTGATATAGTTTATTTAATAAAAAATATATATAATTAAGAAAACTTACCTATTTAATGCCTCTACCTCAACCATGTGTGGGTCAACTTCATCCTTGAACGACTTCAATTGCTCGATTTGTTTTTTAACAGCGTCAATATCTGAACCGACTGGTCCTAAATGTGCGAACTTATCTTCAGCCTTTGCTAAGAATTTCAGAAGATTTTGTAGAGTTTCATGGAATTCCATAGCTTTTTCCATGGCATCAATGAGATTCTCTTCACGTTTGGCATACAGGGCGGTAATGTTATCCCAGGCATTATCCAAATCCTCAATATGTTTCTTAACTTCTGGTTTATCAGGTTCGCCGCACAAATTCATTAGATTGCTGCCATGGCGGCGCACTTGTTCAACTTCCGGTTTGGTTTGGTCGATTTCATGGCGAATTTCTTGCAATGCTACTTGTTGTTTTTGAATTTCTTGAGGTTGGGCTGCAGGTGGTTCTTGGGATGAGAGGGTTTCTTCGAGATCCTTCAATGTTTTCATTACACTTTGCAGTTGATTCCAGAAAGGTTCAGCAACATTAAGGATGTCGTCGAGAGAACTACCTCGTTTTTTGGTGGCCTTTTGAACATCATTCCATAAGTTGTTGAGTTTCTCCAATTTACTCTTTATATCTCGGACAGCAGGATCTGACTTATTGCCAGCCTTAGCGATAACATCACTAGCTGCGCGTTGAACCGCACTAAAGGCGTCCGTTCGTTTATCCAAGTCATCTTTAATAGCGGCATTATCCTCAATTTGTTCACGAATCTTTTGAGGTAGAGCTGATAGTGGGTCAAGTTGGTTGACTTGGTCTACAGTATTGGCCAGAGCACGCAACATTCCCTCGAGTTTGTCGGAGAATTGACTGGACTCTTGTAAAGCGTTGTCAAGTGCTTGTTGGCGTTCGCGTAATTCTAGACGTAGAGCAGCATAACGAGCATTATCCGAATCCAAAATTTCATTAATTTTAGCACTATCGTCATCGGCGACAAGGGCGCCTAAAGCTTCACCAGTTTTGTTTAATTTATCCAATAACGGTTTGTGTTCTGCAATAGATTGGAGAAGCCTTTCGTTCTTGTCCTGTTGCTGGGTTATTTGATCGGGTCGCAATGCTGGCATACTAAGACGTGATATTTGTTGTTCCATATCATCTAACCAGGTAGTTAGGCCAGCATGAGAATCAGCAAAATGTTCTGAAAGAGGCAAAGCTTGTTCTAGTACGCCTAACCTTTCACTGCATAGCTGAACAACTGTATCGACAATCTCTTTAAGATCATCAAGTTTTTCACGCAATGTGGCAGTGTTTTCGCTTTGAGGAGATTCACGTAAAACTTTCTTAGATGCGGCAGTAACATCACGCACACGTCCCTTTTGACTGGAAATGTCATCATTGACAGAACGATGTTCTTGTAACTGGGCACGAACCAATTTAGGTTCAATTGCTGGTAAATCAGCTTCACGTAAGTTTGCATCCATTTCACGGAACCATTCTAACAATTCGTCAATATCATTGGTGACCTCTTTAGCTCGTTGGTTACTGAGATGTAAACGTTCAGCTTTGCGTTGAATTTGTTCTACAATTGCGTCAAATCTACGGTTATCACGAGTAACAATGTTTTCAATAGTAGATGCTCCTTCGCCGGGAGATAGTTGACATAGTTTAGGCCCAACTAAGTTGACCGCGTCTAAAGTTGGTCGCATTTCAGCTAATTCAGCTTCTAAACGAAGAACGTCAGACTGGCGTGGTTCACTAGTAGCGAGAGCACTTTCTGCCGATTGCATCCATTCAACCAAACGATTGTGAGCTTCATGGAATTGTTGAACCAATGGCAGTGCATTTTGTGCACTCTTTAACAAATCTCCACCACGGTTTGTAAGTTCTCCATAACGACGTTGCAATGAATCCAATTTATCTTTGAGTTGTATGGCTTCATCATTGGAAATATGTTTCATGAGTTCCGCGCCGGATTCAACAGTTGACTCAACATTTGGTGCGTTATTTGCAATATTTTCGTTCAGTTCTAACAAAAGTTCCATTTGTTCCATTAATTTTTCAGCATAGACTGGTACAGAACGGAAGCGTTTTAATTCGTTTTCCATTCGTTCCATCCATGCAACTAAATCTTGATAGGTTAACACTAAATGCCTTAGACCCTTGCAAGATTCTGCCAATAAAGCACCGATATTGTCACTAGAATCTACCAATCCAGTGTAGCGATCTGTTATGGTTCGTACTTTCTCACCCAAATTGACAGCTTCATCATCGCTCACTAAATGCATCAACTGACCTGCCACATCAGCTAAATCAGTAAAGTCAGGTTTCTTGCTAAGAATTTCATCATGAAGACGGCCATGTTCGCGAATGCGTTGTTGAATCTTTTCTTCGTCAGTTGGTATTAGCTCCATTCCTTTAACGGCTCTTTCTGTGTTGTCTAACCATAATTCTAATGGACTAATCTTATCATGGAAACGTTTGGCAACTTCCATTGCTTCTTCCAGGTCTTGTTCCCGTTGTTCTGCACCATCGGTCAATGCATCGAAACGTTTCATGAGATCATGAAGTTGTTTCTCAATAGCTGCACGTTCAGATGGTTCACAGTGATTGGCTACTTCTTTACCCAACGAAGATAAAGATGACATAGAATGTTGACGATCTAAAAGCATTTTCTTAAGGAATTTTTGTTCTTGTAACTGTGCTTTGACGACCTTATAATCCGAACTTGGTGGTTTTTGGTTAGCTACCATTTCTTCGGTATCTGATAGCCATTTAGACAGACCAGCTAAAGCTTCTTTAAATTTGCCAGATTGTAGGAGGGCAACATCCAGACGTCTATCGCGTTCATTCATACGTTCTTTAAGATCGTTCCAGCGATCGTTCAACTTCTCTAAGTCCTTCTCAATTTGAGCAGTTGAGACACCACTTGCGGCAGATCGTACCAGGTCACGTCCGTTTACATTAACCTTATCAACATTTTGTGCCAAAGGTTCAAATTTGTTTTCACGGAAATTGCGGAAATCTTCCTGTTGACGACGAATTTGCTCCAGTTCGGAACCAACAGGTTTCATGCGACTGAATTCATCACTTAAATCTTTAATATCGTCCATAGTTTGAGATTCCATATCGTAAAACTCATGCAAAGAACGCAATGTGTCGTCTAAGTTTTGTGCATGATCACGAACACGATTATCCAGACGAGCAAGTGTTTTACGAAGAGTGGAAATTTGTTCGCGGGTTTGGGCAGTATCTGGTGAAAAGCCAGCATCTACTAAAGCATCAGCAGCACGCTCGCCATCTTCAATACGATCTACAATACGTTCGAGCTTATTTTGCAATTTGGAGGTGTCGTCGATTTGACCTTGCACTCGTTTAATTTCGCGTGCAGGTGGTGATAGTTTCTCAACTTCATTTTCAATTTCATTCAAATCGAGTCCTAATGTTTTTATTTGTTCATTGAATTGAGAAACTGCAGTTGCTGCAGATTGAAGTTCGCCTAAACGATCATCTAAACGACCTTGTAGTTCTGCAATGCGATCCGAAATACCATCCACATCATCAGTGAGATGTTCAGCATCTCCACCAGCAGCACGTGCTTCGGCACAGATATCTTTAGCCATGCCCTTAAGAGTTTGTAATGGTTTCTGAAGATTTGTGAGTTCTTCACGTATAGCCTTTACACGTTCCAACAGTTTAGGGTCTTTAGCTGCGCCACCCAAGGCATCATGAGCTGCAAGACGATCCTCGCATCTTCCTACTGCATGATCTAAATTGCGAAGTTCATCATTGAAGTCGCCTAAACGGCGTGAGCAGTTTTCTATTTCATGAGCTCTGGCAATAAGATCATTATTAAGACGTTCCCATCTTTCACGAATATCTTGTAGTTCGGCCTTTATTGGGTCTTTATCTACGTCACAGCTAGCCAAGAATGTTTCGCCCAAACCCTTCGTGTTCTCAAATTCTCCCGAATGTTTCCAGACTTCGCTGCGGAAAGTTTGTAGATCACGGAGACGTGTATCAAGTTTAGATTTAGAAAGAACTCCTGGATTCAGTTCGACAAGTTTGTCTTCAGCAGTACGCAACCAAGCTAAAAATACCTCGGATGTTGTTTCATATTTCTTACAATGTTCCATACAAGTTTGCAATCGAGTATGGCGTTCGACAGCTTCACGACGAAGTTTTTCCCATTGTTGTTGAATGCGTTCTAAGTCACGTTTAACAGTTCTATCTTGTTGGCGATCTGTCAGGTCTTTGCCTTTGTTAATGAGCATTATAATTTCATGTTCACGTGCCATTACTTCACGATATATCGGCTCATGAGTATCAATTTGATGTTGCAATGTAGGCTTATGAGCTGATACCAAAAGACGTTCTGCCAAATTGGAAAGTTCAGCAGAAAGCCAACCAAGAGTTTTAGAACAGTTTTCAGCAAAGTGGCGACCATCTCTAAGGGTTGCTTCAGTTTCAGCTTTCTTTGTATCAAGTTTCTTTTGTAGGGCTTGATATTGTTTCTCAAGGGCAGCAACTCGGGAGTTAACGTCAGCTCTCGATGCTGGATCACCTAGTATATTGCAAAGAGCAGCTGCTGATTGTTCTGCATCGGCGAGCAATGGTCGTTGACCTTCTAATTGGCGTTCCAAATTTTCTATTTTCCTTAAATTCTCTTGATGATCACCATCAGTTGGTAAGCCGTCTAAATTATCACTAATTTGTTGTAATGCCTCTCGAAGCCTATTAACTGCAGCATCAAATTCTTTACTACTGTCAGCAGCACCTCCCAAACTGTTTGCACGTTCATCCAAGCGTCCGACCAGATCTTCCCATTTATAATTTACATCTTTCAGTTTTTTATCAACAGCGGCAGCATCTGGTGAATCACTTTCCAAATGATCAAGGACATCGTGACCAATTTCTTGGAAGTGCTTCAATTGTGGTTGTTGAGTACGGAATTCTTCTCGCAAAACTTGAACTTGTTGAACTTGACTTTGAACCATGCGGGGGTCGGACGAAATGGGACCAAGAACCGTTAGCATACGTTCCTTGCTGTCTAACCAGTTCTTTAAATTATTGTGTGTGTCTAAGAAATCACGCAATTTTTCTGAAAAGTTGATACGATTTTTGCAAATGTCACTCAATTGCTTCCACTTCTCTACAATGCTATCGTTTTCAATGCGTAACTGATCAGCACCAGGAACCTCTGATTTGCGGCGTAGAATGTCTTTAATTTGAGTTTTTGTTGTGTCCAAAAGACTTTGCTTCTCGTACATATCTTCAAGAATTTTACGAGCTTGTTTAATGCAACGATCGGCTTCGTCCTTATTCGAAACAGATTCTTTTGGCAACTGGCGTTGAATACGATCCAAGAAGCTAGCAAGATTTTTAAGATTATCATATTGTTTTCTTACTTCTTCGCTCATGTTGTCTAATTCGTTTTGACGATCATTTATACGCACTCCTATTAGACCGTAACGGTTATTAATTTCGCTCAATTGTTGTTGTACCGGAGAAAGTTCGGAGAGTTGGAAGCCATCTTGAGAGGATCTGCGGCTACCAAATCCACTGGAACCAGTTGATAGTGGCGACAGAATACCTCCCTTTGTGGGGCTAGGGCTACGAGCATCTCCGGACATGCGACGCAAGGGACTCACTCGTTTTATAGGACTAAATGTTGACCGTTTGCGACCTGGACTTTCAGGACGAATTAGAGCATCGTATTGCGCACCAATATCATTAATTTTGTCAATTGTAGAGGCGTACTCGCGGTAATCCTTGTTGATCGGTTTTAACTCCTCATGCTGTTGACGAATTTTATCCAAATCCACAGCTACAGGGCTCAGACCGCTAATACGAGTTTCCATACTCGCCAACCATGAAAGTACTTGATCCTTAAGACCCTCATATGCTACTTGGTGTTCAGCTTTTTGTTTTGACAATTTTGCCTTCTCTTCGATAGTAATGTTAATGTTACGCCATTGAGATTCAAGCGCCTTAATTCTATCGCGTAAAGTGCTGGTGTCTGTTACATCTCGAATGCTAATTAGATCTTTTCCGTTACGCACACAATCCTCATAAGAGGGTGTAAGATCTTCTTTACGATGCAAGAGTTCCTGCATACGACGAGCAGATTCTTCGGCAGAAATTAAACTGGTGTCACGACCATCAAGTGCATCTTGTAAAGTACCAATTTCTTGTTCCATGCTAGTAATTTCGTCCAAATATTGGCACAAACGATTATAGACATCATCGAGGAAGTCGCCACGTTTAACAACCTTATCGTACAGCTTTTCAAATTTAGAAGTGACATCATTGAGATTTGTCTCCACTTTTTTAGCAATGCGAGCATTAGATGCCGTATTCATCAAATGTTTAGCGGATGATTGAACGCTGTCTATACTGACTTGATGTGACTGCATATCAGCAAGAAGAGCCTTGTGCTCACGAATTTGTTCCTGTAGACGTTCTTTGATAAGCGAGGCAGGTCTCAACTGAAGTTTGTATTTATCCTCTGCTTGGTTAACCCAGCCTCCCAAATTATCAAGAGCTTCTTGGACGCCTTGAGATTGTACCAAGGTTTTATCTAACATCTTGCAGTGTTCGCCCAAAGTATCAAGAAGACTCTGATACTTGTCTTTGAGTTCAGCGATCGGAATTTCCAGCTGGTTGATTTCCATTGGGCTTAGTTGGCCTCCTAAGGTGTGTAATAAGCTATCCAATGCTTGTTGAGCATTGTCGACAAGGCGGCCATTCGACAAGAGTTCGTTGTGCAAGCCCTTGGCTTCATTCATTTGTTCTTGCACAGATTTTGGATCTCCAGCTATGGGCTCTGCAATTAAGCGAGATACGCGTGGCTGTGTGCTTCTTAACCATTCACTTGCTTTGTCTAAAGCATCTTGATATTCACGTTGTCGTCCACCAAGACCGGAAATACGATCCTGAAGTGCATTGACACGATTCATTAGATCTTTATATTGAGCAGAAACTAATGATACTTCTTGACGTATCGGGCTTTCGGCACTCGATAACGGCTCCACATGGGGCAAACGTTCGGGCAGAGATGTTCTAAAATCATTTAGAATTGCTAAGAATTCCTTGCTTTCATCGACAAACTTCTGAGCAGCCATTGTAATAAAACGTAAATCAGCTTGATGACCTATCACATCACTTACGAACTCTCGCACTGTTTCTGCTTGAGATGAAAGACGGGTAAGATCAGACAAGGCGCGTTCTTTATCCTCTAATGTGCGACGAGCTGACTGTAGCCAGTCAGAGAATATGTCTAATTCACTTCGTAACTTATTAAGTTCATCACGTCCAGCTTCCAATCGACGTAACAAGCGAACTGTGCGATCATTAACACGGTCAACGCGTGAACGTAATTCACGACCTGCATTTTCTAAAGTTGTTACTTCGGGTGCAGATAGGACATCACCGCCAGTCAATACAATTTGACGAATTTGCTCTAAGCATGTTGCCACTGGTCGTTGTTGTGTTTCGATCTCATCCTTGATTTGCTAAATAAGGAAAAATACATTATTAATATTATGAAAAATAATTCTAACTGATCTTTTACCTTAAGAGCATTAATTTGGTTGCGAAGTTCATCAATATTTTCTCGAGGTCCTCCCACAGTTGCAATTTTATGCTCGACACTATTGACCCACTTGAGTAATTCATTAACATTTTCTTCGCACATGTTGAATTTCTCAAATACTGCTTGCTATGGAATTAACATTGATAAAAAGAGAGAAAACAAACGAATATTAGCACGTTTCTTATTATTATTTTAGGAATGTTTTCATAAAATGTTATATATTTAAATTGTGTTGGGAGGATATGGTTGAAAGAATCTTTATCCCCCAAAATAGCCTAGAAATACAAACTGATTTTAAATTTCAGAGTATGTATATAATAAACACAAAATATATATTTAAAAATTCAATAACCAAAGCAAAGCTTAGCTTAACAGTTTTGCCCAAAACTATAACTTAATTTAAAGCTTAGCAGAGAATATTCATATAACAGCAATATTTTGCACTCTGTCTTAAGAAGAAAATTAAACCATACACATACATAGAACATATATAAAAGCATTAGATCAAACTACTAACAATTAATTAGCGTTATTCTATTTTTACTACCATAAGGCAATTACTACGAGTAAACTACTATGGTTAAAACACCAATCTACCAAATATAACAAAATAAGTATGTAGTTAAACAAAATTAGAATTTTATGTATAAGTTAGAAAAGCTTAGTTAAATTTGTTAGAAATTAATAGATGTATATATATATTTTTTTTTGGTTTTGTATGGAAATACATAAATATTGAAACTGGAATAAAACCTGAAAAGGTAGAAAATTGAGATGAATGAAATTAAAAAAGAAAGATATAAAATAAAAAAAAAAACTTAAAAATAGTTTACCTTTTCCAACCAATTATAAACTCAAAGTAATACCTACATACAATAAATTAACGGTATTTATTTAAAGAATAAAGTTACTAGTCGGAATGGGATATAATCACTCTAAACCCGATATACATATGAAAGTAGAGTATATATTATAATGATAGAAACGAGCTCAATTTCACCAATTTCGAATTCGAAGTATTGGACAATTTTGAATTTTTTTTCTTAGTTTTGAAAATAATGTTCGTTTCTATCATAAGTTGGAACAATCTTTTTCCTCGGCTTATATATAGTAAAGTACATAGTATGTAAACAATACAGGACATTTGAATGTGATAAATAAGAATTTATGTTTCTTACGACAAGCATAAATAGTACAACAATATACAATGTAAGCATGGATAATAAAAGAATTAATAAAAATCTGTTCGGATGTGTTTGTATTTTTTCTATTGGTTTTGCCGACGACACTTATGTTGGAAAATGTATGATACGCGCAGCATCCAAGGCACATGAAATTTGAATTGTGATCGTATAATGTAGAATGTAATTATGTGAAGAATTGATTCTGATGTTTGTGGTTTTGATTTGTATGTACGCACGATGATGAATTTGTGATATTTAGATTTGTGTGATTTGATAACATCTTGTTTGAAAAAGAGAAATGATATTTTCGCTGAGTTTGTCGCAAAACACCATGCTCTGTAATTGTAGAATATAAAGAATACACCCAGAAGAGTACTTTTCAACATTCAGATACAATATGAAGACAACAAAAATAGCAAAACAAGATGTGTTTAATCCACTGTCATAAACGACGATGGACCTTCATACTATACTTAATTTTGAATTGATGTTGTAACTACTCCATAAAAATATGCACTTGAAGAAAATAAAAACTTGAATTTCTGAATGTATTCTTTAATGTCAGAGGGAAGAAATAAAGGAGGGTAGAAATAATTTGGTTGAAAGTTGAAAAGAAATGTCGACAAAATTTGGAAAAATGTTGAGATTTTTTAAAATGCCAATCAAATAAGGTTTATAATCAAACATATAATATTTTTCTAATCATGCCAAATATTTATAAAAAATCATATCATATGCAAGCAAATTTAAGGAGAAAGAAAATTCATTTATAGTATATTATAATAGAGTATACATAAGACTTGAAAACATAGCAAAACAGAAGATACGTAAAAGTAAATAAAAAAGAAGCCTTTTTTTGGAGCATGGTGAGCTTATGTTGCAGCTGAGGCAATAAGTATATGCACTTTTAGACATGTGGTAAACAAAATGCTCAGCATTAGACTTACCCTTTGTTCTGCTGGCAATAAAAGACCTTTCTCGGCGGCCTTAACAAGATCCATATTGTTTTTACTGTCTGATGGGTCGTTAATGCGTCCTTCTGTGGGGTCTATTAAACCGGATTGTATGGCTGTAGTGAGCGGTATGATTTCGCCTGTTGTTGGATTTCTAACCACTGTTGAGGAGGGATCAATCAAACCACTCGTTATTGTTTCGGCGAGTGAGAACTTTTTACGTTTTATAATATCGGGATTCATTTGGAAGGGATCGACAAAGCAGCCATTGGTAGGATTGTAAAGGTTAAAGGAAATAGCTTCGAGTAGACCAAAGGAACGTTTAGGCGTAACAATCAAACCGTTATCATAAGCCTCACTTAGTGAACACAATTTTGACGTTTTTGTATTCAAAACATTCGCCTTGTTGGCATCTATTAATCCTTTGCGGAAAGCTTCTGGTAAACGTACTAACTTTGACTTCGCCAAGTCCTTTATAAGGGCAGAGTCTGGATCTATAATGCCCATCGTGGTGGCATCTTTCAGGGAATACATTTTCAGTTCTGTTTCTCCTAATTCGCCACTATGGTCAGTTTCATGAACAATTTGTTGCTGAAGTTCTTGATCTGGATATTTCAGCATGCCTGTTTGTAGATCCAAGATTTTGCTTTCGGCAGCATAATCGAACGTTATGGGTTCTCTTACGTATACAATTAAGTTTTGATCAAACGCGAAATATAGTGCTTTCGGATCAACTAAAGTTCGCTTGCTCAAATCGAGAGTATTGTTTTGCATTGCAACTTCAAATGGCAAAAATTTAAACGTTTCGAAATCGCGAACCAAAGCGGTTTTTGGGTCAATTATATTATACTTTATAGCTTCTTCTAAAGACATTTCTCGAGGCTTACTGACGACAACGCTAACTGGTGTCTGACTTAAGAGTTCGACACTTTCTTGCCGTTTTACTACTTCTGTGCGTTCTGTTAAAGGTTTTGAAATAGTAACCAAAATTCCACGTGATAAAGCAATGTCGTAATTATAAGCAGATTTTGATTTAGGGTCGAATACGCGTCCCTTAGCTACATCAACATCGCCGTTTTCAATGGCCTCATTGAGTGGCAGTTCTTTACCTGTTACATGATTCTTAAAAACAGTAGTAGCAGGGTCTATAAAACCATTTTGAATGGCTTCTGCTAAATCACAAAAATCACCCGTAGTGGGATCACAGAACTTTCCAGTTTCTGGCCTAAATAATTGCATACGCATTACGAGTTCTAAGCATAAAAGCCTTCGGTTCGAGACTATCAAGCCTCTTGATCGTGCCTCCTGAAGATCTATTTGTTCGGAATCTCCTAAATTGTAACATCCATTAGTGTCATCTATTATTTTGTCTTTAAGGGCTTGAGCTAATCTAACATACTTTCCGGTTTTATTATTCTTCACTAAGCTAGACGACAGACTAACGACGTCTTCAACACAAGCCTCGTTCAAATTAAGTTTTCTTCCTGTAACTGGGTGGATTATTTTACGTGTTGTCCTGTCATAGAATCCCATTGCCAGCAGTTCGTATAAGCCAAAACTGGCATTTTCTATATCTACGATAAGACCTAAACTTAAAGCTTCGTTCAATGACACAAATGTGTTGCTACCGGGTTCCCGGAAGACCCCTTCCCTTCTATTTATAATACCCATTCGACAAGTTTCTGTTAAATTGTACATTTGTTCTTGTAATTCGTCAAAGTAGCAAGGCAACTGAGGATTTATAACAAAGCTACGTATGCTCTCGAGTAAAGTTATTTTGCGTCCACTCTTGGGATCGGTAAGTTTTCCAGTTTTTTCATCAAAGAGACCTTGGTGCAAGGCTCTCTGTAAGCTTAAGGGAGCTTGTGTGTCAATAAGAATACCAACGTCAAAAGCATGTTTAATGGTAATCTTTTGGTTGTTGTAAACCAATTTAGCATTATTGCCGTCGATAACACCGGATTCAGTGGCATGAGCCAAGTTAAGTTGTTTGTATAAACCGGTGTTAAAGTCACGTATCTGAACACTGTCGCCATCGAGGAGATTGGAATCTACAGCCTCGGCAAAGGAAAGTTTCAATCCCGTTTTTGGGTCCATAAAACTACCGTCGACTTCATCGTAAACGTTTTTGATGACCGCCTCGATTAGACGCAAAGGTTTCTTTGCTTCGAGAAGCACACCTCTATCGAAAGCTTCTTTAAAGTCGATGGGCTTGTCCTCGTTGTCTTTAACAGTGCCGCGTTGACTGTCAACAATGCCAACCTGAGCAGCTTTTTCAAATGGCAATACTTCGCCCGCTACATTCACAATGGTCGAATCTGGATCCAATATTCCTCTACGAATAGCACGTTCAGTTGAGAGTTTTTCACGTGTAATAGTGTTACTGAATTCTCCAGTTTTAGGATCATATAGGCCACGGTACACAGCATCTGGTAAACTTCGTTTGCGTTTTGGAGGAATTAGAATACGATTTTCAAGAGCTTCATTTAATGACAATTTTGTTCCGGCAAAAGGATTAATAACGAATCCACCTACAGGATCAATATACCCCTTGGAAATTGCTTCCGTAAGCGAAATAATCGATTCAGTTTTTGGATCTAAAAGAACCAATTCGTCAGCGTTAATTAGTTTAAGAGAAATTGCAGATTTAAGATCTACTCTCTTATCGTCAATATTGAACTTGGACGTATCGGGATCGTAAAGTCCCCTTAAAAGGCAATCGACCAATGATAGTGGTTTCTTCGTGCTTATCAAATATCCCTTGACAAAAGCTTCGTCTAATTTGATGTTAGGACTGCTTAAGCAACCTCTTACTGTGTCTAGTAGACCTTCTTTAGCTGCTTGTTTTCCGGGAACAATTATATTCTTTTCATCGTCTTTAACTAAACAAGAATCTAATTCTACGAAGCCGTGTTCAATTGCTTGTTGAAGTAGAATTTCTTCTCCAGTAGAAGGATTTAAAATTTTGCCTGATTTCGGCGAATAATATTCTCTTTGTAGCACTTCAGGTAAACTCCATTTAATACTATCTGTTTTAACTAATTTCTTTTCGACACCAACATCGAATGGTACCAATGTGTTCGTTTTAGTATCCTTTATTTTACCTGTTTCGGCCACTACTAACTCGTCTTCAATAGCACAATCTAGTTTGATTTCTTTTTGGGAAATTGTATCGACAATAAGAGATATTTTTGGGTCGACAAGACCTATTTCTATGGACTTTTGCACATCCACTTGAACATCGGACTCCGAGTCATATAGTTTACCAGTTTCGGGGTCGTAAAGACCTTTACGGACAGCTGCCTCCAGGGAAATGGGTTTTCGTGCTCCAGGCACCAAAAAGCCCAATTTAAATGCGTCTTCCATTGGAATTTCTTTAAGTGTCTGAATATCAATAACAGTACCGGCCTGCATATCCACAACTCCCAACTCAATTGCCATACGCAGTGGAATTACTTCACCGCTTACTGGATCTCGTACCGATATGGACTGGATATCAAGTAATCCATTGTTGATAGCATCAACAATCGAACAAACTCGACCATTGTCCAATATTACTTTTCCAGTTGCAGGATCGATTACATTTTCAATAGCTGCAGGTTTTTCCTTTTCCGGGTTGGCACGGATGATCCAATTGCGGGCTACACATTCAAAGAACGGAATCTTCTTGCCGGTTTTTGGATCGACCATATGACCGGTATGTCTATCAAGTAAAGGTCGTTCTAGAGCATCAGTCAAAGTTTCATAGTTGCCTGTACTAAAGTTTTTAACAAGTATTGTTTCTGGATTAAATACATTCATTTCGAAAACTAACGTATGGAAAGATACCTTCATGCCTGTCGATGGGTCAATGAAGTATTGATTCTCTGGGTCATAAACATTCAATTCACTTAAATGTTCGGGACTTAGTTCATCGTCTATGTCTACTAGATAAGTTAAAGATTGCAAAACTACTAATTTATCATCTAAAATCTGGACTTCATCTAATGGACTAAGCTGTTCATCCTTTAATAACTCACTAACACTCTGATCTTGTTTTTGACCATCAACTACAACCTTACATTCATCGGGCGATATTAGATTTTGAGAAATTGCATCGCCTAAAGCTAATGTTTGAGGAGGTATGGCAGTTCTCAATGGAACGTTTTCTTGTATGACATCAGTTGATTCTGGTTCTGTAACTGAAGATTTATTTGGCTCGTTAATAGTTGAGGATGTGGTAGAGATGGTTGTTGTTGGTTTTGAGATAGGTTCTGATGGTTTATCGTCTTTTTTCAGAGCATCAACAATTGCTTTTCCCGCTAATACAGGTGCACCAACGATCGCCAAAGCACTAAGTTTGGCAGCATCTTTAACATTTTGCAACATATTACTACCATGTTTTGGATCATCTTTTTCACCTTGTATAAAATCTACTATATCTTGATGCTTTGGTTCTTTAATCGTTGCTTCAGGTTTAACTTCCCCTACAATTTCGGCAGCTGGGGTAATTGATGATTTTCTTCTTTGTGCTGGTATTGGTTTCTCAGATGAAGTTGTGTCTTTGTTAACAGTTGTAATATCAGATGATTCTGTCAAAGGTTCTTTATTTTTATCGTTCTGATCTGTAGTTCCAGGTTGCGAAGACATTGTAGATAATAAAGAATTATAGTTATTTATTGTTTTCAATTTATCTGTTTCATTGTCTAGATTTTCTTTAATAGTATCAACTTGTTCCATATTCTGATCTAATTCTGATTTTTCCATTATTTGCGGTTCAACAATTTCCTGCTGCGGTACATTTTTCGTTTCTTTGGCATCTGTTATTTTGTCAGCTTGTTCATCTATGAAAGCAGCAGGTTTAGAATCGGATTGATTTGTTTCCAATATTTCAACCCTAACCTCGTTATTAAATGGTGCCAATGGTGCGTCATATGGTTTATTCGTGGTAGTCATTTCATGTTTAATGAAATCTGTCACAACACTTTGTTTCTCATGTAAAGTATCTTCAATATTAATTTGAGATTGATCAATAGTTGTTTTTGGTATTTCCGTGTCTTCTTTAGCATTTTTCTTACCTTCTTGTTTATTTAAAATGGGTTCTGTAACAGTTTCTGATGTTGATTCTACTTCAGGAAGTTTAGAAATTTCGCCTGTGTCTTTATTTGGATCGTTTACAAATTCTGCTGTTATTTTATTTTGAATATTTTCTTGGATGCTTTCTGGTTTTAATTCACCTTTAGTTTGTTTTTCAACACTTTCATTATTGAACGATTCTGGGACACTTTCCGAAGTTATTTTCGCTGTAGTTTGATTTAGAATACTTTCTTCAATGACTGATTCTTTAATTGTCTCGGAAATGTTTTGTATTTGAGGTTGTTGAGAAATTTCTTTATCTTTTTCGGAAGAAAGCTTCTCTTTAGTATGTGTTTGAACACTTCCGTCTTCACTTGCCTTTGGCACTTTTTCAACTTCCTTTTGTGCTTGTTCAACGACTGGGACGTTACCCGATTCCGATTTAATTTCATCCTCGATCTGTTTTTTAATATTTAAGTCTGAAACTGGTACTTGATATAATTCCGATGATCTATCATTTTCAGTTTCCTTTTGTTCTGATTCGTGTTCCTCACGTACTTCTGGTTCATAAAGTTTTGTGTCTTTATATTCCTTTTCTTCAGTGGTTATCGTAACTGGTGTGCTTGTTTTTGCAGGACTATCTATCAAATTTTGGGCATCCGTTTGTTTCTCATCGGATACATATGGTGTTACTGGAGCATTCTTTAAATCGAATACTTCGGTTATTTCATTTATTGGATCAGTATTTTTAACAGAAGTTTCCGTAGTTATAACCACAGAGGAAATTTCTCTTTGTGGTATGCTGTCAGTGAAGATATTTGGTTGTTGTGGTACTTGCTGTTGTCCATTTTTCTCTTGATTTATGAAGTTGGCGGTTGTACTATTAATGAAATTTTCTGTATCTTTAATAAGGTTTTCCACCAAATCAACGTTTTGGGGTTCGGTAGATTCTTGAACAGTTTTTGAAATTTCATCTATTCTACCTGTAAAACTATTTTCTGATTGTGTTGTGATTGTTGTAATAGTAGAAGTAGTTGTTTTGCTTGATGTTAATATTGGTTGAGATTGATTACTTGTTGGCAATATAGACTCTGCAACTGGAGACTTTGTGTCGTCTTTTGGAAGTGTTGCTTTTGAAGGAGAAACTTCTGTAGTGGCTAATAAAGGAACTTCTTTTTGTGTTTCTTCTGAGATTTTTGTTGTAGTCGTCTTTACTAGTTGTTTAATTCCACTAACAATAGCACCTCCGGCTAAAACTGGAGCAGCAACTATACCTAATGCTCCAATTTTGGCAGCTTCTTTAACCGTATTCAGGGTTGAAGATGCAACATTTTGCTTTGGAATATCCGATTGTTGTAATATTTCATCAGTTTGAACTTCCATTGTTGTTGTATAAGGGAAAGATTCCCTTATCCTATCTGATGTTATAGATTTTGGAGTTTCTTCCAAAACTTTGGGTTTACCATCCTCGAGGAATTTGGTCGTAACTTCCGGTACATTATCTTTATTTTCGGTTACAGAACGTGTTTCTTTTGAACTTTCTTCTTCTCTTAAAATTCCAATAGCTTTGGCCTCTTCAATTGAACAAACTTCACCAGTTTTAACATTTTGCACTTCATTATTGGATATTAAAATGTAGCCTTGAATAAGCTCAATAGTCTTTGTAGTAACAGTATGAACTGCCGTTATGGTTTCCATGACTTCAGTTCTTGGAAGTGGTTTTTGTGTAATAACAAAGTCAGATATCTGTTTAACAACCAATTGGCCATTTTCCAAGGCTTCGCGAATGGGAAAACTTTCATGATTTTTGGGATGCTTAAATGTTTGATCCATGACACTAATAAGACCTTGTTCAACTGCTTTATGAACTTCAATAGCATCTGCCTTTGGTGGATATGGAATGGACATAATAAAATCATCATCAATGGCTTGTTTGAGAGGAATATCTTTATTATTTTCTGGATGCACAATAATAACTTTATCGGGATTTAGTAGGCCTCTCTCAACAACAACAGGGAATGTCATGCCTACGGGTGGTATGGTCACAACTGATTTCTGTTCGTCATATTTGCTATCAAAAATATCAGCAGATAATGCCTGAGCAAAATTCAAAATCTTACCATCGACGTTAAATGTAGATTTGTCTTGGTCTATGACATTCTTTTCGATGGCTTCTTCAATTGTACACTTAGTTGGTCGTTTAAGCTTTGAGTAAGGATCCAATACTTCGCATACTATCGCTTCCCTTATATTTAAGCCATAACCACTTTCTGGATGTACAATGGTTTGGGTTTTCGTGTCTATCAGACCCTGTTCCATTAGCTTGGGAATAGAGAGAGATTTTGCTAAAGGTATTAAAATGTGATTGGTTTCTTCCGAGTCAATAATATTTTCTCTTACAGCTTCAGCTATATTCAAGGTACGATTACGGTGTGGATCAACAATCTTTCCACTATTTCCGTCGATTAAACCCTTTTCCAATGCTTCAGAAATAGTTATAACCTGGTTCTTTTCATCCAAAAAGTTGCGTTTGTCCTCTAGGATATCTTTTGTTTTTTCATCAATTATACCCTTTTTAAATGCATCAGTTGGTTTCAAAATTATCTTACGCATTTTTTGCAGTACAACAACCTTTTCTTCACATGTGTCGCTCTCGAAAGATTTTGTTTTGGACAATTGATCTCTTGAGACAATGCCACGCTCATAAGCAACTTCAACTGGGATTTGTTCCCCTGTTCTAGGATCTGTCACGAAGCGAATAGTACGCAAAGCCCCTTCCGCTGCTACGAGAGGAGCACCCGAAACAATTACAAGCCCCTTTTGAATGGCTGTCAGGATATCAACGGGATAGCCTTCTTCTGTCATAATGGTTGAATTTTGAGGATCATAAATATTTCGTGTGATTGCATCATTTATTGAAATTAGTAATTTACTATTAGGATCCAGAATTTTGATTAAATTTTCATCTATTAAACCATGCCGAGCAGCATCAAAAATATTCTCTGTTTGGCCGTTATGCGTAAATATAACTAAAGCCGTAGAAGGGTCGTATATAGCACCAGGTGCAATTTGCAATGGTTCGGGCGAAGTTAATTCGCGCTGTAATGTCAAGACTTCAACGAACTTTGGAGATGACTCCGATGAAAGTGGTGTAGATATTTCGACAATTTCGGGCATGTTGTTTATCTTACTAATACGTAAAATACATTGTTCCCTAGCAGATGTTTTTGTCACTGGTACAGGTTCCAGAATAATTTTATTTTCATTAATAGCTGAACGCATTGTTTGTACTTCTTTGTTTTTATTTGTATAGTTTCCGAACGAATCTAAAATGTCTCTTTCAAAAGCATTGCGAATAGACAGTTTTTCGTTTGTTCTAGGATCTATAACTGACACAGATAAACTATTGATAATGTATTTCGTAATACACTCTTCGAAACTAACAACTCTTTCGGTACTCCTAATGTGGAAAACACCTGTATCTGGATTGAAAATACGCTGTTCAATTGCATCTTTTAGAGGCCAGCCTCCAGGAGGCAATTCTATAATCTGTCTTTCTTGTACATTATTTTCTACATAAGATGTTTTCTCACTGTGTATAAAGTCTGTATTAATCTTTCCGGTTTTCAAAACCTCCTGAGCTATGGGAATCTCTACCGATTTTTCTACAAATTTCTGTGTATTCATTTTAATGGGTTCCGATTCAGGCACTATTTGTTTAGTAACAATAGTAATGGTAGATTTGGTTTTCTTACGATTTGTTGGTTCAGGCACAGGATCATTGGCATCTGGTTGTAAAAGTCCATAGCTAAGTGCTTGTTGAACTGAATAAATTTTACCAGTTTTAGGATCTTTGAACAACTGTCTCTCCTCATCTATGAAACCTTGACGCACAGCTTCGGTAAATGTTAAAACTACATGTGTTTCTGTAGGTTCTTGGGAACCTGATCTAATTGTAACATAACGGTTAATTGTTCTTGTCACAGTTTCAGTCGTCAGCGTAATATTCAAAAGACTACTTAGGAGTAATGCGCCCTCGGGCGTTATAAACTTGCGTTCTATGGCTAAATCAAGAGGCACAGTTTCACCAGTCTTAGGATCTAACAAATAACCAGTCTTAGGGTCAATTAAATTGTGATAACATAGATCGAACACATTTAGCTCATTGCCACTGGCATTATGAACTCCAATACCCTTATTAAACATTTCAAAAACTTCAGGCCGTATAAGACCTTCTTTCATAGCTATTTCTAAAGGCACTTGTGAATCACGACTAGTTTCTAAAGCAAAACCTGTACTCTTACGGCGTAAGATTCCACGCGATGAGGCAACATTGAAACTAACAAAGTCATTGCTGACCATATCTTTAAAACCGTCTATATCAAAAATCGATTTTTGCGATACACTGCTTATTAAACCGCGCTCTACGGCCTCCGGAATTGACACTATCTCGCCTGTCATGAAATCCCTATACTTCGATTCAGCTGGCAAAACAATGCCATCTGCTATAGCCTCTTGAAGTGTGATCAATTCACCTTTACGTTTTGTCACACACTTCAAGTTGTTACCATCTACGACTCCTGATTCTATGGCCTGCAATATACTTAATTTTTCCCGTCTCATGGGGCTGGTTATTTTTGACTGTTTATCCATTAAATTTAAATCGCAAATGTCCTTAAGAGTGTATGGTTTGACAATAAGTTGACGATTCTTAGCCTCGACAAATGTCAGTTTTTCTTTAGTAACTTCATTCAAATACCGACCCGTTTTTGGATTTAAAATTCCCGATTTGAGAGCTTCGTTTAGTGTAATCTTGTTGTCGTTCTTAGCATCAACTACTTCACGTACATTGGGATCGATAAGTTGGTTTGCAATAGCCGAGTCAAGTCTGAATTTGTCACCCGAATTACGATCGGCTATCCATCCAGCCGTATCCACCAAGCCATGACCGATGGCATCACTAAGGCACAGGGCGTTCGATTTGATTGTCACCGACTCATGCCTAATAAGATACCCACGTTCATATGCTTCAGCCAGTGTTATTGTTTTGCCCGATTTCACCCGATACAGACCGGTCTTGGTATCCACATTTCCAGCAGAAATGGCATCGGCAATATTTTTAGGATTTTCGGCTTCTGTGGATTCTTCAATTGTTACCTTAATACGCTTCTCAGCTGTTTCATAGCCCGACTCGGCCTCACTGATCTCACGTTGTATAACTTCTAATAGAGAAAGTTCTCGCCCGCTGGCATCCCTACCAGCACCCGGCTCTAAGAGTTGATGTGCTAATTTGGCATCAATTAGCCCCTGTTTAACAGCCTCTTCCAACGAAATCCGCTTATCGTCACCAACGATCATTTCTCCTGTCCGTACATCCAATATTCGCATCTGTATGGCATCCCCAATCGTTAAAACACGTCCAGTTCGGGGATCCCTTATGCCTGTAATGTCTAGTAAATGTTTAGCATTGCCACCGAATTCGGTGCCAACATTCTCGTTTCTTGTCTGAACACGTTTAAGACTATGAATTTCGTTGAATTGTATTTGAGACTGTTTCGCTGGAACAGTCGTTCCATTAGTTGTGGTTGTGGTGTGTACATAGTCGCTAGCATCATAAACACTTTTTGTGGTTTTTGTTGTGCTAAACCTAAAACAATAAACAAAATGAAACAAAAAGTAGTCAATTTGTAAAAATGTACTTAAAAAAATATTCGTTAATTTTTAAATAAAAATATTATGTACGTATTCGCAACTGACTAATAACTATGGTAGTAGATATGTGTGTATATGTTACATTACTTACTGTGTTGTGCTGTATGAGGTGGTAAAGTGATCTTCATCGCGTGCAACGTAACCTTCGCCAGTAGGTACGTTGTTTGCGCCGAAATCTACGCGGAAAGTTTTGAGTGGTTTTTGCAAACTTTCAGCATATTGCTAAATGTAAAAAAAATAAATAAAATAATAATTATTTAACAATTTCATAATAAAAATGCAATTGTATACGAATTTGGATAACTTATAAAAACATTCACCCAAATTATTTGGTAATAATAATTTTAAAAATATTTACCTGAAATTCAAATGCAAAATTATATTCATTTTCTTCTGCCATTGGAGCAGAGAGATTTTATAATTTGAAAATAAATTTTAATAAGTCTAACTAGTATTGTGCTTTTCTAGGAACTTTGTTTGTTGCTTCAATAATATTTGAGTATTTAACATAATAGTTTTGAGCGTTCAGAATTTATTTATATTTAAACGATCTGAATGAACTTATGTTATATTTTCATTTTTTGTTTGTTTTATTTTTTTTTTTTTTGGTATTTTATATTTCTAATAATACACTAGAGAAACAAAAGGATATATATTTTAATAATTGTTTTATTTTTTGTAGGAATTTTTAATTTATACAAATGTTTGGTTTATGTATGTGCTCAAGAACTTCACAATAAGTTCAATGTTTTTTCTTGTGCATACCTAATAGATTTTTATTGATAAATTATTATTCGAGTACGTATGTATGTATGTAGTTGTATTAAAGTGAATAACTTTTGATAAGAAAGGTAAATAATATGCATTCCTCAAATTGACACATAATTAAATTTGTGAATTTTTTCCACTTGCTTTTATTAAAAATATTATTGATTGCCGAATATCTAGTAATATAATTAATTACAGATATCTAGTGGGCGGATTCTAGTTTTTCTATATCGAAAGAAAATTTCCAAAATAATGACTTCCTATGACAATTTATGTTATTTATTCTTGTTCCCACAGAATTATTAATATTTATTAGGATTTATGTCCTAATAGACAATATACATATTCCTAAATATAATGTTTATATAGATGAGGGTGTCCAAAAATCGTTCTTAATTTCCAATACCTGATAATAAAACTCATTTGCATTTAAAACCGCAAATGCAAAATTATTTCAAGGGATAAAATATTTGAAATCTATAGATTAGATAGATGACGCAATGCTTGAAAGTCTATTAAAAAAAACACAAAAATAACAAATCATTTCCACGATTGTAAACTACACTTCAAACTAACAAGTAAAAAAATCATTAAAAAGTGACTTCATTCCTGTGTTTATGGCTGCTTGCAGGCCCTAAATGAAAATACAAATAAAAACAATCAAGATAAGAAATTTTATAAAAACTCAGACAATAACAAGAAAACTAAACGAGTTGTTTTATAAACGCCACAACAATGACAATAAAATCCCGGCATTTTCCCAGAACATATACTTATTTTTTAAGAAATTATTATTTTTTAATTCTTAAAAACCATGTGCTAGCTGCAATTATTAAATGAATTTTGCATAAAAGTGTATTTTTTTTATAAAATCATCATCTTTGAAGATTGTAATTGGTTGTACTCTAGATATATTCAGTTTTAGATACATTGACCTTATAATAATGAAAATATTCCGGTTATAATTACGAAGTTTTATTTAAATTTTATTTTGCAGGAAAAATGCACAAATTTTATAATTGCACAGTGAAATGATACTGTTAAAAAGAACTGTAAAAAAAAATCTCAAAATTGAGCACCTAGATTCTGAAAACGCCTCTGCATTTTTCTTTTAATGATTAATATTGCAATTTATTTAAATTTCTTTGCATTATTACAACCATATGAATGTGAACCTTAGTTTGCACAATTGATTTCTTTTCATTTCATTTAGCAGCTATAAACAATGATTAGGAAAAACAGACTTTTAATTCTAACTAAAAATCTAAATATGACTAATAGTGTACTGTATAATATGTATGAATGTATTTAAAATTAATATTTTTTTAAAAATGAAACTAAAAAAAATGTTTAAAAATATTTCTTAAGGTCGCCCTCTTTAATCAATTTAAAAAGAAACCTACAACAAAATGTATTCATATAAAATACAGTGTATCAGTTGTATAGTGGAACACTACAGAATACATTTAGACTAAAAACTATAAAAACATGTTTTTTCTATTAAAATTTTAGCAAATAAAAGAGTTATAAACAAATTATTTATAAAAAATATAAATTTTTTTTATCATCATCTTTATATTTTATTGTCCTTTTTATTTAAGTCCTAAAACTATGGTATTTGTGATTTAGTATAGCCGGTAGTGCGGTGTGTTAATCTATCCCTCTAGGGTTTGCGATTTCTTTCCCACTTGTTTTACCATAGATCAAACAATTTATATTAATCGGGTCACAAATAAATTTATAGGAAAGGGAATTTATAGTGCGATCATAAAGATCGAAATATTTTAGCCTAAATTTATAATTTTTAATGTTTTTCCCCATGTCTCATTATAATTTGAAACCACTGTATATAACAAATAATAACAAATACAACAGAAATAGCAACGCAAATATGTATAACAACAAGAACAACCAATCTAATACATTAAAATATTAAAAATAAAGGCAAATGATGTCATCATCGTCATCATAACACACACTTGATCTCACACGCCGCAAACTGTGTTTTTAATAATAATGATGTTTGTTAATGATTTCAAAACAAGTTTCGGTACTAAAACAAAATTACTACTAAATGTACCTACTCGGGAACAACACTTTTCTACGATACATTTGTTAATTAAAAAAAACTTTACAAAACAACATAGACAGTCATTTATTTAGTTTGTTTCTATTTTGTTACTTTAACAGTAGTTCCCATCGCAATAACTTGGCTAACACACGAAAAAGATTAAGAAAAAAAAACTTAAATGTTTATTATTTTTTTGGCTACTTGGCAACTTGTGGCACAACGAGCCAAAAAGACAAAATGGAATTTCGAGGAAAATATGAAATAATTTCAACTACAAAATAAATAAAAATAACACAAAAATTAAATAAAATAAAATGGAAAGGAAAAGTGACTAATTGCCTTGAAACAAACTAATAACAAAAAAAAGCCGACACATCTTGATGAGACTAACTAAATAGAAGACGAAATATAAAAAAGAAATAAATAATTTTACTCATTCATTCATTCATTGTATCTAACACACATGTCCATAATGTTCATGAAAATTTATTTTGCATGTGTCTGACTGAGTTGTAGTTGTTACGAAATTTGTTGTTAATTTTTCTATTCTTTTGAAATTTCAAATTATAAAGGGCATCTTATAGAATGAAGAAATGTATACAAATATTTTACTAAGCTTCTTAAAACTGAAATTGTTGGATTTGGTAGAATTTTTGGCTATCATTACAACTATAGTTTAATATATGTATGTATGTCTGTATATCAAAGATGGATCAAGATATATCCGATATTAAACTTAGAACTTTCAGTTAACTAAACAAATTCGAATTTAGTGTACCTGAAACGTTTAAAAAAGTAAAGAGTTGTTGGTTTTATGTTTGGCTGGATGAACCTTTTAGGGCCATTTCAAAATTGTATAACTTTTTTTATTTGGAAAACACAATGCATTTCCGAGTACCGTTAAGGGTTTAATATTGCTCGATTTGATTTGAATTTTCAGGGCTTGATTATACAGGTTAACAAAGGTTTAACCCAGAGACCAGAGTATACGTTTCTATACGATTAAGCTGCTCTGAATAATTATAATAACATAGGACTGAAAAAAGTCAAAACAACGGGACTAAATTATACTTTTCTAAGGGATTGAGCTGCACTAAAAACCGTTACTATACAATTTTAATCCGGGGGTTCTGCGTTGAAGTCCAAGCCAAGAAATTGGGCTACTTCTACTGCATTAGTTCATAATTACATTGGGCTAATATAGGTAGGGTGGTCTAAACAGTTGATATGTGGTGGATATCATCATCGGAGGGTCCTCCCTTTCCTTTTTTTAAGGCTGACTTCCAAAACGTCAGTTGCTTTGTATACGAACAAAGTATAGTGTTTCACAACGTCGCCGTACAAAACATTGACAATGCACACTGTTTCAAAACGTCATCGACAAGTATTAGAAACGCAGCGAAATGGCAATCAGCTCATCAGTTTTAAAGTCGATGCTTGTTGAAATTATTTGCTAAAACTACACAAACAGCTGACTTACTAAAAACAATACTTAGCATCTTCTATATTTTAGAACGTGAAAATAACCAAAGCATCGTTGCAATGTTTTGAAACTTTACATGTGTACAAGATTTAAATACCTCAGTGAAATTGTGTCTAAACTTTGCATTGGTACGTTTTGGAAGTTCAATTAAATTACGTTACCTAAAGTTTGAACCTACTATTAACTCTGATTTTCGATAGTTTTTGCCATGTCTTTACGACAAACTTATAAGTCAGAACTTCAGTTTTTCCTTTAATAATTTTTTTTGGTTTGGATATCGCCTCTATTTGTTGAGATAAGGCCCGTTGAAGTTTTTGAGGCAAAATCGATTTTTTGAGAATTAATGGTTGTTTAACTTTGGAATAAGTTATCTCAAAAAAGGAACAAGATATAATTGTGGATAAAACATTATTTGGAAGCCAAAGGATATCACTTTTAGAAGACATAAACAATGTTATATATATATAATGGAGGCTTTGCGCTGTTATAACAACTTAAAATCGCAAAAAGGGCTTATAATATAAGTTTTATATCTCGAAAATCTGATTTAATTAATCCTTTATAAAAGTATAATTTACATCAAATTCGAACCAGTGTCACAGGTGGGAATCGAACCCACCACCTCCTGTCTACCAGACTAGAACGCTAATCACTAAACTACCGGAGGCCAGGTTTTCCACTTTTTTCAAATTTCTCAACTTGTGTTTATATTGAATCAACTGTAACAATTATCCATATTGTAGTCTTTGAATAATTACAAAAAAAACATTAAAAACTAACTTTTAAGGGCCTGAATTATTCGAAATTTATTTAAATTTAAAAATAAATAGTTTAATAGGTAACTAGAATATGAAGTTGTTGTAAAAGAGTTTCTCAACATATGTCAATAAGTTTCCCTTTTATAACTACCTAATTGTAGAATTTTATTTGGGCATAAAAATGTACTTTGTGTAAATACACAGTACATGTTTAAAATATTTAATTAAATACTTAAAACTGCAAAACAATGAAAAGAAATTTCGAAGCACAAAAACAACTAATCGTAGCTCTTGCACTAAATAAAAAGTAAAATACATAAATGTGGGCTTAATCAATAAAAAGTTAAAGAATTAAAAGCATTATACCAGTTGTTTTTGTTGTTTAATACAACCACTATGTTTAACATTTACTATAATAACAGCTGTTTTTGCAGTTATTCCATTTACAAAATCAGTGTTGCCAGTTATGCTAAAAAAGTAAAATAATTTCCTTAAAATTATTTCAAATTTCGAAACTTGAAATCATTAAAAATTTATAAAAATATTTAGTATAAATTGTTGAAACTATTTAATGCATTTTAATTAGAATCTAAATCATGTAAAAATGTAAATAAATTTGAGAAACCGACAACCCTGAAAAGTTTACTACAATTTGACAGAAAAAGAAAAGAGAACATTTTACACATAAATGAGAAAGAAAGTAAGTAACATACACTTATGCACATGTATATGTATGCAAGTATGACTCTGTTTATGTTGGAAAATGTTATTAAAAGGACACCAGAGTGCAACGTTACGTATAATTAACATACGATTGATTATATTGATATAATTTATAATTAATCTCATATATTTTTCTCTTTTTTTATAAAAAAATCATTGAAACTTTTTAATTGAACATAAAGAAATTTTTGCAAATCATTAACGGAATAGAAAAACAATAAACAGATTTTGCTTTTATAGAAAAATATTCAAAAATTACGAATAATTTCTTTCAACACTTGGAATTTTCAATGAAGGGTATATGCATATTATTGCAAGTTTGTTTATTTTCTCTTGTTGATTTAAGATAATTTGTACTTTTAAACAAATTTTTGTTTTAATTTCATTTAATTAAATGAAAAAAAAGTTAAAATATTAATGATTGTTTTCTTAATTTAACAAATATTTAATTTAGTAAGAAAAACAAAAACTGTCTTAAGAAAAGATAATGAAGGCTTTAAAGCAGAGAAAGTTTCTTAAAATAATTATAACAAAACAGGTAAACAAAAACAAATTATAGATATTAATGACTAAATATTTCAAAATAAAATTTATGGTTGTATTTCAAGTATTTTATAAAAACAAAGATAAAAATTAACACATTGTCAATGTCATACTAAAATCAAATTGTTCTATCTATAGAAATATTTGTTAAACCAACTCACGCAAAATTCAAATATATTTATATGTTTTTACGTTTATTTCTAAATATTCGGCAGTTTTTAATTAAAATTCAAATAATAAAAAAATGAAATAGTATGACAAAAACAAATTTAAAAGTCCACATTGCTAAAAGCAACCACAATGTTTTTTTTTTTTAATTTCAAATTCTTAAAAGGTTTTTGCTGACTTTAAATGTGGAAAAAATATCAAACGAATGTGGGTTTTTTGTGTGAATATTTGATTTAGTTTTGAAATTTATTGTGGAATTTGTTAAAAATATATATTTAAATTATTCTAGATTAGAGAATATGCTTTCAGTTAAATGACATCATAAAAAATATGTAATTGTTTGCTGGACTAGGTGACGTATACTTTATATTTGTTTATTTATTTACTTATTATTGCGTTCTAAAGACAACACACACAGATAAACATTTCAATTTCTTTTTAAGAATTTATTTTGTAATTTGTATTTTTAAATACTTTTATTAAACACACTTTTTCAAAAAAAACTTTTAATCACTCTTCAACATTTCGATTTCGTTTTCATTTCAATTTGTTGTATTAAATATTTCATGCGTGGCTCACTGACATTTCGGTAGTCATTAAGAGCTGATTTTATTTTTAATTTCCTTCTTTTTTTTATTCAACTTTTCTTTGGTTTTAGTCTGCCAACAAACAAAATTTATTTATTATATTTCTTTTTTGTTGTTGTTGTTATTAGTTAAACTATATGTTTTATGATTTTTAATATTTATTTTGCATACATATGAACAAACATATATATTTTTTCTTTTTTTTCTCTCTTTTTGTGGGAGAAGAAAACGCACGTAGAACAAATAAAATAGACAAAACGGAGAAACAAACGTCGTTACACAACCACGTCGTTATTTAGACTGATTTAAAAAAAACTTAATCGTCGTACTCAAACAGTCAAGCACCAGCACAGTGTGCCCTCTGTCTGTTAATCTAACAGAGCTTTTGTGATTTTATTATTTTTTGTTATTTTCTTTTGTTTGTAGTAAAAAATAAACTATTTGAAAATAGCAATATACTTTTGCAGAGAGCGTAAAGCTGTAAACAAAATTTACTATACATAGCTTGAGAAATTGTAGACGACTGTAACAATTTCTCAGACTCATTAAACGTTGGAAAACGTCAACAATTTAATGTCAACAAAGAATAGGCTGAAACCAGTGTTACCAGTAATTGTACATATAATTCGGTAGTGTATGGCATCTAATGACCCATCTGATAATTTCCGTTCTATTCTGGTGGAAAGTGGAATTATTTCAGTAGTTTTCTTCTTCAGAAAAAGTAAAAAGATAACCTTTCGGAATGAAAACACTGCCAACTTTTTAAAGTGGAAATATAAATATGTTTGTAATTATAGTTTCCTTTAATAATTCTAAAATTATTGGACTTTTCTAGAGAATAGACTGAACCCGAATCAGAGCTCAGAATTACTTCATCACATTAGGTTTTCGTGATATAATTGACAAAATTTTGAAAAAGGCACTTTTTGGCATTATTTGAGATATTATAACAGTCCACTTTATTTACAAAATCTAATGTCATCTGAAAGGCACATCGATGCTGGGCGATATGTATGAGAACTGTAAGCTACTATGACAAATTGGCTTCATAAAAGTGTAATTAGACAAATTCTAAATTATGCTTCAATAATCTGATGGACTGCTCTGGACAAAAAGTGTAATATCAAACTACTACAGGGAGTTCAGCGTACATGCTGCTTGGGTATAAGTGGTGCCATGTGTACAATTTCAACCAAGGCTCTGGAATATTCCACCAATTGAAACTTATTTAAGATATGAGGCGGCACTTATAGCCGAAAGGCTCATTACTTAAGGCGAACTGGCCAAAAGCGGTTATACTGGACACATTGGAAGGTTATACACAATCATCGGACGTGCCTGATCGCACACCAGACACAGAATATGTCGGAAACTTTGAAACGCTGATTCCAGATAGAATGTCTTGGTCAAGCGGAACATTAGAGCAAACACCAGTAGGAGTCCGTTGTTACACGGATGGCTCTAAATTGGAGGACAAAGTGGGCCTTGGGAAGGCAAAAGTCCGAGCAATAACCCACAGGGCTTAATACATTTACAGACAGCCAGAAGGCAATTAGGGCGATATCAGGTGATCGAATTAAATATAAGATTGTATTGGATTGTAAGAAAGCTTTAACTGATTATTCTCGCAGAGGTAAGGTTTACATCATATGGGTACCAGGCCACTCGGAGTAGTCGGCAATGAAAGGGCAAATGTAATAGGTTTAAAGAGAAGGGAGCTCGAGGTAGTTAACCTGACAAACTCTAAACCTTTCGACGCATCAAAAATATGGGTGAGAGAATCCCACAGATCCTATGGGGTGACCGTGATGAGAGTAAGACGAGAAATCTCCTGAAAATGAGCAAGTCTGAGGTATTCTGAGTGGACACGCAGGATTACGAGCACATCTATACAAAAGTGGACGTACGGATTCAGATGAATGTGGAGAGGACAGTCAAACTCTGGAGCACTTTCATTGCCACTGTCAGGCATTCGTCGAAGTTAGATCCAAGTATTTTGGAAGTAAGATTATTCCGAAAATAACATTCCTGACTAACACTGATTGGAAAGTTCTTAGGAATTTCGTCTAGGAAACTGAGTTTCTAAACATTGAAAAATAATACATTCAGTAAACCATTCTTTTTCATGAAAAGAAGCGAACAATAGCCCCGATATTGGCCTAGGTATATTTCTTCGGATTTGATGTAGTGTAGTAGGACCTTCAGGCGACATAATAATTCGCACTATTATAATAATATATATATAATAGTGAGAGATTCTCTGATTCGGAAAATGATTTAGAGAACATTTTTGCAGCTTTCCAATTTTCGATTTTAAAAAATAATTGTCATCAGTTGTATTCAATTTCAGCTCATTCGGCTACTGAATGTGGTTTAAAATTTTGTTACATATTCTGACTATATAGAATATAGTTTTGGTAGAATTGAAATTTATATTAAAATTTATCCAATTTTTATCTGAAAACACCTTATTCATTTGCATTATAGAAAAATGTGCTTTTTAATTAAATAAAATCTACGATGGCAACACTATTAAACTAATTGTAACACTCATTTAAAGTAAATATAAATACATACATATAAAAACGCCGGTAATTGAATCGTGATACTGACTGAAGTAGTTCTTCAACAATCGTTCAAATCTCTTTCTATGTTTGAAAACTTAAATTTCAAGAAATGAGTATTTCAATCTGTTTTATTTCTTTTTTTTCTAATTTTTTATACGTACGAATACTATGTGTTCATTAAACTAGGAAGTTTTGAATTGTGGCTAATATTGTACATAAGTAGATAGTTGTTATTGTATACAAAACATATTAGAATTCTTTAAAAATAATTTGGTAATAAACAGGTTACTTAGCCAAAAACAGAAAAAAATAATACAAATAAATAGATAAAAAAAATAAACAATGACAAAAACTTCAATTAAACATTTTTTTAAAGAAATTAAAATTCATGGAAACACACAATGTACGGCACGATAAAGTTGTGTTCGAAATTTAAGTGCCTGTAATATAACTTTTTTATATTGTAATGATGTCATTTTGAAATAAAGAAGAAAATACAAAAATACAAATTTACAAGCACTCTTTTTTTGTTATTCTTTGTTTACAAATAGACAGTTATTTGACCAAGTTCGTAATTTCAAAATTTTATCAATTCTACTGAAAGAAGATTTTCTTTTTTATTGTATGAAAGTAAATTTTTATAGCTTCCTATATGGTTTTATTAACAACAATTAAAAATGTTAAATTTGAAAAATTAAATGCTTATAGGTTTAAGAATAAATGTATTCTTTACTATAATAACAGTAGAAATATACAAAATGTAATATTGAATAAAATTAAATAAAGAATAGTAAGTTTGGTTATGATTTTAAAATCAATTTATAAGCTAATTAAGAAATTTCTTGATTCTTTTAAACTTCTTTGTTTTAAACTAAATACCTTAAATAAACTATAATAATTTACATAGAATTTAAGTAGGCTATTATGGTGATTTTAAACAGTTGTTTGCGGGTGGGTGAGAGATTTTTTAATTAACCATAAAAAGAAACATAAGAATGTATAAAAAGTATTTAAATTTATGAGGATCGGAATATACCGACATTATAATTATAGTCCACATAGTTAAAAAGAATAACATAAGTATTTACTTGTTAATTTTTTAACCTTTAACATTGTTAAATGCATTAATAATAAACAAAAGTGTTCGTTTTGTGTGTGATCAGCAAAAGAGAAAAATGATTAAATTAACCTTGAAAATTAATAACAATAATCCGCCACATTCAAAACAACAATAACAAAAAATATGTAAATTTATTTTTGTTTTTTTTTTTTATATAAAAACTCTCAATTTCAATTCTTAAAAAACTCGTATTATACGAGTGAGTATTTTATAGAGTAATGACATCACAACATCAGCAAGATCATTTAAATGCTGTCATCACGCACAGCAAAAAGCAATACAAATAAGTAGTATTATTAATAAATATTTATTAAATATGTAAAAAAAAAAAAACTTTAAAATAAAAAAAGTTCATTCCAAAAGTTGGAGGTTGAGGCGGAGATATAATAAATCACTTTCAACTTTTTAAACTACAAATATGTTTTAACCCGAATATGCTAAAAATTCTTTCTTTAATTTTTAAGGCCTTATTCATAAACAATATTTTTAGTTTATAAACGGTTTATAAATCAAATTTTGTTTTATAAACCTTTTATAGAATAAAATGTTGGTTATGAATAAGGGGTTAAATTAGTTAGTTAGTTTGAAAGGAGGATGTATATACATACATACATATATACATCAAATCCAAAGAAATACACTTAGGCCTCAATAGGGCCTGTTGTGCGCTTCTTATCCAGTGCCTCAGGTGGGAATCGAACCTATCACCTTCGGTCTACCAGGCTAGAACACTAACCACTACTAACCTAATATCAAAGTTTATAATTTTTATATAAATTTTGATATTCGTTTTAGGAATAGGTGTACAATAGGCGGATTTGAACAGTATTAGTTAGAAATTTTAAAACTTCAAAAATTCTTTAGTTAGTTTTAAAGGAGAATGTATATACATTTACTCCACTATCTAGCCTGTTATGTGCTTCTTTACCAGAGTCTTTGGTGGGAATCGAACCTTCCACCTCCGTAATGACAGATTACAGCACTACTAACAAACTAACCCCAATAAAGACCCCTTATCTCAGTGACACACAATGGCGAGTATTGCAGACATCCCAAAATAATGCACCCCGAATCGCAACCGGATGCGTCAAGATGACAAACGTGGATCACTTACACGAGCTAACCAGGATGCTGTCTGTCAAGCAACATAATGTGTTGCTGGCTAGACAATTCCTGGTGGCATGTCATCAGCCATTCATTCCCAACCATCAAATTTTGATGAAAGATCCCACCCCTCGATACATTCGGTCAGACTTTCGACGTTATATTACAGACATTCAGGACGTCATCCCATCTGACGTCGATAAATTGTCGATAATAAACGCGCAGAAGGCATTGCACCAAACGGCGGCCACAGAAGCCATTAGTGGCTACAGGTTCAATAAAGTCTTAAATCAACATCCATCCGCGATTTCGGATAGTGAGAGGCAATTACCCAGACAAACTCTTTCCAGACTCGCACAGTTAAGAGCCGGTTGGAGCAGTATTCTCAACTGCTAGCAAGAATGAATTGTTCTAGGCACCCTTAACCGATGCTCTGCCTGTCTCCAAATTTCTCACAATTTCTCCAGCTTCATATAACATCTCATGACACCAATAATAATTAATCTTATTGAATATTTTCAGAGAAGAAACTAACCTAGGCAGGTAGCCTGAAAAATTCCTTACAATTAGGAATAGGTAAAATATAGGAGGCTTTGAAGAGTATTAGTTTAAAATTTATAAACATTAATTAATTTGAAAAATTCCTCAGTCAGTTTAAAAGGGGAATATATCAGATATGAAGAAATACACCGAGGCCGCTATCGCTACTGTACTGCGTTCCTTTAACAGACAGAGTCTTTGATGGGAGTCGAACCCACGATCTCCGTACTAATAGACTAAAACAAAACCAAGTTATATTCAAGATTAAGTTTCGAAATTCAATTGAAAATGAACAAAATTCTTAAGATCTAACAATATTTGACTGTTGATTCGATTTGAAGTCAAAACATTTTCCAAAATGCGCATTTTCAATTAAAGTGAAAAAAAGTTACCCCACATCCTAATAGAATTATAAGTTGAATATTTTTCATACATATATCCACAATAATCCACTCATATAAAGATATTAAATTGTCTATAGTATAGCTAAATGATTTATAATTAAGAGTGTTTATCAAAGTAATTTTTTATTTGACACCACGATATTTATGATGTTATTGTATATTTTTAGATTAACGACGTCGTCATTGTTATTGATTTTTGTTTTGTTTAATTAATTAATGCCCAAGATGTGTTAAAAGTAAAAGTTGCAAATAATTTTTTTAAACCAATACACATAAAAATGAAAAATGGCAAATATAATTTTTAACTAAAAACTATATTCAAATTCTCATTTATCAATTTTAATCCCATATTTAAAAAGATAAAGTGACAAAATGAAGGTGAAATACAGACAGACAACAATACGTTAAATGCGCTTGTATGCAGTCATTTTTTTATTTTAAAAACTTTTAAAATAGTTTAAAAACTTAGAATATTGAAGAGGTGAAAGACTGTTAATTGATTTTGTTTTTTTTTTTGTCGGAAATATCTCTATACTATTTGTTTAAATTGGTTGTTGTATTGCTTGATTAAACAAATAAATAAATAAATAATAACAACTTGTTTTAAATTAAATGAATGCTTAATAATACAGCAGCAATAAATTGTTCAAAACTTTTATGCTCGAATAAAATAGTTGATCATTTAAACAAGTTTTGGTGTTTTTGTTTCTTAAAATTTTTTTTTTGCTTAATTTTAATTTATGCAAATTAAAAAAATCTAAATAATTTATATATAACTAATTTTAGTCACATATTTTAAATTAATTTTGATTGGAGTTGAGATAATTTTAAATTTTATGCGTTTTAAATTGTTTATTCGTTTTTTTTTTTAGAAATATTCAAACGAAATGTAAAGAATTTACATTTGAATTAAAATTTTAAATAAACGATTATAACGGCTGTATAACAGAAAAAGATATTTGAAAATAGGGACAGGAACTTTCATAGAGTAATATTCACAAATATAGAAAAATAGTTTTAGTTCCATAACTCGTTTTAGAACGCATCTAAATAATCTATAATTGATTTTTAATGGGAATTGTCACCTAAGGAACTGGTTCTGTGGAATCCAGAACATCAATAGAACTGTTCTCAAAATTATTTTTAGGGAATTTTATCACATTTCTTGAACTGGTTCAAAGAAGTTGTTTTGGAACTTGTATGCTATTCCATAGTACTATTGTAGTATAAATGTATGACTAGTCCAAATAAACTTCTAATTGGAACTGATTACAAAAGTAATTGCGATACTACTGGTTCTAAGGTTACAGTTGAAGAATCTGAAGTGATTCTAACTTCAATCGTTTCACAACTAGTTACCGTACAACAAGTTCTAACATGTTTCTAGGATAAAACAATAAATTTTATCTAAAATTCCAGGTTATTTACTTAAAATTTCAAATATTTTCAATAACATCGACTTAATTAAATAAATATATAATTTTGCAAGAATCAGGTAAATATTTTTTTTTTCAAAGTGAATTTATAAAAAAAAATGATCAACTTACCAAACCATCACTGCCATTTACCTCAATGGCAGTTTTAAGACGTTGTGATAATTGTTCCAATAGTCGATCGTATTTCGTATTTAATAAATCCAAACGTTGGCTGTAATACTGTGTGGCACCGGGATCACTTTCGGCAGGACGCAAATCTCGTCGTGGTGGAGCGAAAGATGGTCGCACCTCTAGCAACCAATCGATGAAGCGCAGACATTTACCATCGTAAATCTTTACGTTTGTTGTTCATGATGTTTGTTGTATATTTTGTTTGTTGTTTGTTTATTTGGTTTTGGGTTGATTTGTTTGTTAAGTTATATATAATATATAATAATGTTAAGTTTTGTTAGGTTAGTAAAGTAATATTTCATTATTAAATTATAGATAAATTATTAAGATTTTATTGTTTATGAGTAGAATATTTGGTGAATATTGTGAGAGAATAATTTTCTTTTCATATTTAGTGCTTTTTATTAAGTTTAATTTATTTTAAATAATTATTAATTTTGAGTTTTTATTATTTTTAATTCAAAGTTATTAACGCACCGCAAACCAGAGTTTTATTATGGTTTGTTAATTATTTTGTTGTTGTTTTTAATAAAATTTTAAGTTTTGCTTATTTAAACAATAAAAAAAGCATTAAATATACCTTTTACAAGATAAAAAAGATTCAAATGTTCTTACCCAAAACATTTAAATCTTTTATCAAAACTATTTCAAATTCAACAATGTTTCAGGGACAGTCAGATAGTGAGAGAGACAGAAAATAGAGGAAAAGAAGAAATAGTTCAAGTTTTGTGATCATTTACCTTTGCTTCTCTTATAAGTTTTCCTCCAGCCAAGTTGACATTTTCGATTTTAGGTTTTCGTTCGATAGCAGCTCCCAGCAATTTCTTTAGTTGTTAAAGTTTTGTTTTTATTTTTTTATTTTTTGAATTAAAATTGTTTTTAAAAAAACATTTAGAAGGTGAAGGAGAAGTAGTGGTAGAAGTTCAAGTTGTTTGTTGATGATGGTGACCATGGAGTCCATGGTTTGTTTAATTTAAGGAGTTTTAAATTTGTTTGATTTAATAAGTGTGTATTGATTTTTTGGTAATATTGTTTTTTGTTTTTGTTTTTGTGTTTGAGTTTGAGTGGTGTGAAAAATACAAAAAATTAGACAAAAATACAATTAGTTTAAACTTTGACTACAATTGTTTAGTGCAACTTAAGAGTAAAACAAAACAAATTAATACAAAATTAAAAAATTATTTAATACAAAACAAATAACTACAAAAATTCAACTACACAAAAATTAAAAAAAAAATTACGTGTTTTATTTAAATGGGAAGGGAGAGAGAGGAAAACCGATTTTAAATTTTCATTTCAAACATTTTCATTTTGGGGATACAAGTGTTGGTGTAAAGATTAAGATAGTGTGTCAGTTGTAACAAATATAGAAATTATTAATTAAATTTCACTTTTTTTGGTGTACAGTTTCGGATTCGTTCTTAAGTGTATCACAGTTTTACCAACTAAATTTCATATTTAGTAAAAAAATCTAATTTAAAAGAAATGTATAAACATAAACATAATAGATACAATTATTGTAAAACTACCACCCCTACCCAAAGAATTTAAACTGCTACTTTTTATCAGTTTTTTTAATAATACGAGACTACATACAAAATCCTTTTAAATATAAATATATTTATAAAGACAAAAACACAAATGTTTGACAGAAAAAAAAACACAAAACGAAACAAAGAAAAACTACTACATTAAAGTAAAATAAACGTATATTAAAAACACATACTTAAACTTAAAGTTTTGTTTTTTTTTTTTTTTTTGCTAAAGTAATTGACCAACACCAATTTCAAGGAACAAAAACACTACTATACAGTTTCTATATAACAAGAATTGAATATATACTTTGTGTTTTTATTTATTTTCAAATCATCAAATCAAATCAAAAGTTTGGTCCCTTCAAAGGTGAAAATCGAAATTCATACTAAAATAATCCTACATAAAATAGAAACTGGCAGTTTGAAAAATAAAGAAAAAGAAAATTGTATTGAATCTCCTAAAACTAAAATAATTTAACTTGAAAAATTGAATGTACTATTTAAATAAAAAAATGCTAAAAAAATAATATCTAAAAATCATAACTTAAAACATTAGATAATAATTTAAATAAAATTTACTTTGTAATAATGGAATATTAAAAGGGTTATTTTTTAAACTTACGTCCAATTCATAAGCCGAAGTAGCAGTCGGCATGGCTGCCACCTTATCTATAGTGCCATCCACCCATGATTCTTCAACCTGTAGCGGTAATTGGAGATTCTTCATAAGGCCTATGGCGTTCTCGCATGAGCGCATTCTATAAATTTACAAAACAAAAAGAGATGATGACAAAAAGCCGACAAAATTAACGTATAACTAAAGAAGCGTGAACACAAAAAAACATATTTACAAATAAAGACGATGATATTTTTAAGGTGTTTCATTAAAATACACTTAAAAATAAAAGTGTTTTATTACGAAAATTAAGTGTGTATTAAACGAAATCAATCAAGCATTAAATAATACTTGAGTGATATTGAAGTGATAATTGATACAAATGTACACACTTGTAAATCAACAAAATTATATACAGGTGAATAAAATCAGGTGTTTAAACTCAAAAATATTTGAAAACATTTTACAGGATTAAAGAGCTGTTTCAGCAAATGCTATTTAATATTTTAAAATCTAGAGCCTTTTTTCTAAATATGATTATTTTCAATTTAAAGAAATTACTAAATACCTTTCAGCTAGTTGATTACAAATTGTACTCCATCGTGTATTCAAACGCTCAACATTGGTATGCAGACGTTTCAAATCATTTAATACTTTTGTGGGCACACCCATGCGTCCTAATTGATCGGCCGCATCTGTCATTTTGTCCATTTGTGGCTGTTGTTGTGTTATCAAATCTTGCATATGTGTCAACTGTTTAAATACCATTTCCAAGCCTTCGGCAGTGGAGGGTAGATCCTGATGTCTGGCAAGTTGATTTTCTATTTCCGATATGAAATGTTCATTGTCCTCTAGACCAGCCAGAGATGTTTCCAATAGTTTCAAACGATCTTTATGTAAATTACTCAAGGTATTTAATTCCTTCCATAATATCAATAAATTATCCAAACTCTTTTTAAGAGCTGGTGTTTTCAAAGCAATTGTACGGAAGGTTTCTTGCAAATGCTGCAATTCGGGATCTAATAGCTGTAGACGACGTTCATAATCGGAATGGATTTCTAAAACATGTTCCAATGAGTCTAGATCACGGGGCAGAGGAGCACTTATGATTTGCTCTAATTCTCTTGCCATATCTTCCAGTTTACCCTTAATGGCAATACATTCTTCGGTAAAGATGCGACTGGCTTGTTTACTTTCCTCTGCAAAAGAAAAAAACAAAAATATTAATTAAATTTTCTTTGTATTGCTTAATGCAAGGAGCTAAGAAGGATTTGTAAGCTTGTACCTCTTGTTTTACGACTGGCAAATAAATTTTTCATTTTCTTTTTTGTTTTACAATTCTTTAGTAAATAATAATGTTTTTTCTTACGAATCTTTATTTCAACTGGCAAAGCATTTGATGTTTGTTGAACATCCTAAGCTTACGTTTGTGAACAGATGTTCGTTAGTTATTCTTTTTGTATTCTTTAATTGGGGCATTAATTGAATTGCCATTCTAACTTAATAAACCCACATTGACGTATTACCTTGTGTGACTGACTTGTCGCATAGAATAATGTGTAAAATTAAAGTGCGTACTTAAGAAATTCTTTTAATAAAAATCCAAACACCCACAGAAGTATCATAGATTTAATTAAAATTTATGCACCCCTTTATACATGATATCTACTAGTTTTCTTGCAATATTTACCTTCTGCTCTGGCACGCTTTTCAAATTCATCAAACAAACGGTTTACTTCATCCATTTCACGTTTCAAACGTCTTAGTTGAGGATCATTTGGATCACCTTCACTAAGCAATTTGTCTGCATCGTCATTTAAAGCACGACGTATAGCAGTTCTTTGTTCAGGACCCATGGCCAAGAATTGATCAAAGTCCCAACCCTTGACAACACGTATGGTGGCAAAGATCATGTTTTGTCTAAGACGCAAGTGTTTCTTTTGCCACAGACTGACAGAGCGATCAAACAAACGTTTAAGTCTTTCGGCAGCATCAATGGCCTCCTTATCCGGTGGTGGCATTAATAGACAAGCACTGGGCACTAAACCTTCTTGTCCTTTGGACGTACGTACGCGCCATTTTACACGACCTGAGTTGTCTATCAATGTACAAGTCTCTCCCTTATCTACTTGGACTTGTCCTTGTTGATTATAAGCACATATGGCTTGGACGGGACTCTGACGATTGACAGGTTGGCGGCGCTTATTCAAAGGTACTATTGTTTGAGCTCTATGCTGCAAGTTGGCAACTGTTTCACCAAATGCATTCAATTCTTCACGCAAATCTTGCATGCCTCTCAGCAGAGCTTCTCCTTGATCTAAGCCAAAGTCAGATTTTGAATATTCACTATTCAAAATTTCATCACGTTTGCTCAGCCATTGTTCGGCATCTTTTATCTCGGCAAAGAATTGATGATATTCAGTGGCATGTTTCAAATGTACCTCCAGACAGAGGGTCAATTGTAAAAGCCATGCCCATTGCTGTTGCAAAATAGTCAAATGACCATCAATACATTTCGAGGCGGGATGTTGTTGATTCAACAAAGTTTCACCACGATCCAATATTGTACCAAAATGTAATTCACGTTTTTCTAATTCAGACATCAGATTCTGTAAAATAAAATTGAGAATTATTATTATAAGTTTTTTAATGTAAAAATTACTAAAGTTAAATAAATAAAGAAACATGGAAAAGATCGAACTATATAACAAACATAAACAAAAATCAATTTAAATGATGCTCATGCAATCTTATTAAACGTAAAAGGGAAGAATAATTTAAAATTAAAATCGTTTATAACTAAATAAACATTTAGGGCCAATCTTTAGATGAAAAATTAGCGATTAAATTAAAATTAATCCTCGAAAGATGTTTTTGAGTACTCAATTAGTTAATTTTGTTTGCAAGTTTAAGCGCCCAATGGAGGTGGTTTAATCTTAAGCACGAAATGCAAAAGGGTAAACAGCAGATGCAAAAAAATTAATAAAATTTTTATAAATATAAACGTTAAAATGTTCTATTTATTGATTAGTATAAATTATGGACACTTCAAAATACATTTTTTTGTTTTTAATTTAAGTTTTCATTAATTTTCATATTAAATTTACAATTGTCTTCTTCTTTTTTATAAAATATGCATTGTTTTGATAACAGTGAAGTTTTCTGTTGTTTTGTATGGCAACACTGCGAAGTTTAATCTTGTACTCAAAAACATCAAAGGAGATTAACATAAGATTAAATTTATTTTTAGATTAACTAATCTGATTATTAATTGGCATTTGATTACCATCTCAAAAACCCGTTCTTATACAGCTAAAAAGGAGTAAACCTAGTATAGTTTATTTCATAATAAATTCACGCCTGTTATACATTTCTATGGGAATGGTTTCAATTTTGCTTTTCTTTTAGCTTCGCCAAATTCCGATTAATCTTGTTAATTCTCAATAAAATTCAATTTCTTTATTAAAGGTTGACAATGATTAGCTTATTAAAACAAGAACCAAGTGAAGGCTTTGATTACAGCAAATAATTACAAACAAATTTGAATTTTACTTTATTAACTGAAAGTTGTTTAAATTTAAAATTTTATAAGGATATTATGAAAATTTATCAACAGTTATGATAAAACTTTTTGATTGTTTTAAAACATGCAATTTCGTACTAAACTGGCTTCGGAAATGAATGCAATAAAAATATGATATGAATTTAAAAACACTAATTACATTAAATGTAACACTTAAAGAAAACATTCAAAATTTTATATTTTAAAACTTAAAATGCTAAACAATATAAGAATATTATTATACATTGTTGCACTTGGTAATAGTTCGATCTTAAAAACAAGAACACCAACAAAACCAATTATTTAAACAATAAACTCAAAATCTAAAACAAAAACGTTTAACAAAATAACTGAAAAAGGATGCAAGGAATAGAATTTTTATTTTTTCATAATCTCACCTCATCTCCATTACCAAATGCACGCTTGTCAATTTAAACATATACAAAGCAAATACATATTAAAATCAGTCAATTGTAGTTTAAATTTTAATTTTAATACTACATACGTATGTATGTCTATATGTATTAAGCAGTGGTCAGCATCAAAAGCAAACATTAATTTCAAAGAAATTCATATTAACATGCTGAGACATACAAGATTATTCAATAATTTGTGCTCAACTTGCTAACCACTGACTTATATACAAACATAAAGTATATTTAAAGGATTAAACAGAAAAAACAAACAAACAAAAACTTACCTCATAATATCTGTGCACAGAGGGCAAATCCAATTGTTTGTCTGCCCAATCGCGAGTTATTTCTATTTGTTCCTTTTCGTTTAACCACTGCAATTCGGCCGATGCTTGAGCCAGGAAATGTTGCAATGAATCCAAATCGGATAATCGTTTAGTTGAGGTACTCAATAGTTCGGCATAGATTTTTTGCAATTGATTCAAACGTTGTTGATACAGATTCAATTCATCGCCAGTGAATTTCGTTTGTTGGCGTTCGTCGTTGAGTATCTTACTGTGGAATTGATCGATGATTTTGTGTTCACGCTGTTGACGATCAAGTTCTTCTTTGACGGATGGCAAATCTGTACCATAGTCGGCGGCAAGAAGTTGTTTCAATTTGTTTTGGCACCATTCGATGTGTTCTTGTAAATCTCTGAAATGAGGATTTGTTTCAATTTGTCGTGATTCTACGACAACGCGCTTTTGGCGTGTCAAGGTTGTTTCTTGGACGGGGTATTTGAGGCCGGTTAATTTTTGCACAAGATTTGTATGGAATGTAGTTCGAAGTTGAGCCCAGCGTTGATGTAGTTTATTGACTTTTTTATGCAGTTCGGCCACATGGGGATAACGGCCTTCATTGAGAACGTGGCAATCTTGATTCATGTCTTGTATGGGCTCTTCCAAATGACGAATTTCAGTTTCTAATGATTCGACAATATTCTTTGCATCCACTGGATGCAAGCGTTCGATACGTCTGGCTTCTTCGTTAATGCGACTTTCAAGGTCGGTCAGTTTGACATCGACATGCTTAATTTCGCGTTCGACTTTATCAGCAAGACGCTGCAAACGTTCCAGACGATCGATTTCTTGCTGCAATATCATTTCACGATCTTGCAGAGCGGTCTGCATGCGATACCAGGCCTTTTCAATGGCCTCGGGACGCAATTCCGTCTCCACATCAATTTCGCCGATACTTTCAAAGTACCGCTCAAGTTCCTTGTAGATTTGTACCAATTTGGTTTTTTCTCGCTTGCGAACGGACACTTCCTCGTTGCGGAAGTGATGCAGGTCGCTAAGCAAACGTTTCAATTCAATCAATGTGGGCGGGAATGAACGTTCCTGCAAGTAAGCGGTCTTTTCGCGACACCAATAGATGAACTGTTGAGCCAAGTCACGATATTCGTGAACCCGGCGTTGTGACTCCATGTCAAAGAGGGGATGAATGGCAGGTGGTTCGGGGAACACATCATACAAAGATGATATGTAAGTAATTAATGATTTCTCATCGGGTTCGTTAGTGTCAACATCTAAGCAATGAAAAAGAAAGTAAATTTAAAATACATTTGTTATGAGGAGATATTTCTAACTTACCTTCTGGATCTAATAGACGTGTAACACCATATTCCTTCTCAACAATATGGAAGGCATTCTCCAAACGTTCTCTTGGTCGATCGTTTCTTGCCTTTCGCCAGTCAAGCAAGTCCGGTCGATTACGATGTACAAGTGCTGAGAATGCCAAACCATCGCGCCATGATGTTGTGAAATCATTGACACGAACTCCCGGATACCGAGCAGTAGAGCGACGAGCCCAACGCAAAAGTGCCTCACGTGCAGATACTTTGTCCTCTTGGCCAACAACAATATCGGAGATCTGTTAATGGAGAGAAAATTTAATTGTTTAATTAAAAAAAAATATTCAAAGATATTAGGGAGTAGGAGAGTGTGTGTGCGGAAAAAAATGTGTTTAAAAAAGTTTCAATTTATTATGTAATTTATATTTTTTGAATTAGTAACCTTTAGGCCATATAAAGTTTTTGGTCATTAATAATATAAGCATCATCTTTTTGTTGCTATTATTTTCTTTAGTTTTGTTTTAATCTAAATCATCAAGAATACCTTGGTGCGTTGAGTTTTTGTAGTTGTAGAATATGCGGGCTCTATTGCTGGTAGAGCAGTACTTATAGGTAACGTATGACGATATTCCAAATCAGAACTACGCAACATTTTAGCCGGTGGCAACAAATCTTCTGGTGGCAATTGTTGCTCTTCGGCACGACTAAGCGTAGTAACCTTGCGCACTATATGAGTGGTAATGCGACGATGTCCACTGGGTCCTCGTTGTGAGGTCTTGGTACTCTCAACACTTGAGCCCAATACCTCAGTGGAAATCCGTTTGTTACGTGTTACTTGTTGAAACGATTCGTGCAATTCATGATGTTGCCCACCTACTGCACCGGATGTTAAGTCAACTTCGGGTGTACGAGAGCTACCATTACGGAAGCTATTACGCAAAACTAAGGAACGATCATATGAAAAACGTTCTTGTGGCGTAGCCGAGGCAGGCGCCACACCCGGATAATCGGTAATAACTGCTTCTATGGTCTTTTCATGTTTAAACTGATGCTGATAGATAGCATTGTGATCGTCAATATTGGTAGTTATGGGTGGTCCACGAGAAGGTACCAATGCTGTGGTAGTGCCTTGAGCCTGGCCACGTTTCTTCATCAATGACGATGAAGTAGTGGAGGTTCGTGAATGCATTGTACTATTATTGTGAGACAAATTTTGTTCTTTAGCTGCTAGAGGGCCTCCTTCAAAAAATATACGTTTTTTCACCGTTCCAAAATGTTTATCAAATTTATGCATACACTTTTATTAATCTTATTTTTTTTTTTCAAATTCGTTTTCGTTAAAATGATTAAGTTCGTTTCGTTGTGTCTAGAAAAAGGTGATTTAATTCAGATCTTTCGTTTCTAATCATGGGAATATTTAAAACTCTTTTTTTCGTTGCTTCAAATTTTCATTTACACTTTTTTTACAAAAATTTAAATTAACCAAAATAAAACTATTGTTGGTTGTCTAATGTTTCCAAACCAAGTCAAACCGGATGCTTAGTGTATGGGGCTGGACAGACACCATACTCTTTTTTCAACAATTTGCTGTTGGCATATGTATCTACGAAGAAGTAGACACAGAACAATAAAAAGTAGAAGTTTGTGAGGGAATTGTAATAGTAATTCAATTCCCTTGATTCTGCTATTTCTACCGCTAATTCTCTTGGAACAGAAACTATGACAACAACGTTAAAAACGAAAACCAACGAAGAGAGAAAATAATTAGAATCTTAATTTATGATTAATTTCATTACACGCAAGTGCAAAAAAATCAAGAAGATTTAAAAGAAAGGTAGAAATAGAAAAGAATTCAGCGAAATAGTAAGAAGTAATCATTTAGAGTTCATTGAAATCATTTGTGTTTTAATTTAATCAAATACAAACATAACAATTTAGATATGATGATAATTGTAAATGACTATTGTAAATGAATACTTTCCACGTAGTAAGATCACTAGTTAGGATTTATAGAATATGTCAATTTGGGGGAAATTCATTGCTAAAGTTTAAATATAGTTTTTAAACTAACATTGTTTATTACATTGAGAAGATCTTCTTCAACAAATTTCTTTCAGTGTATTTTGTTTTAAATTAAATTAAATCCTCAGCATGATATTTGATAAAAACAAATGTTAAAAAAATATGTGAACAAAAAAAAAAGAAACAATTTGTTTCTTTATTTTGCGATAAAAAGAAGAACAAAGTTAATGCCTGTTTGACCAAAAATAGACAAACGAAAAGTGGCAAAGGCATTAGTCATTATTTTCACATATTTATCGAATACAGTCTCAGAAACGTCAACGTTCATGACTGAGACGTCAACGGCTACTTTAACAATTAAAAAACATTAATGCGTACATCGACATTTTTTAGAGTTGTACCCAAACAATTCAAAATTGAAGATATTCGTGAGCAAAGTAATGTTTTTATTTTCTAATACGTTCATTATTGATTAATTTAAAAACAAATTTTATCGTTTTATCTAAATACAGACAAATCTTTAACATCATCTTATTAGCATTAGAATCTTTAAAAAAATATTTAATTTTTATTGATTTATTTGCTGTTTTGTTCAAAAATATAAAAGTTCCCATAAATAGTTAAAACCAGAATATTTAAGATGATATTAAGTTATGTCAAATGATTACGAGAAAAACGCCTACTCAAAAATCAAACGCCTCCTCTTCATTCAATAATAACAATAGTTTAACAAAGTGTTAAAATATCACAAGTATAACAGATCACTCAAATAAATACATACTAGAACGGTCTCGGCAAGTAAAGCCAACAGGGAACGAAATTTATTATTTTCATGTTTAACAATGATAATAATTTCAAACAAAATCAACATATGTTTACGGCTTTCTTTTAATAAATTATGTGCAACTTGTTCTCTTTCTGCCCACCACTGATCGTTCATTGATTGATTTGTTGTAAATTTTCTATCTAATTTAATAATAGTTTATAATAAAGCTGTTTGTTAGTGCGGTTTGAAGCACACTTTTTATTTAGCTGTAAACTTGCACCCACTTTCCTCTCATCTATCGAATATTAATTAGAATGCGGTCGTCGAACATCAATTAGTAAAATTGTAAATTGAAAACATTTGAATAAAGCTCTAAATCAAATCATTAAATGTAATTTTATTGTTCACCTGTGGCCGTTTTAAATAGATAAAAATTAATTAAACATTTTTAAATGTTCATACGAATGTTTAAGATTTTTATACTTTATATGCTGTAACACCTAAAAACGGAACTTCTCAAAACAGATTCTCTTTTACAAATAGTTCTAATCGCGAGTGAAATTTCCCTCCAAATATATTGAGCTTTTCACGATTTCTTTCATTGCTGAAACTAAGCAGCTGTTTCGGATTTCGTCACGAAAACATAAGGATTAAATTTCATTCATTCGTTTAAAGGAAATCTTCCAATTCTTCATAAAGGAAGCTAGGAACCTTCAAACACTAAGTAAATTTTGAGTTTTCGATGATACTCCACCAGTAAAGTTGAAGAGTTTTTTTGGAACGAGGGAATAAACGGTTGACAGCACCGGACTGATGCAGACAATGTATAACTGCAAAATTACACAAAGTAATGCACCTCACAAGTGCGCAACTCCGTTGAAAGCCTAACAATAAACACAAGCCTGACGGTCCTTAAAAAATAATGGCGATGACGCGAGAGTTGTTCTCCAATTCAGAACCGAATAGCGAATCTGTATTTTGAGTATTTATTATAATCAGCTGTTTGTTTCCATTTCATAGTTGGAAGAAAATAAAAATGAAACAAAACAAACAACATGAACTGTCAAATCGAATTAAGAATGTGTCGTGGGAACGAGTCAAATCGCAATAGTAATTCAGAGTGCAAATTATGTTAATCATAACTCTTTTTTCAGTGTACACTTGTAACATTCTGCTTACATATAACTAAAAACAATTTACATACATATAATCCATTTGCCCTTGAATTTTGGTTAAGCACTGGCAGATATGAAATCACACAACAAATTAAGATACAAAACACACTGGATACGATCAAGAATGTGTCGCTGTTTAAGATTTTCACAACAGTACAGTAATTGTCTATTGTTGGCTGCATAATTGCAAGTTTAAGGGGAGGGAATAAAATGAAATTTATTTTAAATTAAAATGAACGCAGGCGCGACGACAAATAATTGTCTAAAATACTCAAAAGATCTAGTCTAAAGATATTTTAATGTATTCCTATTATTGAAAGAAATTGAATTGAATGATTTATGTGGAAATTTGTAATGCAAAAAAAAAAGCAAAAGTAAAACACCCCACAACAAACCATAATAAAAATTCCAAACAAATAAACAATTTGCAACAACAGCAACAAACTACAAATGGGTGATGGAATGAATTTTCATCATTTCATTACAGCACAGTACACCATATACTCTGGATAAATGGATAGACAGACAATAAATACATAAAATTGCACTCCACCTAACAAAGCCAGAGATTTTTATTAAAAAAATGCATACACTTAGAGAAAATTGTGTTAGCGAGGAAAGAATTCCTAACAGTTTTCTGAGTGTTTAACATAAACCACCTCTTTTTTTCAATTGAAATATTTCACTTGAAATATTTTTAGATCATTTGACACATTTGACATTTACCATGATAGGTAAAAGAACTAATTCGGTACATCTACCCCGAACAGCAGGGTTTTCTATGGGTGAATGAATGGTTATTTGGTTGGTTGGAGGAGACACGCCAATGATTACGTTGAGCAAACGGATTTAATAACAATGCTGAACAAGTGAGCGGGCGATTTATATCTTCTCTTACTGACATCATCAACAATGTAATGACGTTGAAATGGGTTCGACTGACCAACGGGCGATAACAAAAGGGGAAACGCAATAGCCAAAACTCCATACTGGTCAAGCTAAACTACCAGCAGAATAGGAACAAATAGACATTTTTAGCAACAGCTAAAAATGAGTAAGTGACGACGTCGTAAAGCGTATTAATGAAAATCAGAAGCAACACATATTGTTCTTTCTTTGCAATTATTTTATTTAGTTTAATTGTCTCTCATTGGAAATATAAGTATTTTAAAAAAAAGTTTAAAGAACTTTTCAAATTAATGGATTCTTTTTTATATATTTTACACTTTAATTACAACTAAATAATGTTCGTTTTATATATATTAGAGATAAATTTAATTTGTTTCTTTTTTTTGTTCTAGTATTAAATCAAAACAAAAACACGCGAGCGACTTGGATTTATACACAATTCCACCAAAATAGACGGCTTCTCGACAACGACTAACAACGATCGCCTCTACTAACAACGCTTAAACTCTGTTAACCAGGTGTTTGTTGTTGGCAGTGTTAGTACACTGAGCGACAATAAAAATCAAACAAATAATTAAGAATTATGAAAAAAGAGCGTCAGCACGAAGCACGAAAGCGAAACATTCAACCAACGTAATACAAAAGCAGTGGAATGAATCTCTGCTACTACGGTTTATAGAAAAAGCTGCAGAAGACCGTGAGCTGCTACGACTACGTACGTACGACGATAGCAACAAACAGTTACGCTCATGTCGTTATGCCAATTTTAATATTTGGCGTATAACGTACGAACGAAGGCGTTAACAGTTGCTGTTTCAGTTTCTGGCTCAAAACAAACGTCAAAATAAGAGAATTTCTGTTGTTGTTATTTTGGTTTAATTACAAACATATTTACAACAACAAAAGCCTTGCTCAGTTTATTTTTATTTAATTTTGTCTGTCTGTGTGTGTGTATGTTTATGGATGTTGTTTCTTTTTTTGTAAATTTGCTGGTTGGCTGATTTAGTGAGACCGGCGTTGGCGGTAGTATGTTGTAGTTTATTATTTATTTTTGGAGTTTTCATTTAAACAACATTTACCGCGTACAACCTCAAGAATACGCCACCACTAAAAACTGCTGCAACATTGATAACGAAACACCAACAACATGGGGAGAAACAGTAGCGACAGCAACAAACAATAGCTACTAATATAAGCAAACGAAGCGCTACAAAAGAATTAAACTTTTGTTTTCTTCAATTCACTGTATTCCCGAAATATCGGCTATAAAGGTTTATATTGTGGATTTTGATTAGACCTTAGGATTTTATCAGATTCTACAGTATCTCGATCTGTTTGAGGTTAAGATTATCAGACAGAATCATAAATTGTTCTCAGTGTATTTGGGCTAGAATGTAATCAATAAACATGAAACTTTGGGGGCTATATTATTGGAAAAGAAGCTGTTAAAACATTCTGAGAGTCGTGTTTACAGTTTCAGCGTTAGTTTATGTTATTAATCTTTTAAATAAATAACAATAACGATTTAAAATCTTGTTATTAAAATTATGAAGTGAACTCAAAGATAGAATTCCTTTAATGTCATGAAATACTATTGGTAAATATGCACTCTTGTCTCCATTGCAAACTATGTATACAAGTGTAGATTTTTTTATTACTACACCATTTCCAAGTATAGAACTGTCTACTGCATTGAGATTATTGAAAAGTCAGTCTATAGACTAGAATATATACGACACTAAAGTCCAGATTATAGACTAAAATCCATACTATATACTACACTATAGTCCAGACAAGAGATTAGACTATAGGCCAGATTATAGACTGGACTATAATCGATAATGTAAACTAAACTTTAGACTAGACTATAGTCCATACTGTAGACCATACTTCAGTTCAGACTACAGACTAGACTATTGACATGACTGTAGACTAGATAGTCCAGACTATGGACAAGACTATACAATAGTCTATACTATTGACTAGACTACAGTCCATACTATAGACTAGACTATAGACTAGACTATATTCCATACTATAGACTAGACTATAGTCTATACTATAAACTAAAATATAGTTCTGACTATAGACTTTACTATTGCCCTGACTGTAGACTAGACTATAGTCCAGATTATAGACTGGACTATATACTAGACTATAGCCCAAACTATAGAGTAGAATATACACAAGACTACAGACTAGACTATACACTAGACTACAGACTAGACTATAGCCCCGACTATAGACTAGACTATTGACCAGACTGTAGACTATATTGTAGTCCACATTTTAGTCATGTTCCAGACTATAGACTATAGACCAGACAATAGTACAGACTATTAATTAAACTATAGTCATGACTATAGACTAGACTATATTCCACACTATAGACTAGTTTTTAATTTAGACCCAACAGAAGTGTCTATAGTTAAGAGTCTAACAGTCTATACTTTATTTAATTTCAAAACTACAACAGAAAATGGTGCTGTTAAAGTCAATATTGCCGGTTATGGATTGTTGATTTCGCTGTGAGTATCACTGCCGCCACCACTACAACCTACCACCACTACTATTGTATTCCCACATTATTCTAATCAACAAAATATTGAGGCATCAACAGCTACAGGTTGTCGTCGTCGTCGTTACTTTTGTTGTTATATTGTAAAACAAGTGCCCTTAAACAAAATATGCAATTTGGAATTTTAAAAAAAATGCTTTAAATTACATATTTATTTTTACATAAAAATATACATACAAAGTTTTGCTATTTAAGTTGGCATCATTAATGTCAACAACGCCAACACTTTTTTACACATGGTGTCAACACATCATAAACATACATTTATTTTGGTTGCTTTTTTTAATGTCGGCCCAAAAACTGACATTGAAATATAAGATTTCCAAATAATAACAATGACATTTTTAATGACACCAGAAAAGTGTAACAAATTTTAACAACTTGAAACAACTAAAACATTTTAAATCTCACTTGGTTTCGTTTGAAATACAAGAACGCAACAAAGTATTACACAAGTTTTATGTTCTGTTTTACTCTTTCAAGTTGTTGTTGCGTTAATTTTGATTTCGTATTTCCTTAGTCGAAAAAGAAGCAGCATAACAAAGGGTTATTAACTTGGTTTTTATATTCAAAAGTATTCACGCGTACAACGCATTTTATATTATTTTTTTTATAAAAAAAATTAAAAAAAGAAACAAATTGTTTGATAGTACATAGTTAGGTAGAGTTGTTCTCATTACATAGTGAAAAAATTAGTTTTCTTGAGTTCCCTAGTTTTAGTTAAACCATGTTTACACTGTAAAAAAACTTGAATAGCTAAGATTTAGGCGTTCGTCGCAATTAATCTGTTTTCCTATTATAGAATAACGAGACTTTATGCCTACTTTGCGTATCTAGGGATGACCAAGTAAATTTCTAGTTTAACGCACCCTTTTTTCCTTATAAAAATATAAACGTTGCTACAATTTCAATTGCATAGTTTTACGTACAATATTCTAATATAGAACAAATGTAATAAATATTAGTAACAATAGTTACAAAGAATCTATATAGAGTGATGTCAATAAATTCCATTTAAAATGAGATTAGAATATAATATTTAAAATATATTTAGAGTAATTTTTTGTTTTCACTAACTGTATTACGTGAAATTACTTGTTATTTTATAAATATTTATATAATGTGTGATAAATTTAACTTAATTTAAATAAATGTGTACAATAAAAAAAAAACAATTTTTATTGGAAAATTTTATAGAAAAATATTTAAATTTCATATGTAGGCACATAAAACTATTACAGAATGTGTTCTAGAAGTAATAACAAAATCATTAGTTTCATGTATGCTCTTGAAGAATATAGTGCTGGAATCTAGAAGAAGTGGTTCTGTGCTGTTTCCTAAATGATATTCTTGATTTAAAAATGAAAGTCCTTAAAAAAGTTTCGATTTATAATTATAAGAATTTGCTAGTATTTTGACACTTATTAGTTGACAATTTACCAGTTTTGGAAACAAAAACAATACACATATTTGTATTTCTAAATATGGAACAAGTATTCCAGTCATTAAACACACATCCTACACAAATATTTTAATCATCACAAGATTTTTTTTTTATTCAATAAATTTATAATAAAAATGCATTTAATAAGGCATACAAATCGACTTAATTTTATACAATTACAATCGTGTTTAGGCGGCAGTTGTTTTCGTTTTTCGTTTAAAACTAAAACAACAACAAAATTTCATTCACAAAATTTCAAATGCGATTTTGAAAATTGCGATTGGAAATGCAAAAACTCGTTTTGTTTTAAATGTTTTATTTAATTCTCTAAATTGATTGTCATTTAAATATTTATTAATTTGCATACGGCACGGCATGACACACACATACACAAATAAATAAATTGACATTAGGAATTTTATTTTTCTATTAATTTGGTTTTTTTGCGTGGAGGTGATAAACCAAACGAATGTATTTGACGTTTCTAATTGATTGTCGGTCGGTCGTTTGCATCAGCTGCTATTTTAGTGACTTGTTTAGATACATTTTTCTTTCTTCTTTTTTGTAATAAAAATCCGACAAAACTTAGTGTAAAGAATCGCACAATTTAAGATATGCATATATGAATTAGGGTGACTCTTTTTGTATGAAACTATCAACCTCAATGGATCAGATTTGTATCACCATTTAAAAATAAAAGATCATATTTGTTTAAGTTTGCATACAAAAACAATGTTATTAAAACAATGGAACATTTTTAGATTGATATACTTTTTATCCTATTGTCCGTACCATCTGGCTTTTGTTGACTTCTTGTCAAATACAATAGGTGTTGAAAGTATTATTTTGACTTCAATTTTCTTGTTCATATGTAAATAATGTAAATATTTTTTTGGGTTAAGTCTTTAGAAAAACTTAAGATTTTATTGTTAACTAAGAACTGAATAACAATAATAACATTTACTAACGTCACAAATACAAAGACATTTTAAAATTACAAAAACACGTTAGAATTAAACACATTATAAGGCGCATTTACTTCAAAAGTGTTCTAAATCAAGATTAGAGTTTTTTTGAATTGGTTGAGTAGTTAGTTAGTTTGAAAGGTTGGATGTATGTTACATCAAATTCGAAGAAATACATCTAAGCCTCCTTTGGGCATTTTGTGCGATCCTTTTCCAATGTCTCAGGTGGGAATCGCACCCACGACTTTCGGTCTAACAGACCAGAACATTAACCACTAACTCACCCAAGGTACACAATAGGACAAGTTGAAGTCATTGAAAAAGCAAAAAATTTTGTGAAATTTTAGATTCAATTAAGTTTAAACCCTATGATTTGTTTAAGTTATTTAGAAAACGATTTTATTTTGAAACTAGTTTCATTTGACTTAATACTTTCTTCATAAAAACTAGTGATAAGTTCGCATTTATGTTGCTTTTTTTTCATGAGATATTTAATTTTTACGTAGTTTAGAGTTTTATCATTTTTGTTGTTGTTGTTTCTACCAGATTTGTTGTATTTTTTGTTTCTCTCTCATATTTGTCTTAAAATCAGACAAGAAAAAGGTGATGTCATACCAACAGTGATTTTTCAAGTTTTCGTCATTTTTATTGTAGTTGTTGTTAACAAAATTGTTAAGATAAAACCAAAAACAAAAAATATTTATTAAAAAAAAATAACAAACCTTTAGAGAAAACAAGACTAAATAATGTTTTAATTTACTTCAAATTGAAGGCGAAATTTTGTTGTCGTTCTTCTTGTTTTTTTTTGTTTTCTTTAATTTTTTTGTTAATTCTTTTTAAAGACATAACCCCTTATTATTTTGATTTATTTTTAAGTAAATAATAAAAACGCAACAACAACCACAATTATAAAGAAATATAATTCATTTGTTTATAAAGTTTTAAAAAGTAACAAATTAATGTTTTTTTTTTGTTTTTGCAGCAAAATTAACAAATTGTTGTAAATACCGAATGTTTAAGTTTCATTTTGTTTTGCAGGTTTTGAGGAAAGAAGACAGTATTGGCTTAGGAAGTTGCGTTCAACTCTGATTAGTCTGGGAGAACTAACAAACAATATTGCCTACAGAACTCCCAAACCATCACGAGTAGACATTTCCGTAAGCTTAGCTACATGCCAGAAGACTATATGTTCCAAAAAATGACTTCTGCAGAAGCTGTCAGTATGAAGAGGAATATATCAATTGTGAGGAAGAGTAAGTAACATCTTCCTCTTCATCCTGACAGGTTCTGCAGAAGTAATTTTTTTTTAAAGATTTAGTCTTCTTAAGTTTGACACGCTAGGTAACCATTTTCTATATGAATTGAAGAACTTTTCCGATGAACACCTAAAGTATAAACTATTTCATTCGTAGGACAATGTTGTAAATTGAACAATTATTATTCTATATAGTATGTACATTTATGGAAATATCAAAAATAACTCACTTCTGAACTGTCTGTCAGCGGAAGACTTGCTATAATCTAATTTACAAAAGAAACATAAAATAGTTAACACAATATAAACAATTGTATTTTAATTAACATTTATTTTTCTAGTAAACACATCAAGCTTTCTAAATGCCAACTTTTACAACCTTAAAGTAAAATCACAAAATATTTAGCAATGGAAATGGTGTTTTTAGCACTAGAGCAATCAATATTAACAGTATAATACTGTTCAAAACAATAATAGTTGTGTTTTGTTGCTATCAATGAGTGTTAACGCTTAAAGTTAGCAACAAAACGAACATTACCTGACTTGGCATCACTCCACAGAAGAAATCTGCTAAATCTTAAAATTATTTACATTTTCTTAAAAAAGGTTTTTTTATTTGATATTTTTTTTTGATTTAAATTTTATTTTAAAATATTTTTTTATTGTTTGACATAAACACATTAATATTTGTATTTTTATTTTTGAATTGGTAGCACTTTTATCGACGTTAAAATTAACTTGTATAATTTTACACGTTAACTCCTAACGTTTATAAATTTTAAATTTATATGAAATTGCCTTTGAACGTTAGCAACAAAACACAACTAATAACAATAATTTAGATAAAAGTTCAATAGATGATAAATATTATTTTAAATTGATTGACTGTTATGATACTACACATACATACATATACTTTTCGCCACTTTAAATGATTTGAATGACCATGATGGCAAATCATTGAAGGTGTGGAATAAAATTAAAAAAAAAAACAATTGCTTTGGAAAATCCTTAACAGAGCGATTTCAATTATATGAAAAAACAATAAACAATAATAAACAATAAAAAATAACAATTGGATTTATTGTGTCATAGTGTCTGTCGGTTGGCCTGATCGTTTTGTACTGGAAATCTTTTAAATTGCTGCAATTTAAATAAAATAACAACCAGAGGAAAAAATTAAACATAAATCCAGTTGATTTGTTATTTAATTTATAAACAACAACAACAACCAAATAATAATAAATGATGCTATGACATCATCATATATAAACTAAAACTAAAGGCATCTTCGTCACCAACATGATTGTGTGATCATGAACATTGTCATTATTATCATCATCATTGAGTTTTTTATATGATTGTGCACCCGCTATAAAATGGGTGAAACATTTGTTTTGTTGATGCTGCAACTTTTTGTTCAAGTTTAACAATAATAATAAATCCTTGAGACAGTAAAAGTTATAAAAGTGCAACTTGTTTTCTTATACGATGTGTTTTTTGTTTCTTAAACCCCAAAGAAGTTTTATTTTGGTAATTGAGGTCTTTATTTTTCTTTTCTTTTTCCTTTAATGACTCTTTTTGCCAGCATTTTTTAAACAACATATGGTGGTTATGATGGAGAACAGAAAACTCCAAAAAGCTTGAATAAGTCATTATATATATGCAATTTATATAGTAGTGAGGCTTTTATAATCTTGTTGAATTTCGAAAAGTGTGGTTCGGTATAAAATACAAACGCTTAAAACTTTAATCAGGTCGGAAAGTGCCAATACGGGCCGAACCAATTAAATTTAAGTAATAAGAAGTTTCATTGGTTCGCAAATAATTTTGAAAGCGGAAAATGAAAAGAAAAATCATTCTGTTCATCTTGCAATATTCTGAAATTGATATGACATTGCAGATATTAGGTTATGTTAGGTTCTATTGGCAGATAATCCATGAGCAGCTCACTATGGTGCATTTATTTTCTTATACCATTGCGATACCCTGGAGATTTTAGGAGCCTGTATCTAGAGGTTGTAGGAGTCTGTGCTATTAGTTACTATTAGTATTACTCACTGCTTCTAGAATTAAACCTTCAGGTTATGTTTATAAAGATGAGAATATGATTAAAATTTATCCTAAATAGTTCATGTATATCTGACAGAATAGGAATACTAAAGTAACGTTCTCTATTCTCGATAAATGTCGGCAGTAGCAGATTAGATGGAACACTGTCTTATCTTCCTCTCCAATATGACAGATTCTCGAGAGGTCATTGTATTCACAACATAGTCTTCTGGCATGAATGCCAAGTATGACACAGTGTCCTGTAATTGCTGATATCAGCATTCTTATCTGATCTCCGTGGAGCTATTATCTTCTCTCTGAGAGCATCATATAGAGGCTAGCTAGATCTAGATACATATTATCGTTTAGTATGTAATATTTATGTCCTAAATAAAATCCTATAAAGCTTTTGCAATTTATTTAAAAAAATCTCAAAATATTTATAAATCTTAGAAATAGGGAAAAATAGTTTGGTATTGCACTTCGAAACTAGTGGAAGCGTTATCGCGTACAAACTCGTTCTATAGAACTATTTTGGAACCAGCTCTTTAAGCAATGATTTTTGTTCGAACTTGTCAACCTCATAACTTTTTCTAAAAAAGTTTTTGAGAACATATAAACCTTCTTCTAGGAGCTCTAGAACTAGTTCTATTTTAATGAATTTTTATTTAAAAAATTACCACCCTACTTTTAAATTATTCAACGATTTTGTTAAAAAAAAAAAAAAAACTATATGTAAATGAATCGTACATAAGTGATGCAATTTTTAAGATTTCAATCATGAAATGGAGAAAAAAATAATATACAAAAATAACTGGCTGTATATTGAAATAATTGTAATTGTAATTTATACATGTAGCATTGTGTACGGTGTAGGTGTTTGTTGCGCATGCGCGTAGACAATGTGTGTCAGCAGAACATAACAAATGTTGCTGGTTGGTTCGTTTGTTTGATTATTTATTCGTCCGATACAAGTTGTTGTTAGTAGATGCTGTTACTTGGCGTTGTCGTTGTTATTGAGTGTTGTTACTGGAGTTGCTGTTGCCGCCACCTACCTGCCATATTTGGCTTTTTACTGGTATGACAACAATCGATATTAAAACAACGCATTTAATCGCAAAAGTAATCAAAGAAAACAAATACATAAATATTACAGCAGAACAACTAAAATCGAAGAATAGAATCGAGGTTGTTTGTTTGAGCTAATATTTGGCCAGAGTTTTTAGTTCAGTTTTTTTTTTTGGATTATGTGGGCAGTAGATAGATAGAGTATTGATGTTGAAATAGCTCCTACTCTTAAAAATTCTATGAAAATAAACGCTTACACCATGGTCGCGTTTTTAGTTTTTAAATGACATGACGTGTAAAATATATATAAATACCAAATTAAAAACTATTAAATATTTGAAATTGAAAGTATAATAAATTAGCAATAATAGCGTAGGAAATCCAGTATGTAATATGTTAATGTAGACATTCGTACTTCCTATGCATTCTAGCTGCAAATGAAACTTTTTTTAAAATTTGGTTTTAGCCTTTACACACACGCCCACTTTTTATGTTTGTTTTTGTAACTAAGATTAAAACATACCTGGAAGTGTAAAATAATTGTCCAGATCAAACCGAGTGTTAATTTTGGATTACCATCCACAATATCTTCTGCTCTTATATTCACTAATTTGATTTTTTTATAGCGTAGAAAATCTAAAGCCATTTGTGCATTTTGTATCATATGGAAACGCATTTTTCCCTTTTCTCTTGGCTGAAATAAAAAAATACAAATTAATTTTATATTTTCTAGGCATTAAAAAAACAACAACTTACCAAGTGTTCGCCAGATAGCACTTCCAAGAGTGAGAGCAAATTGTGTCCATCTCGTAAATCTTCAAATAAGTCTTCAACACGTCTATTGGCCTGTTTTTTTGTAGTAGTTGTTTAAGTTTTTGACCGAAATTTTAAACAAATTGTGAGTTGAATTTATAATATTGTTTAGGAAATGAAAAAAAAGAAAATAAAATAAAAACAAAATATTAAATAAAGTTTTTAAAAAAAGTAAAAGTTTTTGAAAAAATACAAATATTTCAAACATGCAAAATAAAAAATAAAACAAATTTAAAGTCTTGTGGCGTTTATTTTGTATTTAATTTGCGAGAGCAACTTTTTATGCATTGTAACAGAAAATAATAATAAAAAATTAACAACAAAAAAAACTAAAATAAAAAAGAATTTAATTTTTAATATTTTGCATTTGTTAGCAACATTTTTAGCATTTTATAATTAAAATCTAAAGCTTTCTATTTCAAAACGGAAGCATTTTATGAAACTGGAAAAATTATAAATCATTTGCATTTTTTTAATTTATTAAATTATTTTTCTTTTAGTTTGAATTTAACATTTGGGAAGTTTCTTTAAAATAATAATTAAGTTAACAGGTAGAGTGAATTTTAATATTTACATTTATATAAGAAGAATATTAATGAATGTTTTTAGATTTCAAGTAAAAATTGTGTCTGGTTACTCTTTGTGGCGACCACTGATTTACACCCAAAACATTTTGATCTCATCATGAGAAAGCTAAAAAAATGAACTAGAAATGAAATAGAACAGAACTAGAACAAAACTAGAACTGAACTAGAACTAGAACAGAACTAACATAGAACTAGAACAAGAACAGAACTAACACAGAACTAGAACAGAACTAAATCAGAACTAGAACAGAACTAGTACAGAACTAGAATAGAACCAGAACAGAACTAGAACAGAACTAGAACTGAACTAGAACTGAACTAGAACAGAACTAGAACAGAACTAGAACAGAACTAGAACTAGAACAGAACTAGAACAGAACTAGAACTGAACTAGAACTGAACTAGAACTGAACTAGAACTGAACTAGAACTGAACTAGAACTGAACTAGAACTGAACTAGAACTGAACTAGAACTGAACTAGAACTGAACTAGAACTAAACTAGAACTGAACTAGAACTGAACTAGAACTGAACTAGAACAAAACTAGAACAAAACTAGAACAGAACTAGAACAGAACAAGAACTGAACTAGAACTGAACGAGAACTAAACTAGAACAGAACTAGAACTGAACTAGTACTGCACTAGAACAGAACTAGGACTAGAACAGAACTAGAACAGAACTAGAACAGACTAGAACCTAACTATAACAGAACTAGAACTGAACTAGAACTGAACTAGAACAGAACTAGAACAGAGCTAGAACAGAACTAGAACAGAACTAGAACAGAACTAGAACAAACTAGAACAGAACTAAAACAGAACTAGAACAGAACTAGAACTGAACTAGAACATAAGTAGAACAGAATTAGAACTGAACTAGAACTGAACTAGAACTGAACTAGAACTGAACTAGAACTGAACTAGAACTGAACTAGAACTGAACTAGAACTGAACTAGAACTGAACTAGAACTGAACTAGAACTGAACTAGAACTGAACTAGAACTGAACTAGAACTGAACTAGAACTGAACTAGAACTGAACTAGAACTGAACTAGAACTGAACTAGAACTGAACTAGAACTGAACTAGAACTGAACTAAAACTGAACTAGAACTGAACTAGAACTGAACTAAAACCAAACTGAACTAAAACCGAATTGAACTAGAACTGAACTAGAACTGAACTAGAACTGAACTAGAACTGAACTAGAACTGAACTAGAACTGAACTGAACTGAACTAGAACTGAACTAGAACTGAACTAGAACTGAACTAGAACTGAACTAGAACTGAACTAGAACTAAGCTAGAACTGAATTAGAACTGAACTAGAACTGTACTAGTACTGAACTAGAACTAAACTATAACTAAACTAGAATAACCCTCGAACTAAAACTGAACTCAAACTAAACCTTTCTCTGTGAAAGACTGTAAGGTAGCTAGATTTTTGAATTTCGGTCTGTGGGCGGGAAATTCTCAATTGGCTAAGAATATTTGAAGCATAAGTTGTTATAAATTTGTAGAGATTTAAAGATATAAACTCTGATATTTTGTTTTACTGTTAAGGTTTTTTAGAAAGTAAGAACTGTTAGAATCAGAATGATGAATGAGAAAATATTCAAATATTTTGGAAAATACTATAAATTACTTCAAGCTTTGGTTGATTTTTCAGATCTGTCAGTATCTAAAAATTATGCACTTTAAGCTTGATTATTTCGAAAATAGCAGTTTTGCAATAGCAATTAAAAAAAAAAAAACAAAATGACAAATTAAATTTTTAGAAAATTATAACAAAACATTAAAATTTTAATTAAAATTAAAAAAAAAAAAAGGAAAAATTCCTTTTTTGCTAGAGAAAAGTTAAAAGCAGCCTTTTTGAACTTACGGCAGACTGTGGACAACAGGGAGCCCCATTTGTGTAAACACAAACATGTAACATTGTGTAGGTCTGGAATTTAATTTAATGTTTATTTTACAGAGAAAACAAATTTAAGCAATTAAACAATAATTAAGAAAATTTTTTAGAAAAAATTTCTATTTTACAAAATTTACTTAAAAAAATTATAATACACAATACCTTGGCATATTTCCAATGCTGCATAATTATTAAGGGGTTTTTAGAAAAAAGCATAAAAATTAATTATTAATGAGGAAAAAGGGAAATGTATTACAATTATTATTATAATCAAGCGGCGTCTAATATTGGGTAACTTATAAAGATTAGTAGGCATTTATTTCAAAATTTTTCATTTTAGCAAAAGGCAAATATTAAAATTTCTTTTTAAAAAATAAAAGTTAATAGCAGTAATCTTAAAAGGATTGAAACTTTAAAAATTACCCAATATATAACTACATTTAAATATTTAAAAAAAAAACTAAAAAATACAATTGTCATTTTAAAGTAAAAGTACAACTTTTACATTATTTTGTTTTCTTTTTTTTAAGGAAAATTATAATGATACAACAAAATACATTTCACATCATTAGAGAAAGTATGATTTTTGTAAAATGGCAGAGCTAGTAAATGGTATGTAACTACCATACAATATTTTGGCCTTAAGTACTTATCAAAATCATTATTATTTTCAATTTTGGTTTATTTTTTATTTTCATTTCAATTATAATAAAAATCGTACACAATTAAATTTGAATTGTGTGTTTTTATTTTCGCTCTTCTTTTGTATAGAAAAATACTTTACCTTTTTAAGATGTTTGTTGACCCATTTTGTGAATGTTTTCTTTTGAATGGCATCGCGTTCATCTAGACAAAAATAATGAAAATAAATGAAATTATTTGATTAGTATGTTTTAAATTAATTGAATTTAATCAAAATTTATTAAACAATAAACACAACATTTTAGCAAATCATTCCAAAAAAAACAAACCACATGCAATATTTCTGATGAAAGAGGAGGCAGGTTAGGGGGAACTCACTCACGCACTTTTATGTACACACATAAATAAGGAGCCATAATTTTACTTAATTATTATTTATTACCCTGACCATATGATCAGCTTTCATGGGTTAATTGTTATAAATATATCAGTCAATTTTTGTCAATTACTTTAACAATTGTTTTATTGTCTTTTTATTTGAGTTTATTTTTCAAAATTACTTATATAAAAAAAAATGAATGAAATAAGTAATGAAATCATTGAACGTGACATACATGTACTTGATTTATTTAGATATTTATTGTCATTTAAATGATTTTAATTTTAAATAAAAAAAGGCAAGATTTTTAAGTTATTTTAAGTCGTGTAAACAATGTGCTATGCAAGTGACGTAATTTTATTTAAATCCTTTTTAAACCTCAAGAAAACTTGAATATTTCTTAATATTTTGAAAGATCTTTGCCATAACTTTCATTTGATATACATTTTATCCATATATCGAGCTTAGTTCCCAAGCTATACATATACGAGGTAATCTTAAAAAATCGGGATAATATTCACCCCTATCGCCAATCAACATTTCACTTGAAATATGTTTCCTTTTCACTTTTGTCGTTCACTAACTTTTTGTCGTGAAAAAATTTCCCTGTTGTGAAATTTGTTGATGAAATTTTGTAAACATTGAACAGCTGTTACAGCTTGTGAATGAATTGTTCACAACAAGTTCACGATAGCAATTTTCTCTTCGAGGGGAATGAAAATTTCAAGGAAACAAAAATTTCACTTCTATTGGCGATAGGGGTGATTGTTCTCTTCAACGTTAAATCCCTAAGATATCCGAGGCCTTCTAAAAGTTGAACATAAAGACAGACAGACGGACTATGTCATACATTTTTATTAATAAACTTCATTCATAAAATTTCTTAATTGTTCATATTGTAACACGATAAATACTACAAACATTAATAATTTCCTTTGCAAATATTTCCCAAAAAAACAATAACAATAAAAATAAACAAAGAAATACTTAATCATATAACTGTTAGTTCAAGTTGTGAAAAAATATAAATTAAATTAGAAAAAAAAAACTATAATAAAATAAACAAGGTCGCCAATCAAATAGTCGTTAATTATAGTACAAAAGTCATTTTTAAAAATAAATAAAAATAAAAAAAACTTTCAAAGAAGTTGTTTTTTATATTTCTCTTTTCAAGTGTTTTTCGTTCGACTAATTTTAAATCAATTCAATCATCTTTTTTTCACAATTTGCACATGATTTATATGAAAGTAACAACAAATTAACAGGTATTAATTAAAAATAAAAAGAACGGAAAGAGAATCGATCCATTAAATTTTTTTTATATAAAAAAATTAATAATATAAAACATATAACACGTTTATTTTTATACGAAAGCATATAGTCAACGACTGGCTGCCATTAGGAAAGCAATAGGGGGACTTAAAAGTAACTACTTATAACCGATAGTGGACCAGGCGTATTCCTTTTGATTTAGTATACAACCTCCTAATAATCTAACATAATCTATACATAACATATTCTCAACTAACTAGGAATTATAAGCAATACTTTTTTTACAACAAATTAAAAATGTAATTGAATCAATTACAAATAATTAAATAGTATTAAATGGAACATAGGTCTTTGTATACAAAAAATATATAAAAATTAAACAATAGAGATCTGCAAAGTTAGGTTAGGTTGATAGGAGGATGTATAGTAAAGCAATTCCGAAGAAATACACCTAGGCCACTATCGGGTCTGTTGTGCACTCCTTTCCATTTTTGTTATTTTTCAATGTTCAGAAACTCAGTTTCATGGACGTAATTCCTAAGAATTTTCCAATCAGTGTTAGTCAGGAATGTTATTTCCGGAATAACATCACTTCCAAGATACTTAGATCTAACTTCGACGAATGCCTGACAGTGGCAATGAAAGTGCTTCAAAGTTTCACTGTCCTCTCCACATGCTCTACATTCGCCTAAATCCGCGCAGCCAATTCTGTATAGATGTGCTCGTAATGCTGTGTGTCCACACAGAATACGTACCATAATACTAACTTCAAACTTGCTAATTTTAAGAAGATTTCTCGTGTTGTTCTTATCAGGGTCACCCCATAGGATCTTTGTGGTTCTACCCACCGTTTCATTATTCCAAGAGGCGTTATGAGATTCTCTCACCCATATTTTTAATTCAGCTTTTTTTACGTCGAAAGGTTTTGTGTTCGTCAGATTAACTACCTCAAGCTCCCTTCCCTTTATAGCTATTACGACTACTCCCGAATGGCCTGCTACCCATATGATGTAAACCTTACCTCTGGGAGAGTATTCAGTTAAAGCTTTCTTACAATCCAATTCGGTCTTAGATCTAATTTTATCACCAGATATCGTCCTAATTGCCTTCTGGCTGTCGGTAAATATATTAAGGGCTATGGGCGCCATATTTATTCTATTCTTGCTCGGACTTCTGCCCCAATTTAGAGCCATCCATGTAAAAACGGATTCCTACTGGTATTTGCTCTAGTTTTTTCCGCGTGACCAAGACATTCTATCTGGGATCAGAGTTTCAAAGTTTCCGACATATTCTGTGTCTGATATGAGATCAGGCAAGTCCGATGATTGTGTATAACCTTCCAATGTGTCCAGTAAACATTGATGACGTGGAGGAATATCTAGCAACGTTTCCAGAGCTTTAGTTTTGTAGTACTACACATGGCACCACTTATACCCAAGAAGCATGTACGCTGAACTCCCTGTAGTAGTTTGATATAACACTTTTTGTCCAAAGCAGTCTACCAGGTTATTGAAGCATAAGCTAGAATTGGTCTAAATACAATTTTATAAAGCCAATTTTTCACAGTAGGACTAAGACTTAAATATGCTTTGGTTGAAGTAGTAAACATGGCACCACTTATACCCAAGCAGCATGTACGCTGAATTCCCTGTAGTAGTAGTAGTAGTAGTGGTCTAATTACACTTTTAAAAAGCCAATTTATCATAGAAGGACGAAGACCCCATCTGCTAAGTAACTAGTAATATGTATAAAATTCTCAACTAACTGAGAATTATAAGCAGTTATTTTTTAATCAAAGTACAAAAAAGTTATTGATGCTACAATAAGAATTGAAGACAATTATAAAATCTATTTAAATAAAAATATCCCTTTTCTTAGAACTTTCGTCTTTATACCAGAAAAAGTTAATTTTACGTTTTATAGAAACCAAAACAACCACAAATAATTTAATCACTTTCAACTGCTATATTTACTTATGATTGAATGATTAGTTGTAGAACGACTTTTTAATATTGTGAATAATTTGTTTCTTTTTTATTATTGATTATAATATTCCTTTCTTTGTTATTTTTATATATGAGAGCAATTAAATGATTTCGTCATTTTATTTCTAAAGTGCAAATTTTAAAAAGTTGAAATATTATAATGCAATATTTAGGAAATTACACTGCTTAACAAAAATTAAACTTTTGCTAAGAAAAATTCTTCGCAAAAAGCTAAAATGTAAATAAATATTGAAGATCTATAGTATCGGGGACGGATTTGCTGCATTCATAATAGAATGATGTTTTGTATCAAAAAGGAATTTTCAGCCATTATTTCAAACAAAAATTAGTTAGAATAATATTATTCGATCATTGCGGATCGGTGTTATGTAGGGTGTTCAAGGGCATGGTAATGCACCCGAGAACATGGAAGAGACATACATATAATTTTTTATCCATTATAGGTTAAAGAAAATTCAAAATATTTTGAACTAAAAAAAGATCGAAAAGAGCATCAAAAATTTCAAATTTCGTACTGATCAAGGAAAACAAATTTTATATCACAGACGAATGATCTACATATATACCTCCAGTTGACATGAATTCGAGATATAAAAAGCCACAGATTCTTAGCTTTCATGAAACTAGACGTTTGCTATCGGTCCCTGTTGGCTTTGATTGCCGATCACTGCTGACAAAGTACGCTGCAAACTATATGATTCATAATCTTTAAAACAAATTCTGATAAAACAGTTTATTTATTTATTTTTACTCTTGAAAACGTATGCACTTGAAAAAAAAAACACAAATACATTATAAACTATTGGCCTTTTAAAGAGCAAGAGTAGAACAGTCAATCAATAATAACAGCGAAAAGCTCCCATCAACATTTCTCCGACAATTCCATTTTCATTAAATGAATAAATACTTCAAATAGTAATTGCCAGTAACGATTACTCATTGACTATAGAATAATAGCTAATGACTTGTAGTACAAAACAATTCATTAGCTGAAAACAAAGCATTAAGAAGCGATAACTGGTTATGAAAAGCTAAACAAATCCCTAATAACTTTTGCCTTAAAAGGTAAAAAAAATAAATTAAAATTATAAACAATTAACTTAAAAAGAGAGATATAAATACTTATACAAAAATTAGATTAGAGACGACTAAACCTTGCATAATAAATTAAATGCAATATTTCTATTTGAAAGAAAAAAGTTGATATATGGTTAACATTAATAGATTCGATTTAGAAATCTAAGCATCTAACAATAATAACTAGTCGAATCTGTTTAATTTTAAGATCTGGTTTTAAGATTTTCTATAATTGCTTAAATTTATTACTTTAATTTAATTGTTAACAATTTGTTTAAAAAACCAAAAGAGTGGGTTGGTTGATAGCGTGCCATAAAACTTTTTTAAAATTTATGCCAGCAAAGTTGTGGAAAACTTTACTGGCAATTAACTAAGACAACAGTTGTTGCTAAGTTTTTTCTTTTGACGGATCAGTTAAATCAAATTAGCCGTAATACAAACACACACACAAGCATTCAAATGAGTTTGTAATATGTTGTAATTGTTGTTTGAAAAAAAAACTTATTCAAATATTTTTATTATCTGCTGGAAATAATCTTAAAACTGTTTATGAATTAAACACAACCATAAAAAAACTTAATACAAAACTACTACTACACCCACAACTCTAAAAAATACTCTTTATATTTTCAACCTGCTTAAGTTGGAAAACCCAAAACTAGTTCAAGGTCATTGATTGAAACAAAGTTGGGGATTTCCACAAAAAAAAAAAACTAACAAATGTTGAAATATGTTATAAAATTTTTATTACATTTTCTTTGGCAATTCTGTTTCGATTTGAAAACTATGTAGTATTTATTAATACCAGTAAAAACCTGGTAATGACTTCCAATTAACCGCTTACTTTTCAATGACAACTACATACAGTCTACATTACTTAAAAGGTGTCTAGTAATGACGAAGTCCCTGATTCGTATTCTAGCTGGCTCTTTTTATTTTTTAAAAACAATTCCACTTATTCAACTACCTATTTGCAAACGAGCGTAGTAAGCACTTATTTAACACCCTATTTGTCAGCGAGAGTGCTTCCAATGACATCACCTTGTTAAAATAATGAGTTAAAATGTCAATGAGTAAGTAGTGAATAGTGGTTTTATTAGCATTTTAACCCATTATTTAACAATATAAGTTTTTCCTAGGATTGTACTAGTTACTAGTTCTAAAATGCATAATAATATATACTCGTTCTGTTTTGGCATCGATATCATTGATTTTTGTTCGAAATTGTTCGCTTCGGAACTGGTTTTGTGGGAGCTTTAAGGAGTCTATGGATCATTTATGAAATCGTTACTTATTTTTATCGAATTTTTCAATTTTAGAACTAGTTCTAGGAAGGTCTTAAAGAACACATATAACTTTTTTAAAGCAATTCTGGATCAAGTATTTTTTTACGCGATTTTTGGTTGAAATTGATATTTGATAATATTCCCGATGTATTCGCCGTTCAATTTCGATAAATAGTTCCAGAAAATTTTGTATTAGTTCTATAACTAGTTCCAGAAAGCATTATTATAGCCTGAGACAATGTTTTTCATTAAAAATTGTAACCTACGGAAAAGGTTCTGTGTAAGCATTATGAATTCGAATTTATGGAATGGTTTCAGAACCAGTTCTTTAATCAATTAATTTAGTTCGAATTTGTCACCCTCGAAACTAATTGTACGAAAGTTTTAGAAAACATACAAACATTCTTTAGAACAGCTTCTGAACTAATTCATTTTTCTACGATTTTTATTTGAAATGGTTAAGATTGGGACCAATTATGTGAAATGGTTGATGAATTATTGAATTCATTTTTTTTAAGAAATTGTTTCGAATCAATTATGCGTTCTACAAAACTAGTGTAGTATCGATGTAAACCTAATGCCAAAGAACTAGTTCCTTAAAAACTCTTTATAAGTACTTTAGAATCACAACGATGTATAACAGAATGGGTTTCAGAAGTAATTCCGACATCACTAGTTTCAAGATTGCAGTTCAAGAATCACAAGTGATTCTATTTGCAACCGTTCTAGAATTAGTTAATTGAGAACGAATTCCAGGGGAATTTTTAAAATTATCTGGTTCCAAGAAGTTGTTTCGGAACTTGTATGATAGTATGGAACTTGTTTAGTATCAATGTCTAACAAGTGTCATAGAACTGGATATTTGATAACTCTTTAGAAATACTTTACTCTTTAGAAATACTTTACTTTGTTGTGATTAATCTATCACAGAACGGATTCCGGAAGTAATGTCGATATCGCTAGTTTCATGGTTGCTGTTCAAATATCTCAAGTAATTCTTTTCGCAGCCGTTCTAGAACTAAGTAATTTAGAACAAATAGAATACTTTAGAATCACAAAAAATGTTCCAAACAACGAGTTTTAGAAGTAATGGCGAAAGCACCAGTTCCATGGATACAATTCAGGAATGTGAAGTGGTTCTGTTTTTGTATGAAAAATTTTATACATTTTCTTGGTATAAATCACTATTTAGTTGCTTTTAACTAAGGCCACTTTAATTAAGAACATTGGGGAATTCAGAAATTCATCTTTTTAATACAAAATTGGATTCAGACCTTTTGTCATAAACCTAATTTTATAAATATAACTAAAATTTTCTAATGACAGCAAAATTTTTCAAATAAAATACACTTTCAAACTGGAAAAACCAAAATTTCAAGGATGGTTTCATAGAACCTAATTAATACGAAACACCTTTATGTTTTAATGAATCTAATTTATATAAAATTTGCGTTTTCTTATTCCAAGTGGAAAAAATTCGTTTGTTTAAATATTTATTAATTATATAAATCTATTTAATACTAATTACCTATTGTTATTTAAGGTATTTTTATTTCATACATATATATTTTTCATTATTATTTGCATGACTTTAAATTTCATTAAATTCCAATTAACACGTATAAACAATTATTTAACTTTTTTGCTTTTGTCTAAACTAATATATTACATTTTGGCATTTCCTTATGCTAAGAAAATGAAAAATTTAATAAAATTTTTAAACAACCAAAACCGTTATTATTAACATTGACCCTGAAAATGGTTTAGTAAAAGACTACAACAAAAAAGGGGGAACCGATTAATAAAACATACAAAATTTGCATGACAAAAAAAGACAACCAAAGTAATACGAACCGTAATTTACTACAAAACCGTAACCAAATCCACTAATAAGGCAACAAATATAATATGGACAGACGGACGGACAAACGTCAAAGCAGAAAAATATATATTTTTAACATCAAAGTTCAATAAACATGCCAATGACTTTGTATTAATAATTAATAATATTTTAACGTATACAATTTATTGTTTTTTACTTTTTTATTTATTAATAAACATTTTTATAAAACAACAACAAAAATATGATTATAATTAAAACAAAATAACATTAACGACAACAATAGTAAGATGACCATCTGTTAAACAAACAGAGAAATAAAACAGACACATTTTTTGAATATTTATTTGAAATTAAATATGACGGTTAAAATATATAAAAAAACATGATCAATATGTGTCCACGCTTGTTGTTGTTAAATTTATTATAAATTTATTAAATAGTTTTATAATGAGTTAAACGTTTTTGTTTCTATTGTTTCATATAGATGAACCGAAGGACCTATGTTTAAAAACTGGCATCAGTATGGAGCTTGAGTTCATGTTTACACGAATACAAATATGTTTTTGTACGTGAGGTGGCATTTTGTTAACAACATTTTTTTTATGACAAGATTAAATTACAAATTCATTTAATAAAAAAAATAATTAAGAAAACAGATTTATTTTGATTTTGACAAGGGTTTTGAGACTACTTGACAGAGTCTACCGAGAAAAACAAACACTTGTCTGTCTTTATGTCTGTTTTAAATATAGACAATTTTCAATGATTATATAGTAGGGTTGCATTTTTATAATTTCAGGCAGTTAGGATTGAGAAGGAATCATGTCAATGAAGTCAATTTTATATAGGTTATAGAATTTACTTCTTTAAATTATACAAATGTGAAAAATCTGTTCCAAATTTTAAAGTTAACTTATTGAGAATGTCCCCTATACATAAAAATATTCTTCCGAAGGACCAAAAGTCAAATGTTTAAGCATTTTGGATTAATATTCTATTATTTCAAGGAAACATTAGTTTCAAAACCAGTTCTATAACACAAGATAATAGCCTATTAGCAGTATAAACAATGATTTTAGTCCGAAATTGTTAACTTCGAAATGGGATTGTGGGAGCCATTTTGAAGTCGACACTCGTTCTAAGATAATTCTGTAAGAATTTGTCACCCTCCAAACTAGTTCTAGGAAAGCTTTAGAAAACATATACACCTTCTATAGAGCAGTTTGGTAAGTTGTTCGGTTTTCATTGTATTGGATACCCATTCTTCTGGCATGATTGCCAAAAACACTGTGTCGTTATTACCGATAGCAGCGTTCTAATTTGTTCCCTGCGAAAGCTTTACAATAAGCAAGACTTAGGGACTTACAGCCTTACTGCCTTACAGTTAGTAAGGGAAACACCAGTAAAGGTGTCGATTTCATTCTCCCCTCCCATCGCACCGTTCCTGGCAAGTTCAGTACAGTTTCCCCGACAATTACTATGTGCAGTTGTTCGGTTTTCAGCGAATCCCACATCACGTAGGTGAAGTTTGTTATAAATTTTTGAACAGAATAAACCCCAAAATCTCTTAAAATTCCCAAATTAAGACAAACGTTAAACGCCCTATTGTTTACTTATACAAATAAATATTTATGATTTTCGAAAAATTCTTTGATTCAAACTTAACTAAATGGAATTATTAATGATAAATAAGTAAATATGTAGTTATAACAATTAATTAAAATACAAATTTTAAATCCGTTGACAGCTGTTTATGGGCCCCCAACACCAAACACATACATATCAAAGTTGTATTAAATTTTGATTTAAAATTAACTGAATTTACTTTAAATGAAGCTGATCTAAGAATATTTCCTTTTAATTAATTAAATGGAAAAAAAGTGTTTATTTAAATGAAATCACCATAAACAAACATATTGCGAAAAGAACAAAAATAGACAAGAAGCTTCCGCCTTTATTGATTTTTTTTTTTTTTTTTTTTTTGTTCGCCTAATTTAAAACTAAATATTTGTTAAATGATATTTAAAATAAATTATGCTTTTCAAAATTTATGATACGACACACGACTCCTACTTAAATTTCTGTTGTTACTCATTATTAAAGGTTGTATTTTTTATTTTTTTAAACTTTTTTTTTTGATAATTTTTGAACATAATATATTTATTTGCCATAAATATATTTATGGTTATGAACAACAAACATATTAATAATACTACTTCTTTTTTTGTTTTTGCTTTATTTGCAATGGTAAATAAAATAAAATATTATTTATATTTAATATGTACAAGTTGGTAGATTGTTTAAATCTATGCGTGTTGTATTGGTTTGTTAGAATGACATCATATTTTAGAAAAAAAAATAAACTTTAAAAATAACAAATGTTTTCAAACTGCTGTGATAGTTGCTCAAAATAAGTTTGATAGCAAATTCAAATATTTCAATGGTTACAAGTTAAGAACTCGTAACTATATTTTTTCTTGCAAATATGAGATAATCATGTGAAATAAGATTAATATATTGGAGACTTAGTTACAAACAATTACAATTACCTTTTAAGTAATTGTAATTGAAACTTTACCAGTAACAATTATTTGTAATTGTTATTAAAGTTTTGTCAATTACAATTACTTGTTTTTGTAATTCAAGAATTTTCAATTACAATTGCTTGTAATTGTGAATTTTTTTCTCTTTATAATTACATGTAATTTGTAATACCTCTTTTACGATTACTGGTAATTGTAATTGGTGAAGTTCAATTACAATTGCTTAGCAATATTTTAATAATAATGACAAGTAATTGTAATAAAATTTTCATACTTGTAATTGGCAAAACTTCAATTACAATTGTAATTGGTTATTGCACAATTATACATTACAAGTAATTGGTATCTGTTTTTATATTGTAATTAAATATTGTTCAATTACACATTACAAATACATAATTGTAATTGGCAAAACTTCAATTACAATTAATTGTAATTGATTATTGCCCAATTAAACATTACAAGTAATTGTTACTGACCATGGTTCAGGTTTAGGTAAGAAGGGTAGCCACTCAAACAAGTTTAAGTGGCTAAGTGGGTCCATCTGATTTCGGTCCTGTTACGATGCCCTAGTCATGAGTCTTTTCTATAAGAACTACTCACTATTTCCAGAGTTAAACCAAATGGTTCGATTCACGAAATTTAGGATATTTTTTAGATTTGGCCCGGATAAATAAAATTCCCTGTTCACATAAAATGTCAGACAGTAACAGAGCTAGACTTAGGGGCATCATATAGAGGCCAGATTGACCTCGAAGTTAGACACGTGGTTTCACTAAACCATCTGATCTGAGACATTTCATATAGTTCATTTTGAACAAGTGCCTTACAGTTAGTAAGGGAAATACCAGTAAAGGCGTCGATTTCATTCTCCCCTACCATCGCACCGTTAATGGCTAGTTCGTTAGCAATACAGTTTCCCAGACAATTACTATGTGCAGGGATCCTTATTAGCGTTATCCTAAAATGTCCCGTGCTCTCGTTAAGAGATACCCGGTAAGCTTCGGTTAACCTAGATGTCGTAAAGACAGCCGCTAGGTTTTTTATTGCAGTTTTGCTGTCCGTATATATACGCATATCCTCCGATTTCCGATAATACCTCAGCCAATTTACCGCTCGTTTTATAGCAGATATCTCTGCCTGTAGAATGCTACAATAGTAAGGTAGCCTGAAGAAAGATTTGGCTGTAAATATTTCACCCTACATCTGTGTAAACATATGTTACATCATTGGGTAAGTGGGTCTCACTGACCATGACATGAATTACTTTATGTAATCACCTACTTTGTCGATAATTTCTCAAGTCTGGCAAGTCTGTAACATGCTTCTAATATGATCTTGCAAAGAATGCAAATATAGGTCAAATTATAACTAAACAGTAAAGCATTATTTCCACTCCTCTTTAAGAAACGACCACCATTATAACCAATTATATTCTTATTCTAATTTGGTAGTTAAAAATGTATCACAACATCAATTCTTATGTAAATATCTTTAGAAAATAAACTAAAGACCTTAATACTGGCCAAAATAATCTAATACTATTTATGGGAAACTTAATACTTCGACCACATTAGGTGAGGCCAAGTATTGTATATATAAAATTTATTAAAAAATAAAAATAAAGAAATTAAACAGATAAAATCTACATAATTATGTAAATTTTTATAATATTTTAAAAATATGTTAAATACTGTTCAAATATTAAAAAAAAATACGATCTATTGCAATATTTTTTCCCCTAAACAATATGACATTTAAATGAATATTCACAGACATACAGTGAGCAAAAAAATCTACAGTCACACCTAAACATCTCACACTTTATTTACTCTAATTGTTATTGATATTTAAAAAAAATTAATATTGTTTATTTAACTATTCAAATATGATCGTATTTACAATTACTATCTTTCCGCTCGCTCTTTTTCTCTGTCTCTTTTTTTGTCTAACTCTTCTAAATATCAAAATAATCAACAATCTTGTAAGAAAAAAAAGTAAAAATAAATAAAATTGAAACAAGATATTTTTAAACTGTTGGCAAATTTGTCATAAATTATTATTGTAAATTTTGTTCACACTATGGTTTTAATGAGAAGTTGTATTATTTTTATATTATTTTTTCATTTCGTATTTGTTTTCGTTTCGTTTTTTTTTTTATTATCGATTATTTTTGTTTTCTTCTTGCAGGTGGTTTTTGACTTTTGCTATTAAAGAGAGAGAGAGTACGAGTGAGAGCCAGGGTGAAACAACTTGTGTTTATTTTAGGAATCAAACGTCATTTGCAGTATTTTTTTTTTAATGGAAGTTCAAGTTTTTTTTTAAGTGTTAAATTTAAAAACAACAAATGAATTTAATTGTTTGTAATTGCTTTCATGCAACTCTCTATTTTAAATTTACATAATTAATATGATAATTAATGTATTTTTTCCTTTAACTAATTACTAAGAGGGAGAGAGTGAGAGAGAATAAACATTTGTAAATATCAAACGTAAATTGAATGTAAATAAGTTAAGATTTTTGCAAAATATTTGCAAAACAAGTAAGATTTAAAGTTAACATCGATAAAAAGTAGACTTTATATAAAAGTTAAGGCCAATTTTTGATCTATTATAAAATATAGAGGGAAGGGAATTTTAAAGTGATTTCTAGAATGTACTTGGCTAGTTCCGCACAGAACTAGCACTTGTACTTTGATTACATGACATACATATATAGACGGACAAAATTGTTTGGTTATAAACCAAGATAGATTGGTCCTACCACACGTTACAATTATGTGCCAATATTCGATGTAGAATCAAACCAACATCTGACGCCACTGAATGCTTTAATGTATAAAATTGATATAGTGCCAACAAAACTGTCACTAATTGTAGCCTCTGTCGCAAGAGACCCATCAAAGCTAACGAGCTACGCCCGTCTGTTCTGAACGGATCAGAATTCCAACTGAAGCTTAAATTTCCCTTTCACGAAGACGAGACAATTTCTTAATTCAGTTTATCCGCAATATTGTTAACAGATGTCATAGTGGCCTGCTACCCATAATATTCAGGTTCGAATAACTACCTCGTTAAGAGGCTTTAAACCTTCTTCTTGGATCAAAGTGATCACATAATGTTCATATTTTAAGAATATTTGGATTGATTTAGGTAGGTAGGTAGGTAGGTAGGTTGATAGGAGGATGTATACTACATCAAATCCGAAGAAATACACCTAGGCCACTATCGGGCCTGTTGTGCGCTCCAATTCAAGAAAAAAAAAAAAAAAAAAAAAAAAAAAAAAATTGTTCACTGAATGTATTATTTTTCCATGTTCAGAAACTCAGTTTCCTGGACGTAATTCCTAAGAATCTTCCAATCGGTGTTGGTTAAGAATGTTATTTCTGGAATAACATCACTTCCAAGATACTTGGATCTAACTTCGACGAATGCCTGACAATGGCAAAGAAAGTGCTCCAGAGTTTCACTGTCCTCTCCACATGCTCTACATTCGTCTGAATTCGCACGTCCAATTTTGTATAGATGTGCTCGTAATCCTGTGTGTCCACTGAGAATACGTACCATCATACTAACCTCAGACTTGCTCATTTTGAGAAGATTTCTCGTCTTGCTCTCATCAGGGTCACCCCATAGAATCTTTGTGGTTCTACCCACCGTTTCATTATTCCAAGAGGCCTTATGGGATTCTCTCATCCATATTTTTAATTCAGCTTTTGTTGCGTCGAATGGTTTTGCGTTTGTCAGGTTAACTACATCGAGCTCCCTTCCCTTTAAAGCTATTACATTCGCCCTTTCGTTGCCGACTACTCCCGAGTGGCCTGGTACCCATATGATGTGAACCTTACCTCTGGGAGAGTATTCAGTTAAAGCTTTCTTACAATCCAATACAGTCTTAGATTTAATTCTATCACCTGATATCGCACAAATTGCCTTCTGGCTGTCGGTAAATATATTAAGCCCTGTGGGCGCCATATTTATTCTAATCCAATTTACACATTCCGTTATTGCTCGTACTTCTGCCTGGAAGCTTGTGTTATGATTAGGTAAACGGTGGTATATTTCTGTTTCTGGGTCTTCAATATAGAACCCCAGACCCACTTTGTCCCCTAATTTAGAGCCATCCGTGTAGCAACGGATTCCTACTGGTATTTGCTCTAATGTTCCGCTTGACCAAGACATTCTATCTGGGATTAGCGTTTCAAAGTTTCCGACATATTCAGTGTCTGGTATGCGATCAGGCACGTCCGATGAATGTGTATAACCTTCCAATGTGTCCAGTATACATTGATGACGTGTCCTATAACCGTTTTTGGCCAGTTCGCCTAAAGTAAAGAGCCGTTCGGCTGTAAGCGCCGCCTCATATCTTATATATGTTTCAATGGGTGGAATATCTAGCAACGTTTCCAGAGCCTTGGTTGAAGTAGTACACATGGCACCACTTATACCCAAGCAGCATGTACGCTGAACTCCCTGCAGTAGTTTGATATTACACTTTTTGTCCAAAGCACTCCACCAAATTATTGAAGCATAAGCTAGAATTGGTCTAATTACACTTTTATAAAGCCAATTTGTCATAGTAGGACTAAGACCCCATTTCATGCCTATGGTTCTCCTACATATCGCCCAGCACCGATGTGCCTTGTTGATCCTATCCTCTATGTGGTGTCTCCATTTTAATTTCCGGTCAAGTATTACACCTAAGTACTTAACTTTGTCTGTCACCGGTATCTTCTTGCCCAAGAAGCAAGGTTCAGTATATGTAGAAATTTTTGTCTTTCTTGTGAAAAGACAGATTTCCGTCTTCGCCGGGTTAACATTGAGGCCTCTCGGTTGAGCCCAGCTCAAGGCCGTATTCAGAGCCTCCTCAGCTCTTCTACACAAGTAATTTGGATCCTTTCCCTTTAAAAGTATTACGACATCGTCTGCATAGCAGACAGGTCTAAGTCCTTTCTCGGTTAGGGTCCTTAGGAGGCTATTAATCGTGGTGACCCAGAGTAAAGGTGACAAAATGCCACCCTGTGGTATACCGCGAAATACCTTTTTCCTGATAGTTATATCGTACATCTCGCAGCTTATCCATCTGTTCCTTAGCATGTAGTTGATCCAGTTACGGAGCACCCGGTCAACATAAAACTGGTCTAGGGATTGGATAAGGGTATCAGTGTGCACGTTATTGAAAGCGCCTTCGATGTCAATGCATACTGCCAGTGTATACAGTTTGCTATCGAAAGATTCACTTATGTAGTGGACAACTTCATTTAAAGCGGTTTCCACCGATCGTCCCTTTACATAAGCATGCTGCTTATATTTAAGGTCATTGTATGGTATGCTGCTTTTAACCATGCTATCGACTATCCGTTCCAAGGTTTTAAGTAGGAAGGACGTAAGACTTATCGGTCGATAGGACTTAGGTGTCGCATAGCTAGGTTTCCCTGGTTTGGGTATAAATATTACCTTTGCATCCTGCCATTTAACTGGGGTATATGCCAATTTTAAGCATGCAGTGAATATCTGTGACAGATGTACGGAAACCAGTCCCGCCTCCATCTGCAAAAGTGCCGGGAAAATTCCATCCGGCCCTGCAGCTTTATAGGGAGCAAAGCTCTTGATTGCCCCTTTAACCATGTCAGTTGTAATAACTATTTCCGTGTTACCCTCCCCTTCCTCCAATATCGGTTCATCTATGTTATTCGATATACCGGGTGGGAAATGAGAATCCATTAGGAGTTTCATTGTCTCCTCCATATCCTCAAGCCTCCTGCCCGTGTCATCGATCATAGATTCCGGTTGGACATGAGTTTTGGATAGGAATTTTTTTATCTTCGATACGTCATTTACGCTATCTACCTGTTCACAGAAAAGTTTCCAGGAGTCTCGTTTGGCTTTTCGAACGATTTTCTTATATTCACCAAGTTTATTACGATACTCATCCCAGTATACTGCGGTCTTTTTACGCCGTGCCCGGTTAAATAGTTTGCGAAGAGTCTTCCCAAGGTTCCGGATCTCCCCAGTTACCCAGGGTTTTTCCTGGGCAGATCTCCGCTCTCGCAGAGGGCAGCTGTCCTCGAACGATTCAACCAGGGCACTTGTGAACGTTTCCACTTTGGCATCTATATCCTCTTTATTTCGACATTGAAAAGTATCCTGACCTAAACGGTTCTTTAGTAAGGCCCCGAACATTGTCCAATTAGTTTTAGACTTATTCCGAAACTTTATCGGCTTTGGTGGTGGCCTTAGTATTTTGAATCTTATGTACCGATGATCAGAAAAGGAGTGCTCGTCCGAAACTCTCCAATCCTGAATTTCGTTTATAAGCTCTTCTGAACATATAGTTATATCTAATACTTCTTCTCTGATTCTATTGACGAAGGTAGCTTTATTACCTAAGTTCAATGTTATCAAGTCTTTAGTATTAAAGAAATCCATGAGGGCTTGTCCCCTGCGATTGGTGTTTGTACTACCCCAAGCTACATGATGCGAGTTGGCATCACAACCTATTACAATTTTTTTATTTTTCCTTTGTGCCTCTTCAACCAGTTTCATCAGATCCGACGTTGGTGGTAGGGTCGGAGAATCGAAAGGCAGGTAAATAGATGCAAGGAATATGTTGCCTCGACCTTGCTTCAGCACCGTTGCATCCGATGTTGATAATCCTGTTGAGAGGAGAAAACATAAGTTCTTGTGACATAAGATACATGTTCTCGGGCGAGATCCTGTATCAGCGTAGAAAAGTTGGAAATTTACGTGATTTAATCCAGAAACCTTGTTGCGAATCGTCCAAGGTTCCTGGATTAAAGCTATATGTATTTTACCTGTGTTGATTTTAGCCATCAGAGCGTTGGTAGCTGTCTCGCTCCGATGGAGGTTTATTTGGATAACCTCAATCATGGTCATCCATTAAACTGTCTTCCAGCGAGTTGGTGGTCACCTCCTCGCTCTTTGGATTTGACTCCTCCGGATAGCCTGAAGTGGCTATTAATGCAGTGAGTACTGTTGATGGCACTGCGGTGTCCTTATCAGGCATAGGAATAGCAGTATTTTTAATAGACACATTCCCAATTCTGGAGAGCATTGCTGTTCTGTCTTCTGGCGGGTGAGTGATTTCCTCCTCGCTTTTAGGATTTGACTCCTCAACATTGCTAGTACTTGCTAATGATGCTTTGGGTACTGTCTTAGGTGTTTTAGTGTCCTTGTCGGGGCCGGTTTTGACAGCCCTTTCAATCGGCGCCTTCCCAATTTTGGAAAGGGCAACTACACTTTCTTCTGGCGAGTTAATGGTAAATTCCTCGATTTTAGGATTTGACTCCTCAACGTTATCAGTAGTGGATACTGTGGTCTTAGGTTTTTTAGTGTCCTTTTCGAGGCTTGTTGTAACAGCCCTTCCAATCGGCACCTTCCCAATTTTGAATATGACAGATTTAGAGGCGAAGTAAGCCCTACCTTTATTCTTGGCAAGACTAGCCATGGATTTCTGGTCGATACCTATTACAAATAAAGTTCCCTCAGGTTCTTCTTTCCTGTAAAAGACATCCCATTTTTCCACGGCCAGCTCAGCATTTTGACCTCCAAGAATTTCCAGTATACGTTCATTAGCCAGTTTACTGCCCCATCCTTTTATGTAGACAGTGGACTTTAGGAGCACCGGAAGCTCGCTCTTCTTTGCCAGTCCCAGCCTAGCGCCGTCCCAGGGAGGAGGGATACTTTCCACCAAGTTCTTTAGGGTGCTAACACATTGGTGAGATGCCAACCTCATCAACATCACGCCCATGCTGAACTCGCAGCTCTCGCTCTCTATTGGTTGTTTGCCCTTTGAAGCTATTGCATGGTCCACTATCTTATTGTTGACCAGGTCTTCTATTTTACTCTGTTGGTCTATTGGAATTTTGCCTGTCGGATTACCGGCATCGTAAACTGCATAGCAGAGATCGTCCCGGTGCCTACTTCTGGCAACTTTGGCGTAAGATGGCGGCTCTTTACCTTTTCCTCCGTCTAGCTTCTCCTTCCTCGTTTTTCGGGGCTTCTTTTGAGATTCCCTTACCTTCGAGGTTGATTTCGCCGACGTGTTCGTCTTCGGAATATCTGGCTTGGCGTTGTCACCCTTACTCGCAGGATTCTCACTTGAGATTCCTTTGAGTGAAGTATGGCTTGGCTTCGACTGTGTATTAGAAGACGGGGAGCTCTTTTTCTTCTTAGGCTTATTCTCAGTTGTCAACTCCTCGGGAGACCTGATCCTTTTTGCCTCAGATCTTGTGAGAGAGTCCGATTTTTCCTTTGGAGTGTCGTGGGATTGACTAACTATGATTTCCTGAAGCATCTTTTTCAACTTCCTCCTCTGTGCTCCAGAAAGTCTTTTCTTAGTAATAGGTAGTTTAGCTATGCTATCACTCACCTCTTTCACCATTTGCTCTACTTCATCCTTTTTGGGATTTGCTATAATGGTATTATTATTATTATCATCTGAGGATTCAGAGTCGGAACCCTCACCTATATTTAAAGGCTGAGGTAGCTTAGAGCTCTCTCCGAGTACATCCTTCTCTTTCACCCCTATATTTTTGCCAGCGGCATGCTGTACACTTGACGCATTGTCCGCCACGGAGGCCAAGGTACCCACCTCCGTAGTAGTATTCTGCTCACGATTGCAGGATGACGACGACACGTGACTCGCGAGTAGATCAACACTTGCCGCCGGTACTGGGTTATTTAGGCCCTGCACCGTAACTTTTATCTTTTTATTTTTATTTTCCATATTTGTTTTTTTTTTTTCCAGTTTTTTGGTCCGCGGGGAATATAATATTCCCAGGTGGTGGACAATCTGCCCTCCCTCAGCTTAAGTGAAATTAAAGCTGGGAGAGGACAGATGGTCCATCACCACCCCCTATCCGCCACCCGGGGACGCGCTCGGTAGGAAAAATCTGGAAAACTCCCCCGAGTGGATTGATTTAAGTCCGAATGCGTTCTTGATATGTTAGTCCAAAATTGAATTAATCCCAAAATGTGCTTGATTTGAACTCGATCCGTACTTGTTTTCTTTTTGGAGCTATTTTAACCATCTTTCTGAAACAAAGTGATAACATAAAATTCTTATTTTAAGAATTTTTGATTTTAAGTCCGAATGCGTTCTTGAAATGTAATGTAAATAAGATTGTTCAAGATTGAATTAATCCCAAAATGTGCTTGTTTTGAGTAAGATTCATTCTTGATTTCAGAATTTAGAAAATTTCAGCAAACATTATATTTTAGAATTAATCCTAAAATGTGCTTGATCTGAGTAAGATTCGTTCTTGATTTCAAAATTTAGAGATTTTCAGCAAAAATTATATTTTAAGTTTTAGGATAAAGTTTACGATCATAAACTTCTTCCCTGAAACTGGACAAATAAAAACTATTCGTTGTTTCCACATTAAACCTTTTGTCAGGATTGACTGGGAGAGAAATATGATTATTATAGACGAGATTACAGCTCGTTTTTCGCAAAATTTTGACACAACCGATCCTATTAGGAACAAATTACAATATTTTAAAAACGATGTAAATCTCCATTCAAATTCTTTTAGATTCTATTGGCGCCAGCATTAAAATCAAAGCCGAATATTTGGTCGGCCAGCAATTAAGAACAATAAAATATTTAGTAGCAATATTAGCATTGTCATCGACATTTGTCAGATGACTTTTAAATTGCCATAACATATGTAAAATATAGACTAGATTATTTGTATTTTAAAACTAGACTTAAAATTCCTCCATTTAAAATTTAATCGTGAGTTTTATTTAAAATTATGCAAAAAAATTGAACAAACAACTTGTTAAGAAATTAATATCTTCTTAATGATATTCAACAAGTAATTCTTAGCAATTCTACGAATTCAAGTGTTTGAACTAAATATAAATCTAAAAAAATCTACATAATTACGATTCCTATATATTTTCTAATAGAACTAAAACCTAAGGTTTTGAAAATTACAAAAACAATGCGAAAAAAACTAGTTTATTCGAAAGATATATATTGTTAGTAATTTAGATTATAAACATATAAAAGTTAAAGAGAAAAAAAGCGACATGCTTTAATAAATAATTATACAAAACGTAAAACAATAATAAAAACAAAACAAATTTAAAAAAAAAAATACAACAAGAAACAAAAATAACTGACAAGGTCGTATTTAACAAAAAGTTAAACTTAACATCATTACGAACGAACGATTTCCTTAAATAAATTGATAAGAAGGCGAGAGTCAGAGAACTAAAAACGTAATAAACAACGAAATGTACTTTTATCGCAGTAATTTAGTTTGAAGTAGCGAAATATTTAAGTGCAGAAATTTGTTAGTAAAAAGCATTAGAGAAAAACTAAATTTATTTATACTAATTTCCTTAGTCTTTGTTATTGTCCACTAACTGTGTGCGTCATTCTTCTTCAGTGATAGATTATGATCGCAAGTTATAAACACCATTTCCAAAATTATAATTTTTTTAATTAAGATAACTTTATTAAAGTTCGAGGAGTTTAGGGAAAGTTTAAATGTATGTAAACACTACACTTGTGCTAAAATAATTAGGTCATATTTATGTCAAAGCAAAAACTTATTTTGCCATTTTTGTCAGCGTCATTTGTCAGTTACGAAGTTTGGCAATATTTCCCAGATTTGTCAGTTTTTAGGAGTAGTTTAAGAAAAATTAAGCAGCTTTTATTATTTCAATTTCTAACGAACAGCCAATAAAACTCAATGTTTCCAAACAAGACAACGAGAACAGGTAGCAAATGGTAGAGACCGACTTTTGAATCCTTCTGTTCGAAATTTTGTTATCTGTTGCTGATTCGAAAGCGAACAAGGACAGCAAAAGCCGAGTCAACTACCACATTTTTTGGCGGAGCAGACAACGCAGTGTGGTTATGGAATCGAAATGACTTACGTATAATATCCCAATTTTCTATAAAATATTCCCATATAGACATGGTACCTTTAAATTGTGTCAATGCATCTTCATAACCACCCTGTGGTTGTTGAAGTGTTGACGAATGTTTGGCTTTTTTTGCCGGACTAGTTTCGGCATAATGATCAAGCGAAGCACCACCGGGTGATATGGAGATTCTAGCTGCTGAAGCAGCCGATGGTGATGATGTTTGATGATGCTGCGTCCGATGATGCGTATGATGGGAATGTTGGGTATGATGATGGCCACCGACACTACTGCTGCTGCTATTGTGAACATGTTGTTGTACATGATGGTGACGGCTGCCACTTCTACGCGTTGTTGTTGTAGTTGAAGATTCATATTGTCCCTCGTTGGGATCGAAGCCCAACACATCCTTGTAATAGGATTGTGATGCCATATTGTTGTTGTTGGTGCACGTTTAAAGCGTACACGCTTTTCTTTTTTTCTTACTTTATGGCAATATTTTATAACTTAATTTATTTTTTATTCAATTTAACACTTTTTTGCACAATGTTTTTCTTTTAGAGTTTGTCATATAAGAACAGTTTTTATTTAAAACTTTTAATTTTTGTTTGTTTATGGCAGTTATTATTATTCTTTTAAGTAGAGTTACACGTTTTGAGTTGGCGGTTTGAGTTTTTTACTTCTTTTATACAAATCACTTCTTCTTCTGTGGAATGGCACTTTTATCTTTTATTTCTAATTAATTTTGTGTGTTTTGGAAAGATTACTTTTTTTATGTTCTAATAATCTCAATTAAAATTCCAACACTAAAATGTAAAACATAAAATCTCATATTAATATCGTTGAGTTTTTAATTTTCTATTTAAAATTTGTTGCGAGCAAAGTGAACAAACAGCAGCAGTTCATTATGTTTGGTTGTGTGTTTATATTGAAATTGTTCTAAATGCAAAAAAACGATGGACCCGGCCCGTATGAAAGCAAAACACTCGTTATATAGCATATATATGAATTCAAATTGGAACATTTCCGTTACAACAAAAACTAAGGAATTTAGGTGCGTTTCTTCTGTGTGCGAGGATTATTAATAGAATAGAAATTATATTACGATTCTTTGTTGTCATCATCATTTACATAAATTCACGAATGGGAATGAATGCTCACAAGAAATAGAAATTCGTCATTTTAGTTGTTATTATTTATTTAACAGGGAATATGAGTGTATGAGGCAACCTAACCAAACCAAAATGATCACTAAAATAAAAATTAAACAAACTAATGTGAACAAAAAGAAATTTACTTTTACCAAAGAGTGAGTGAATATTATGTGCTGTCTTTGGTGGTTTGCAGAGGTTTTAAATAATAGATTCATAAAGCAGAAGAGAAATATTTAGAGATGATCTTATTGTAATTAATGAAGCAAATTCATCACCTTTTTACTTTACTTGAAGAATTCATTCACAATAGTTGATTTTCTTCGTAATTACTGTGAATTGTTTACAAACTTCGCGAGAAACAAATAGTTGAACGAATAATGGAAAATGAAAGAACTTTTATCATTTTCTGTTTTTCTTATATAAAGAACAATTCTTGAATATTCCACAAACTATTTATTCACAATAGTTGATTTTGTTCGTAACTGTTGTGAATTGTTTGCAAAATTTCGGTGAAGAAAATTCCTTCAAGAAATGGAGGAAATGTATAAACGTATTTAAAGTGAAATGTTACTCGTGATAATACTTCATGAATTATTCATTTATAATAGTTAATTTGTTCGTAACTGTTGTGAATTGTTTCCAAACTTTACGAGAAACAAATTTGGTGAAAGTAAATAATAAAAAAAGAATTGTTATTAGTGGAAGCTTTTACCATCATCTGTTGAATATTCCACAAACTATTCATTCACAATAGTTGATTTTGTTCGTAACTGTTGTGAATTGTTTGCAAAATTTCGGTGAAGGAACTTTCTTTAAGAGACGGAGGAAAATAGGAAACGTATTTAAAGTGAAATATTATTCGTAATAATACTCCGTGAACTAATCATTCACAATAGTTAATTTTTTCGTTACTGCTGTTAACTGTTTTTAGACTTCTAAAGAAACAGATTGGTGAACGAAAAGAGGAAAAAGGGAATTCTCATTCGTGATAACTTTATCATATTCGCTTTTTCTCAATTAAATCAAAAGTCTTGAATATTCGTAAACAATTCATTCACAATAGTTGCTTTTGTTGGTAACTACTGCACAAAACATATCGGTGAATGAAATTTCTTCAAGAAATGAAAGAAAAATTAAAACATATTAATACTCCTTGAACTATTCATTCACAATAGTTGAATTTGTTTGTAACTGCTGAGTAAAATTCTACCACAAAAACTCACGTATCGGTGAAGAAATTTCCTTCAAGAAATGGAGGAAAATAGGAAACGTATTTCAAATGAAATACTCCGTGAACTATTCATTCACAGTGGTTAATTTGTGTGTAACTGCTGTGAATTGTTTTCAAACTTTACGAGAAAGACATAGGTGAACAATTAGAGGAAAATGTGAAATGTTATTCGTGATAACTTTTATTGTATTCTCCTTTTTCTGAAGTAAAGCATAAATCTTGAATATTTGTTAACTATTCATTCACAATAGTGAGTGAATGGAAAAGTTTTAAAATTAGTTACTTTGAAGTTGAATTGCTTTGAATCTACCCAAATTTTCTATTTTATTGTTAATAATGAGATCCATAATCAAATCAAAAACTCTAATTTTGCAAGAGGTTTTAAAAAAAGAGAGAAAAACTGTGAATTTCTTAGAATGCATTATTTTTAAACACTGCAATTCATAAGTATTATTTTATAGCTGAAAAAATATATAAATATTCTCACAATCATGTTGAGTAATGAACATTAAAATAAATAACAGCAATATAGCAACAAATTACGGAATTGTTTAATATTTTGCCGGCAAAATAAAAATCAAATCAAAAAGTCAAAAACAACAACCCGGCAAGTTAATAGAATATAAAACACGACAACATAATTGTTGTTGATCCAATTGGCCAAATGCCAGCTATAGGCGTCTCTAGCACTCAGATATCTTTACAGAGAAAGAGACAGGGCACACAGGGTGTTCTTAAGTATGAAACCCAAAATTTTGTGTGTTTTCTTTTAATGAAATTCTTAAAAAAAAGAAAACAATTAAATTCATGGGCTTTTTGTAAAGTGGCAACGAATTTTTTATTGCATACTTCCCCCAAAAATTTTGTTTACCGGCTGTGGCAGACAAAAGCAACACATACACATGAAATGAATAAGATTTTCTTTATGTTCGAAATTTATGTTATGTCTATTGATCTAAATGCTATAATTAGCTAAATATCTGAATGTTTAAATCTGTTTATGCTGTGTTGGATGGAGTGTGCCAGCGTTTTTTTTGTTTAAACTTTAACCGCATTTAAAACAACAACAACAACAGCAATGTCGTCCGTTTAAGTTCATTGGAATTTAAATTGAAAAAAAATGTTGCACAAACTTCAATTGGCGACAAATTGAAATTGTTTATGTGTGTGTGTGTATGCAATGTTTTCATTTAACAAACAAATAACAATACATATTACTCATTTATTTTAATCAATTATGACATTTCAATGAGTTTCACGCATGTACATTTAAATGTATGCAAGTAAGTAAATTAAATTTGTATCTCTGTCCAATGCATAACATCACATCACCACGACACGCCATGCCAGCCACATCACATCACTCCAATTTATTGCATGTTGTACTCACTCGTATTTCAAATCTGTTGTATACTTTACAAAAAACCCTCCGAAATTTTATTTGAATGCAACAATTATTGCTCGGGCACACACTGAAACCCAAGTGTGGACATTTTTTTATACATTAATTTGCTTTAAAAAAACATCGTCGGGTTTTGAATTCTATAGTTCGCAACAAGATTGTGATATAAAAAACCAATTGTTGCCAATTGAAATCAATTTATTTAATTTTTCTATTTGACTGCTTATGCCCAAGAAAAAAAAAAATAAAGCAAAAACAACATTAAAATTATGTCAGCAAAAAGTTACACAGGAGATTTTGAAAAATGAAGAAAGCGACAAGAAAAAAACATTAAGGGGTTTCATAAACAATAGCAGATATAATTTTTGGGTCTTGGACAATTTTGAGTTCAGACATAAAAGTCTGAATAATATCCTAGAAATATAAAATTACCAAATTTTTGAGATATAGTGCAAAAACCTTTTTGAGAATACCCGGGTATTTCCGATTTTACAGGGTAATTGTCAGAACGGTATTAACCCTCTATGAAATTTGATTTTTTCGAGAAATGAAACCTTAATCAATTACCTATGTATATAAGGAATAAATTGTTTCCCAGAATAATCAAAGTAATTTATATATAACTATAAATTGACAAAAAGATAATTTTTAATACATTTTGTCTTTATCGAGATATAGCCCATGGAAGTTTTTGCCGTAGTACATAGTAGTTTTTAACATAAGATTAAGATATTTGAAAGAATAAAGAAGATACAAAAAGGTTAAATGTCGGCCGATAGAACTTTAAGATGATATAGATAATTTTATAAATAAAGATGTTTTCGTGAAAGTTTTTCAATATTTAGGTCACAATATCTCAAATTAAGCTCAGCTCAATCCTTTCGAAAAGTACACCGTGGTCCTCGTGTCTATAGACGACTAAACAGCCGAACCGATTTGATTGAAATTTTACCAAAATATATCTATATGTTTGGAAGGAACATACAAAATAAGTCGAATAACTCAGAAACTGGCACAGCTAGAGTCCTCAAATTGTGTGGACAACTTTCACATCCATATCAAAATGGGTGGTATAAGTACAATGGGAAGGAACATACAAAATAAGTCGCATAACTCAGAAACTGCCACAGCTAGAGTCCTCAAATTGTGTGGACAACTTTCACATCCATATCAAAATGGGTGGTATAAGTACAAAGGGCGTGGCACCTCCCATATAAAGAAAATTAATATATTTTAAAAAATACAACACCTGGAGACCTCAAATTATTTCCTCTTTAGTATTGATATGAATATTTAAGACAAAACTAGCAATAGAAGGGCGTGGCACTTCCCATGCAATAAGGGTTTGGTACCTCCACTATAAAATGAATATAAAAATTCGTATATCTGGAAAACTTTTATAGCTTTAATGTTAAAATTTTATATGGGTGGCATATTCCATATTAACGTTTGGAGGAAATGATAAACTTGCAATAGTAGGCGGGGTATCTCCCATATGAAGTAAATACAAAGAATGGTATACGTATCTGGATCGTTAAATATGCACCCCTTTCGCCAATAGAAGTGAAATTTTTATTCCCTTGAAATATTCATTCCCTTCGAAGGAAAAATTGCTATCGTGAACTTGTTGTTAACAATTCATTCACAATAGTTGATTTTGTATGCAACAGCTGTTCAATGTTTACAAAATTCCATCAACAAATTTCACGTGAAATGGGAACATATTTCACGTGAAATGTTGATTAGCGATAGGAGTGATTTCAAAGCGGTTTTTTTTATTTAAAAAGTTCTATAAACTTAAGTTATATCTTTCAAAATTATCTCAAAACTTTCCTGCCACAGAATTTCTGTTGCTTAGTGTAATCATTTAAATTTCACACCCAATGCAATAGTGATGAAAGAAAAATGCAATGTAATAAAATTAAATATTTACGATTGACATGTGTAGATTTTTCCAACATTTAAAGAAAAACAAAGAAAGTTGCACAAAACTAAAACTAAAAAAAGAAAGACATAAATAGCTAGAAAGTTAAGGCTGGGGATATCCCACAATTAGTTGACGTTGTAACAGATAAAAACAACAAATTCTGGTAGATATCTAACATTTTTTTCTGAAAAACTTTTTGTGTGAGATTTTGTTCATGTTTTTTTTTTAATAATTTTTATTATTTTTAAGGTCACATCATTAACTAACACCCAGTGTATAATCAAATCATATGTCTGTTAATTTCATTTGGCAATTTGTTGTTATTTTTTTACGATATTTTCTGTTGTTGTGTTGACAAATTATATTCTGTAGTGAATATAGTTTCTTTTTGCTGCTGTTGCTGTTTAAGTTTTCTGTAGTTGTTGTTAATATCAGCTCATGTGCTGCCATATGATTAGATATGATAAATTATTTATTTATTAACTCAACAAAGAGAAAAATAAACGCAAATTAGAGTGCAAAAGCGGGAGTAATGATAGATCAGTGTTGCCATTGGGTAATAACATTTTTGCAAATTTATAGTTTAATGCAGAATTGAAAAATAATTTAGCATTTTTTAGTTTAATTGTTAACAAACTTTAAACCTTTTGTTTACGAAATATATTTAGTTCTGCAACTGTTAACATGTGGCAACACTGCTCTAGCAACTGAGAGAATTTTAAAGAATCTCATTTAGCAGTTTGAATGTTGTTTTGAAAACTGTTTAATAAATTATCGTGCCATAATAGATAGAGCAGTAAATAGTAAACGTAATTTTATATTTTTAATAATTTATTTCATTTTATTACACCATTGCCATTAGTATTTTTGACTTTTTCACTTGCAAGTCAGGAAATTTTTAATAGTTTTTTAACTTTTTCAAACTTATAAATTTTTGATTCTATTAATAATGTAAATGTTTTCAATATAGTTCAACATTTCTCAATTACATATTTGGAAATGGTGTAATTAAGCTATTTTTCACCAGCTCTTTTATGCGAATGTCTATTTTTTCTAACACTTTTGCTAGTGATACCAACAATACAACATTTTGTTTTATGACTTTATATAGCAGGCCGCTAGAAGAGTTGTTGCAGCAGGAAAAATATCATTAAAAAAACAAAGAAATTATAAATAAATTGTGGAAGTCCCACACAACAACCAAACAACGAACGAACCAAAAGACCAGTGACTATGATCGAGTAAGTGGTATAAAAAAGAAGCAGAAGAAAAAAAGGTGAAATCACTATTAAAGTACTTGAATAAAAATTCAATAGCAGCCACCACCACCAACAACAACTACAACTAACGACAATAAAAATGATAAAATATTAACAATTAAAAAAAATATGAAAAAATATATAAAATAAAAAAACACACATACAAACTATAAATAAATAAAATCACATAAAAGAAACATAAATCATTGAATAAACTCAACAAACGCAAAGTGAAATGTAGTGAAATGAAGTGAATTTGTAAAACAAGCAACTGTAAATTGCTGAAAATGAAGGGAGTAGCAATAAAACAATGTTGCATGATTTGTTTAGGAATTTATTTGAATTTTGTTTTTCTTGGCGAGATCATTATTATTCCTCAGTTTTCTTAACGTATTGTGTTGATGTGTTTTTCATTTCAATTTCTTTTCATTTCTGTTGTTGGAATTTTGCATTTGTTTTTAATTCCATTTAACTCTCAGTTTGGTTATTTGTCTGCCACATTGTGGACAATTTTAAAAATTAAGGATCAAAATTTGCTACGACATGAAACCTTTATTTTGAAACCAATATAATCGAGCTCTTATAACGTCTCGAATATGGGGAAAAACAGTATATAGATATCTCGAAAACCTGATGTGTGGTCAGTTCTTCATAAAGGTATAATCTAGGCCCGTGTAATACCAAGCTAATGGACTATAATGTTTGGAAAACTTTTTGCATTTTTCAGTTTAAATACTTTTAGCTGAATATATAGAGAAATATTTAAAAAAATCAATATATTAAAGGTGACCTTTGACCCCAGGATGTAAAAGAATTAAGTATGAGTCCGAGCAATAACGGAATATGTAAATTGGATTAGATTAAATATGGCGCCCACAGCCCTTAATATATTTACCGACAGCCAGAAGGCCATTAGGGCGTTATCTGGTGATAGAATTAACCCCCTCATTTTATAAAACGAAACTCTCGTAAAAAATTTGTATGAAGAATACTGGGAAATTTTTGAAAATTTGAATTTTTTCCATACAAATTTTTTTGAACGTTTGTCGTTTCGTTTTATAAAATGAGGGGGTAAATCTAAGACCGTATTGGATTCTAAGAAAGCTTGAGGTAGTTAACCTGACAAATGCAAAACCATTCGAAGCAACAAAGGAGGAATTAAAAATATGGGTTAGAGAATCCCATAAGGTCTCTTGGGATAATGAAACGGTGGGTAGAACCATAAAGATCCAAGGGAGGACCCTGATGAGAACAAGACAAGAAATCTCCTCAAAATGATCAAGTCTGAAGTTAGTATGATGGTACGTATTCTGAGTGGACACACAGGATTACGAGCACATCTATACAAAATTGACCGTGCAGATTCAGACGAGTGGACAGTGAAACTCTGGAGCACTTTCTTTGCCACTGTCAGGAAATAACATTCCTGACTAACACTGATTGGTAAATTCTTAGGAATTACGTTCAGTAAACTGAGTTTCTGAACTTTGAAAAATAGTGAACAATTTTTTTCAGATTTGGCCATATTTGAGACGTTACTTAAGTTAGAATATCTCAAAGAAGAAAGAAGTTATAGCACAAGTTATACCTTTATTTTAAAGCATACAGATTGGACTTACAAATGACAAAAAGTTATTAATTTAGGACACGGTAACTTGAAAATCTGATGTTATGAAAGAAATTCATATCCAGACACCTTTTGAAAAGTATAATTTATTGTCTGGGTTAAAAATTTCTCTTCTTAAAGCCAATTTTAGAAAAACTAAATTTCCATAAAAATATTTGCTTTATTTGTGCATGATTTCTAGGAATGGGGCTGCAGATAAATTCAGTTTGTATGGATTTTTGTTTTTGCACAACATTTTTTGCCGATCTTTTTGTACTTCTTTTCACAACTCTCACTGAAACTGTTGTTGTAGTTGTTGTTGGTGGCAATCGTTTCTTGTACATTACGATCAGACACACAAATTCAAGTGGATAAAAGGTAGGGCGCGCATCTAGTAACTTTTCATTATTTATTTATTTTGTTGTTGTTGTTTATTTTAATGCATTTTTACGTTATTTTTTATATTTATTTTTTTGGTTAGTGGCACGTTTTGTATTTCTAATGTTGTAGCTGTATAAGACAACAACAAGTAAACAGGTAAAAATAACTTCAACAATTCAATAAGAGACACAAACAAATAAAAATTAAAAAAAGAAAGAAAGATTTAAAACACAGTCATGAGAAACGCAATTTTTTTTTGTCCAAAACACACACAAATTCCTTAGATACTTTTTTAAGCTTTTTTTGATTTTTGGTTTATTTGTTTTAACATTTTTTTAAGTTTTGTGTTTTTTATAACAAAAAAAAAAAAACTAGAACTCGTTGTTAGCAATTGTAGTTGTATACACACTTTTTGGCTTAAAGGCAAAATTACAACATTTGTTAGAACTTTAGTTTAAGCCAAATGTTAAGGAGTTGATATGGTTAAACTTTTTTCTTTTCTAGCATTCCAACAGTTCAGTTAAGCTTTTGTTCTTTTAATATTTGTGGCTGTTTGCTGCTAATACCAAGAGGATTGAATGAAGACTTAAACATTACTGAAGGTGGTGTGTGAAGCAAAAAAAAAAAAAGTATAGATTTGTTATTCGACCCAGTGTTTAAAGAAATAAAACAGAAAACAAAATCAAATGAAATGAAACACACAAAATAAAAAAAACTGGTTGTTAACTCAATGAATTGAAATTAAGCCAAACAACAAAATCACACTAAGCCAGGCCAGACAAGTTGAGTCGAGCCAAGTTAATACCTTGGACAACAAAAAAAAAAACAAAGTTTTAAAAAACAACAACAACATAAAAGAGACACACACCGACCGACCGACCAAGTCGTCGTCATCATCATCATCATTAGCCGCAGCAGCAGTATTACCAACCACAGCTACAACAACAAAAAACATTAATAATAACAATAATTAACAACAAAAAAGTCCAAATTCTCATACACACAATCGCTGCCACTTTTAGATTATAAAATTTGATTTAATTTTTAATTTGGTTTCATTAATTTTTAATCAATAGATAGTTTTTAAACATTCCTTGTTTAAAAAAATCTTAGTTTTTCTTGTTTCTTCACTTTACTCGCAACAAATTTTTTATTTTAGTTTTATTCATCATAATTGATTGTATTTTAAAAGTTATTTTAATTTTTTAATTATAAATTTTTAAATTACGCACACACACTGTCGTTGCTACACACACAAATATATTTTGTTTTTGCTTTAACACATTTACAACACACACAATGACAATTTTCAATTATTTCTTTTAACGAAAACAAATCAACAAATTTATTTGTATTTTGGAATTACAACAAATAGTTTGTTGTTTAATTTTTTTTCAAATATCGTTCATAAAAAAAGTTTTACAATTTTTGTTGTAATGTTGTTGTTCTTTTTTTTCTATATTTCTTTTTCTAGTTTGTATATTTATTATAAAAATGTATATTTCAGAAGAAGAGAATACCGCTCGGTACCGTTGTTCAAATTGGACTAAACTCAAAATCGATACCAAATTGCCTCAAAACTGCTCATAGCTTAATAATTTACGTACACAGCCAGACAGACCAGCCAGCCAGCCAACAACGCTCACACTCAAATTCAAAAAAAGCAAGAAAACCTACAATAAAATATACTACAAGCACAAATGCACTCTACACTACACCACACTACCCTATCTCAAACACACAGATACAATACAACGTCAAACAACTATTGTATTTAGAGAATGTGTAGGCTGTTAGGCAGTTAGCAGAGCGGATTAAAAACAATCTGAGAGATATTATTTGAATAAAAGAGATTGAGTCAATCTTTACTCATTCCATACCATTCAACTAACTAACTGACCCTCTCTAGAAAACCTACTAGCACCGTGTACACTTGTACATGCAAATAAAACAATTTACTAAACTTTTTATTTGAAGGGAAAAAAACTTTTAATACAAATTTTAGATACAAACTACACTTACAAGATCATCGCTATATCAGTGTTGTAAACAACTTTATATATTTTGCACATTCAAAAAAACTCGCTTAAAAGAGAGGTTAAGTTTGTTTGTGCCATTTACGGTAGTAGGTCTTATATATGAGATATGACCAATTGTGACCGATCATCAGCAAATATCGATGATTTCTGTATATCGATATTTATAATAACTACCCGTTTTGACAACTACACTACTCGTCAAATGTAACTTAGTGTCAAATTTTGACTAGGACTCGGGGATGATATATTTACATAAATCATCCAATTGCTATTCTGCATGTCTTAACCCTTGCACAAAGGAAAAGGAAAGGAACAAAATTATATATATTACTGGGCTTTGAGTGAGACGGAACCGAGGTAGTCAAATATCACCATTTGTAGAATATCGAGACTGCTTTAGCCCACTCTGATAACGGATAGGACTAGGACTCTCTTGTCTCTTAGTAAGAACTTGATTATACTTCTAACTGGTATAATTACTGGGAACTGTATGATATGTCGGAAATAAAAAGAAGTGGAATCGGTACAACATCTTCTATGTGAATACCCAGCCTTAAATGAACACAGACTACTCTATCTTGTTAGAGCTCTTTTCCATGATCTGGACTATCTCAGAGAGGTGTCACTAGTAAACATGATCAGTTTTATTAAAAATACTAGTTTTCACGAAGACCACAAGAACCAAGTAGTTAACGAAATTAGGGTGACAAATCATTCTCGCAATATAAAAGAATGACAATTCTAAGAGTATCACATTGGGCCACAGGGACTCCGAGTGAACTAGCTAACCCACGCGAGTAACCCACGTAACCTAACCTATTCTACATGTATTTACTATTTCTTAAAAATGTATATTTGAATATATTGGGATCGCAACATCCTGCAAAAGGAACATCGTGCATGTCAGAAAAGATTTTCGAATGTACGACAACTGCATACAGCGTTATTTACATGATCCGCTTGATAACACATCGTACATGGCAGCACTCAACGATATTCATAGAGCTAAGGTAAACACAGAAGTTGCATATCATCGTATCAATATCGTACTTTGAGGTCGCCCACCACATATTGCAGAAGAAGATCACATACTGCCACGTAAAACAAGAGAAGTTCTGGTACAACTGAGAACTGATTGAAGCTATAGAATTAATGCCTATAAGTCACTATAAACTGCACTAATCACATCATTTGTATGACACACTTCACCCTTTTAATCTCAGGGCCAATCCCACCTAACTCAGACCTAAAAACTATGGACTCATCCAGTTGAGGTTGCACAACATCTTGGCCTTGATCTCAACGATCACTTATTGTATTTGCTGCTACAACAACAACAACAACATTCAAAGGCGTCAAAATAAGAATCTTCGCATGACAACTCCTGCGCCATGATACATTAAAATTAAACACCAATAAGCCGAAGCATTGGAGGAATAATTCTCAGATAAAATCCTACTTTATAAACATTTTATTATCTAGTATTGGACGGACAATTGTACCGAACAAATGATTGTATTAGTCCAATTTTGTCAAGCCTGCTTTTTTTATAACAATAGGTACCAAAATCTTCCCAAGTTTCTGAAAAAACTAGGTCACTGTGCCTCAAAGATCTCACAATAAAATCGCTAACTTGTGCTGAAAACATCGAACAACTTGACAACATTGAAGATCATAGATCATACACCTAAACAACAAATATAAAAATCTATTAATTAATACAAGAACGAGTATTAAACATAAAGTACGAAAACAACTTACACTCAATACCTTTAAAGTATCTGTTAAATTAAATTCAATTATTTATGCTGGTTGGAAGACGAAAAACAGAAACACTACACACAGAAATTCATTAATAAACTCAAACCCACTCAGTTTTAAACATGTTTTTCGATCTCTTTTTTACACTCACTCGCTCTACGATAATATCACTCATATGCTCTCTACAATGAGCTTTTATTCAAGTAACTCAGATTTTAATTCTGTAAGATTTAAACACCTTTTATTTAGTTTTTTCTTAATTTCTTTAATCTTCTTCTTTGCAAATTTTTTTTGTTGTTTTGGTATTCTTCTTTATTACTTGAGAAGACTAAAAAGTGTCTTTAACAATAACAACAAAAATTTTGGTCATGTAAACAAACTATAATAAACTCTGTTCTGGTTTTTCAATGAATTCAATAAGAATTCAAAGAAAAAAACAACAATAAAAAAGCACAAAAGATTCAAGAAAAGCCCAATAAAGATATTTAAAAACTTGGTAATTCTCCATAAATAAATATGCAAGAAAGTAAACATAAGTAATGAAAAGTAAAAAAAACAAAAGTAAATAAACTAAAGAAGAGGTAGTAAAATTAAGAAGATTAAGTTATTAAAAAGTAAGCGGTGTTGTTGGTGGTGGTGGCGCAATCAATACCAACCAGCCAGCAGATTCTTAAACAAACATTCTTGCAAACACACAAACAACCACACAAGTGTGTTCCTCACTTACAACAACAAGACCAACTACAAAAGGTAAATAAAGATTATTTGTTTCTTCTCTTCTTCGTGTGTTTCTCTCACTTACTACTCACTCAATCACTTGTATGCTAAAAATATTTACAAATGACAATAACCTGTAACTTTTGTATTTGTTTTTTTTTTTTTACAAAATTCCAATCAGAATGACACACATGTAAAAGAATCCATCCAAAGCAAACAACAACTATGTATTTACCTGAAGAGTAAAAACAACAAATATTCAATTCTTATTGTTGTTTCTTGGTGAATGTGTCATTTACATATAATTAATTCCGATTTGAAATGACTTCTATTGTGAATTTTACATTCATTTTCTTTCAAAACCAAGGAGAAGTTTTGTTTCTCTTTTCATTGTTTTTTGTGTGTTTTGCTGTAATGAGTATTTGATCGTGCAAAAAAAGGAAGCCATTGAATGAATAAAGTGAATCGATTAGTAGTAGTGTTGTTATTTTTAAGCCATCGTTATTTTTAGAATAAACCGGAGTCGAAAAAGACTTTTGTTGTTTCTTGGTGATTGACTTGTAAAAATATTTGTTTTGTTGAAAAAGGTGCGGGTGACATAATGTACCGGCATTTTGTCAGAGTTCCGACATTCCATTGTCTTTGTTTGAAGTTCTCAAAAAAGACGAACAACTTGTAGGAAATAAAGAATTGGTTACTGAGGAATGTATGAGTCCCTATAGCATTGGAGAAGTAAATTTTTAATGTAATTTTCCAAAGAGGGTCTTATATGAGAGCTATGATAGAGCTATAAAATCGATTTCTGCACTGTGGCCCTTTGGTTTAGAAATGTCAAAATTAAAACAATTTGTGCTTCTATCTATTAGGGTTGTATTTTTGGCTCTTTTTAGGTTCAAATCGATTTGAAAGTGATTTAGGTAAATAATGAATTATGGTCGTTGCAAACGCCATTTTAAACTGATTATACCCTCCCAGCTATGAAAGTGAAGGGTGTAAAAACCTTTTAACAAATATTAATGTTCCCCATAAATTTAAAAATTTATGGGGAGTTTAAAACAAGTAAATTTAGCAATTAATTTAAATTTATCAACAGTGATGATCAAAAGTGTTCACACAATGATCGATTTTATTTATTTACCAACCACCTGTATATATAATATCAAAATATATGTAGGTCGTAGACCCTAATCCAAATCTTTTCAGAAACATTTATTAGTGAAATGGTGATTTGACTTAAATGGAGTGTTACGTAGTAGATTATTGCTGCATTCTGAGTCCTTGACATTCTAAGGAGATCAGGGGGTATATTTTGGTATTCGAAAGCAATGGAAACCTCAATAGAAATTTCCTTAAGACGTCTTTAGTAAATACTTTATGACTTCTCAGAGTTACTGCTGAATTTGTCACTTGTTCCTATACATAAAACTTCATGACAACAACTAACATTTTCATAAATTTTATCAAATCTATGACATATCATAAAGATTTCCAATTGAAGACCCTTAATGACTTTCTCATGTATTCAGCCGAAGATCAGCAGTCTATAATGATGACAATCAAATGACAACCTAATAACTTGTCAGGTAAGTAGTTTTAAAAACAGTTATTGCAATGGTAATTATTAGAAAGTATTAGAGATCCTAAGAGATGGAATTTATGAGGAAGAAGTATTCCCAAATTTTTAGAAATAGTTGTCAAACTGGATAAAATCGATCAAACAGAAAAATGGACAATTTATTCATCAAACCAATTTCTAATAATGCGATCGACCGCAAACAGAGTGATCTAGAAAGAGGTATATTGCAAAATATCTTGAGCCATTAAAAAGTTTTGATTGAACTTTAAGTTGAGAAAGTAAAGTCCGATTAAAACTCGTCAAAAAGTTAAGAAATCTATTGTATATTCTGACTCCTTAACTTTGGGCCTAAATTTCAATATTTTATTGACTTCGGCCTTTTAATATTAGTCGAGTCCTTGGATTCATTATTCTAAATTTATTTCCAAAATAATTACTAGAATACTGAATTTATACACTGAATACATTTTCTCTATAATAGCTTCTGTTATCCGAAAAATTTTTCGAAATATCTGAGACCTAAACTTAAAATGACTTTCTATCTGAATATCCGAGATTGAGTATGTATTGTACATCAAACTATTTTCAAGCATTACTAAAAAAACCCATTAAATTAAACTTTCTGGCTGGTGAATCATTCCGCAGTTAATTTGTTTCGAATTTAAATTTAATTTTAACACTTATTAAAGCTATTATTTGTAATTGAAACAGTAAATTTTAAAAAAAAAAGTAGTTTAAAGTCATTAAACAACCTTAATTTTAATTAATTTCGGACTCAAAAAAAAAACAAAAACGCATTGCTGAAACATTTTCAAATTTCGCAGAAACAATGAATTTTTAAACTTAAACGGCCAACAGTCGTCGTAACTATTAGCGTATAATAACGCTTGAAAACAAGCCCAGACAGTGACTCAACATGGAAGCGGTGTGACGGCAAATTTGTAACAGTAGTTGGCGTAAAAGACAAAAACAGCAACAAAAACAACAAAAAAACTGTATAAGAAATACAACGACAAAAATAGCAATAGACAAACAGCAACAATCAGTAAGTAAGTAAGTAAGTAAATAGTATTAAACGGGCGTTGTTACTTTTAGTTAAATTCTTGTAAACCACCATTATTATAAAAAAATCAAGAAATACAACAAAAAAAATATCTGCAAAATGTGTGTAAGTAAATTAGCAAGTATGTATGAGTTTATATGGCTCTGTATTGCGATTATAATTATTTATCAACACTTGTTTCTTTTTTGTTTCTCTTTCACTTCCAATTTACCTTGTAAAACACCAACGCACAGATTTGCATATAACGGCCAGACAGACAAACTGTTCGACTCACATTGAAGTAAAAAAAAATAATATTACGCGGTATGACGAACGTATGAAAAAAAGTAAACGAATAAATAAAAATAACGATTGAATTAAAGTTACACTTGAGTGCTTTACATGTTAGAGACAGACGGACGGACATATAAGCTGACATAGATCTGTGCGAATATATTAGGGTGACACTTTCTTAGTGATGGGAAAATTCATGTATTCAGGCAGATGAAGAAAAATTTAACAACTAAAATATAACCTATATCGAAATCTATAGAAATGACTAATAAATTTGTTCGATCGCTTTCGAAAACCAGAATTTGCCCCCAGGCTGTGATATATTTTAAGTAATTTTTGGAATTGACCGAAGTCAATTAAACCCAGGGTTTAGATTTATTAGCCTAAAGAACTGAGCTGCGTTAAATTCAAATCCGTCTTCCGAATTTCTCAATAACATACGGTTTTCGAAAGCTTGAAAGAACCTGTTATAGCATGATGGGCAAAATCTGAGGAAAAATCGTACGAATACAGTTCAGCTTAAACCTTAAGAAAAGTATACTCTGGTTCCTGTATTAAATAGTTGTTGGCCTGTGTCATGTACTAAACTTTAAACTTGAACATTTATGCTGAATTTTAATAAAACATTAAGATTTTTATAAGAGATGTTCGTATCCTAAATTGAATATCGTAAGGAAGTCTAACATGGGGCAATGTCAAATAGAAAAATCCACATAATATCTAATTTCAACGCGATATTAGCATTTATAACTCAGTTGTGGGGGTTATCGTGATTTTCAGAAGAATTCTTTATATTGGGTTTTGCGATTCCGATTTCTGCATCTACTATGGGCAACGTCACCACAGGCACACCACAGGGAGGAGTTCTATCACCACTCCTCTGGAATCTAGCCATTAACTCACTGTTAATGGAGTTGGATTCAATGATGTGCAAAACTATTGCATATGCTGACGATGTGGCGGTAGCAGTTTCCGGGAAACATCTTGTCACTATCTCACATTGCCTTCAATCTGCACTAGGACGACTGAGCCGTTGGAGTTCAAACAATCCAAGCGAGAGCTTCAAAAGCATCTTGCCTGGGGCATAAGCCCCAGGACTGCTAAGTGGCTTTTCGACATGGTTGTGAAGCCCATTCTATTTATGGGGCGCTTGCTTGGTGGAAAGCTCTTGAGAAAACCATCTACTGCAGAATTATTGAAAGTGTTATGCGATCTTCTGCACTGCTGATCACCGGTGCGATTAGGAGTACACCATCTTCCGCACTCTTTGTACTTTGGAATTTCTATATCATTGTTCTTTCAAGTCAATAGTGTACCTCTTGGAACTTTGCAGAACTTCCAAAATAACTCTTCAATCCAAAATTAAAAAGAGAATAGGTATAATACTATAACAATTTTCCCCTTTAAAGCAGAGATTGAGGAGCTAAATTGCAATTAACAAAATCACAAAATAAATTTTTGAATCAGTCTACTATGCACCCAAACACACATCAGTCTCAGAGAGATCTCTATACCTATTAAAAACGTTAGATAACTATTTTGCATTTTGGGCTTAATTATAACAACTTACAAGATACATACACACAGATATAAAGAGAAGAAATATTAATGGAATACTTGTTTGTGTTATACATACACCATCGTCGTAGTTCGAACACCTTATAATTTGTGTTCCAAATACAACCCTCGCAAGTCGACCCACTTACGGTTAAAGGTATTTCCTTAGTGGGTTTTGATGGGTTGCTATACAGAAATGTACAACAAGTTAACAATATTTACTTACACCTATGCCTAAATACATTAGCACATTAGATGTGCCCTTAAACAAATGTAATTTTCTTCTGAGATGCAAATCATTTTTAAACGGACAACGAGAGCCTAGTTCGAAAATCCTATATTTGAAAATTCGAACTTAGATTCGAGAAATTATTAAAAACTGTTATAATAAGCAAATCATGAGGATTTCTTAATAATTTCTAGAACTAGTCGGAAATGGAATTCTTATTTCACCAATTTAATAACATTCGATTTCCGGTTAGTTTACAGTATAAGGAACATAATTTATAATCCTCCAAAGCAAATATAGTTTTTTTTTAGCTCAGGTCTAATATACATTTTAATTTGATTGAATGAATGAATAAATGAATGAATAGACATATGAACAACTGAATACGTACATACAAACATAATATAAACATTTTACACACACACATACATGTATTACAAGTAAGTAATCAGGTAGTCGTTTTAATTCATATACTAACTTGTACTTAATTTAAAAAAATAAAATACAAGTGTTTGTATCTGTTTTCTTTATGTTTTACTACACCATGTTTGACATAATCTAGTACAAAATTGCAAACAATTGCAAAAGTTGTTCACAAAAACAAAAGCTACAACTTGTATGTAAAAATATTAGGAACACACATGGCCAGTGCATTAATGTTGGCCACTTACTTGTTAACTGTCAAATGGAATGGAGCGTTACAGGTCTTTAATAACTTTTACTGTTCATGCGAGGGTGTTAACCGCACTGCAGCAGCAAGATTGTATGTTTGAAACTTTTAGTTTTATGTCTACACCAAAATTTAGGTTTTAATCTGCAAAACTAAAGCTTTTATTCGACCTATATCTATAAATATTTTAGACATAACACTCGTATTTTGCTTTATAACACTATAACTGATTATTTTTTAAATTTCACACAAAACATTAAATACCTAAAATGTGTGGGGTTTCTTTGAGACAACATTATTGTTAAGATGAAAATAATTATATTTTTTTGATCACCTGATCATGATCCCCCTAAGACTTCAAACACGATGAGATTTAATTTTAGATTTGGCAAAAATAAGAATAACGATATGTATTAGAAAATCATAAAGGTTGAAATATTGCATAGTAGTTTTAGCTTATGAGTTATTGGAGATATCTTAACCCTTTGTTGACCTGCATAATTTTTACTATTTGTAGCGGGGACAGTTCAGCTTTACAAGGGAAGTTGTGCCTAATAGATCATAGAAGATATGAGTCAGAAGCTTGAGAAGTAGGATGATTTCTTTAGATTTTAAAGTATATAGTTGAGTTCAAGAAGATTAAGCTGATCATTAATGGATGGATCACGGATGACCATCACTTTTATCACTGTCTCTAACTAGTAGTTCTATAGGGACGAAAACCTGAGGTTTTTTCTTACGGCTGACCAGAGTTTCATATCTGACACCCGCAGGACTTCTTTATCCTGGTCCCTTAAGGAAACCCTTGACGGCTAGAAGGTAAAAAAAGAGGTCCATAATATGGTTATCGTGGTAGTTCGTTCAAGTAGAGCAAACAGTCAAATAGAGTCGAAGGGAATTCGTTTTTACAGGATCACTCCACTCCACAGTGGGGCAGAATGGAAATTTTTTGGAAATAAATCTGGCATTTCTAAACGGCTGATCCGATCGGGATAAAATTTGGCGTGAGCGTAGCCAAGGAGTATTCGAGTTTAAGTTTTGAAGATGAACCCTGCAGATGCCCCAGGGACGGCGCTGTGGCGGCTCAAAGTAGGGTACCTACGACATGTAAAATTTTTAAACTCGTGCCATTTTTTGTTTTTCACCCAAATACAAAGATTTTTATATTTTGTGAAAGCGCTCGATGAGATCTTGAAAAAACATGCTTGGACATACTACTTATCTCTTATAATATCCGAGTTATAGGCATTTAAAAATTTAGTGATACAAAATTTACCATACCTTGGTCCGCCTTTTTTTGAATACCGGGCGTAATTTTGGACCAAATGGACTCAATTTTTTCTTGTTAGTTAGACAACAAAATTTCCAATAATATACAAAAAATTTCAGATCAATTTACAGATCCAAAAATATACGTTTTTTAATTTAAAAATTCAAAAAATTTTAGATTTTTGGCGTTTTTTTTGCCAAAAATGTGTCTTAACTCTTTTATTAATAAAATAAAATTTTTATTAAGAACATATAACAATTTTATAGTTTTCTAAAAGGTATCTTTACGCAGAACGCTTTGGCGTAAAAAACTTGTCCTATTTTTTGAAAATGTTGCCACTGCATCCTTCCGAATATGACCTATTTTTTTATCAAAACTTCAACTTTGGGCGACATGTTCTAAAATCCCAAAGCTGGGATCAGAAAACTGAAAGCAGTTTTGGAAACCTCAATATGTTTTCTATTTACTCCAAAAGTATTTTCCCAGCCCTGAAAGAAATGTGGACCCTATGGGCAAAAAAGTAAAAAATCCCATTTTTGGGATTTTCATTCCTATTTTTGGGAATTGCGGGATGCCCTTTACCCTTTTTTTTTTTTTGCATATTCTTATTTGAAATGACAAATTTAACAAGCGTTGAAAATTTCATTGAGTTTTGTTTATAAATAAAGATTTTGTCATATATTACATATTTGTTTAATTTCTAAAACTATGATTTATATCAAAATTTTAATAGGATCGCAGATAGCTACAACAATTTAGTCCATATTTATCCCTTAATATCATTTTTTAGTTACATATGGATATTCTCGACCCTTTACAAAAAAATTTCAAGCCAATATCTCAATTACATTCAAAAATATGTTCATTTAAACCTGTGTCCTTTAATTTCATCTTTTTCATATTTTAGTATTAAGTATGACAGAACATATTTAAATCTTATATTTACCTATTTTCTATTTGTTTGCTTATCCTTATAATTGAAAGGTCCTATTATGCTTAAATTTTCAAAAATTTATAACTATTTTTTACCTAAATTTTTTCGACAGATCATTTCGTTCTGTTTCGTTTATGATCATGTAGGTAAAAATATACAGGTAATGATAATTTCGATTCATTCACTAATAAGAAATATCAATGACTGAATTACAGGTTATAGTAATATAGTCCTAAATGTTAATAGGTTGACAATTCGTAATTTTTTACTTTGGAATACCTGTATCGGAAATGACAAGATTTGTTATATAAGTAAACTTCTCAGATTTTAAGTACCATATTTAATAAATCTACAATGAAGATTACATTAAAGTACGAAGAGTTGTGTTCCGTTTTATGGAGTATATCTTCAAAAGGGCCAGAAAGAATTGAAGACATTTCAAATTATATAAAAACTACATATAGTAGAAAAGTAGACAAAACAGGCATATCAAAAATTGAAAACTTTTTGATGTAAAAAGTAAGTCTGTGGATGGAAATCAAAAGAAATTTCGATTAAAATTTTGTAGTTGGATGGAAACTACTACGGAAATCTCAACTTACAACACATCAATTACTTATGTTCAAGGTAAAAAAAAAGAGGGTCACACAAAAACTTTTTTCAATCTCAAATGAGGAAATTGCTGATACATTTAACGAAATGCTGAAAAAGGAAAACCAACATATGGATGTCGTACATATTGCAACTATTCTTCCTAATGCATCACCAAAACGACTTAAGCGAATTGTGGAAAGTATACCAACTCCAACATCATAATCAAATTTTACTGAAGAGGAAGCAATAGCGCTTATGTTGGAACTGGGTCTCAGTCGAAATAAGTACCAAATATTAAGGAAAGCTCTGCATGAAAAAGGACACAATATATTACCATCATACAAGGCGATCCAGGAAAAAAAAAAAACAAACTATCCTACTAAATCAACAAAAAATAATGAAGAATTGAAAGAACTGAGAGCTGCGGAAAAAAGCAGAATCCAAGAAGAATTTAAAGTTCAGATGGGATTAAACATCGACAAACCACTTTCAAGTTGCGGTAGTACAAATGACGGTAATACGTCGAGAAGGTTTTTTCGTGATTTTGAAATTACTTCAAAAATAACTGGAATCGACAAGGAGTTGCTTCGAAGAGTTAAAACTATTTTAATGGCACTGAATAGTAAACATAAAATTAATGAAAATCGATTTGGGGAATACACATCTGAAATTTCTAAATTACTTGTATCTCTGTATCCATGGAGGGAACTAACACCAACAGTACACAAAGTATTGTGTCATGGTCAAATAATAATTGAATCGAATATTCTTCCACTTGGAGAGTTAACAGAAGAAGCCCAGGAAGCGAGGAATCGAGATTTTAAGCATGTTCAACTATTCAGCTCAAGAAAATGCTCCAGGCAATCACAGAATGAAGATATTTTTAATAGTTTACTTCTATCTTCTGATCCTGTTCTTTCAACTATGCGAAAAAGATGGATTTGTTATGAAACTCTATCATCTCAAAACAAGGAAGATTTAAAGGACTTATATTACCTTCTGGATATGTATACCGATATGACAGATTATTTTATAGAAAATAAGTAGTGTTAGGAATTAACTATATAAGTAGGTTGTAAGAATTAATTGTATTATGTTTAAGATAAACAGTTCAAATAAAAAAAGTTATTATACTAACTGATGATATTGTATTAAATTGTGTTTTATATTTCGGTGGGCGGGAAAGGTAATTTGTGTGGGGTGATTTAGGTGTTGTTGTGCGTGGCTCATAATAAAATTATAATTTTTTTTATTTTATATACAATATTATAATAAAATAATTAACTAAATAATTTTTAAAAATTGTCCAAATATTTTATTCAACACCAAATGTATGTTCTGTCATACTTAATACTAAAATATGAAAAAGATGAAATTAAAGGACACAGGTTTAAACGAACATATTTTTGAATGTAATTGAGATATTGGCTTGAAATTTTTTTGTAAAGGGTCGAGAATATCCATATGTAACTAAAAAATTATATTAAGGGATAAATATGGACTAAATTGTTGTAGCTATCTGCGATCCTATTAAAATTTTGATATAAATCATAGTTTTAGAAATTAAACAAATATGTAACATATGACAAAATCTTTATTTATGAACAAAACTCAATGAAATTTTCAACGCTTGTTAAATTTGTCATTTCAAATAAGAATATGCAAAAAAAAATTGAAAAGGGTAAAGGGCATCCCGCAATTCCCAAAAATAGGAATGAAAATCCCAAAAATGGGATTTTTTACTTTTTTGCCCATAGGGTCCACATTTCTTTCAGGGCTGGGAAAATACTTTTGGAGTAAATAGAAAACATATTGAGGTTTCCAAAACTGCTTTCAGTTTTCTGATCCCAGCTTTGGGATTTTAGAACATGTCGCCCAAAGTTGAAGTTTTGATAAAAAATAGGTCATATTCGGAAGGATGCAGTGGCAACATTTTCAAAAAATAGGACAAGTTTTTTACGCCAAAGCGTTCTGCGTAAAGATACCTTTTAGAAAACTATAAAATTGTTATATGTTCTTAATAAAAATTTTATTTTATTAATAAAAGAGTTAAGACACATTTTTGGCAAAAAAACGCCAAAAATCTAAAATTTTTTGAATTTTTAAATTAAAAAACGTATATTTTTGGATCTGTAAACGATATTGATCTGAAATTTTTTGTATATTATTGGAAATTTTGTTGTCTAACTAACAAGAGTCCATTTGGTCCAAAATTACGCCCGGTATTCAAAAAAAGGAGGACCAAGGTATGGTAAATTTTGTATCACTAAATTTTTAAATGCCTATAACTCGGATATTATAAGAGATAAGTAGTATGTCCAAGCATGTTTTTTCAAGATCTCGTCGAGCGCTTTCACAAAATATAAAAATCTTTGTATTTGGGTGAAAAACAAAAAAATGGCACGAGTTTAAAAATTTTACATGTCGTAGGTACCCTACTTTGAGCCGCCACAGCGCCGTCCCTGGGGCATCTGCAGGGTTCATCTTCAAAACTTAAACTCGAATACTTCTTGGCTACGCTCACGCCAAATTTTATCCCGATCGGATCAGCCGTTTAGAAATGCCAGATTTATTTCCAAAAAATTTCCATTCTGCCCCACTGTGCACTCGTCAGATGTAGTACATATTGTATAGTATTAGACCCAGCCTATAGCAGGGAGAAATCTCAGGATATCATTCAGGCCTATTCTGAATAATAAACTATCTGGGAATTTGTTCCATCTCCAATACCTAGAGCATGTAAAAGGGAAAAAACTCAGATATCACACCGAAGTTGGATATAAAGCAGGACATTCACAGAACTGCCATCCCAGTAGTGTAGTTGGGTGACATATAATGTCAAGGAATGCACTGGAGTGAGTCATAGATGATGAGAACGCTTTAAGGATACTAGGGTTTTCCACTTATTTTAAACCTTTCGAGAAAAGAATCTGAGTATAACTACTGCTTCTGATAAAACCTATTGAATCGACGTTTGAGATATGTTATTGAGAACATCCCGTTCCATCTAGTTCATTTGCCTTTTATTTTCCCTGATAGTCGCTATGCGCAGGGACCCAATAAAGGGTAATGTCAGACAGGCGACCCAACTTTTACAGATCCTATTTGCTTTGCCTGACTAATAGAGAAGTGATAGTATAAGAGTTTAGAGAAATAAGTGTCGCCTGAAAATCGACAAAAATTCGATGTTGCCACGAATATTAAGATCATATAGTAACCTACAGGCTGAAGTTGGGAAGATGATGAGATATACTTATCCCAGCTTCTAAACAGAAGTTACCAGAACCAACACCGCAGTTTATTTTTGAACCATCTGTAAAGATTCTGGTGGTATATTCGTATGGATTCAGTTAGGTTAAGATTCCCTACAGCTAAAACTCTAACTAATTAAATTATAAATTGTTTGCCTCCTTTGCATGTCACTTAATTTAAATTCTTTATAATTACTCGAATACATTTCAGGCGCTGTTCTAACAATCCTTATTTTCGAAGTTTTTCTTCTATGTAAGTACTACGTTTTAATACCCACGAACACAAAAAAATCCACAAATTAAATGCACTTTTTGTAAACAGTAGTGATGGGAGTGTTAAAAAAAGAAGGTGAGTCTTTTGAAAATTAAAAAAAAAAAACATTACAAAGCAATTACACTTTAAAATAGGAAAACACATGAATGTATTTATGTTGTAAATATTCCTTAAATTTAATGTGTCATAATTATGAAAAGACATGCAAACATTTAACAATAACAGTATTTACGTAGAAAAACAAAACAAAAATATTCAAATTTTACACACAAAACAAAGATAAAAACGTTTGCGCAGAATGTATTTGCGAGTACAAATGCGACCAACACAAATGTTTAAATAAGAAGTTTTAAATTTTAAACAAATAATAACGTCATTGTTATACATACATACGAAAGAAATATAACATAAGTTCATATGGAAATATGGAAGGACGGGCGATGAAACAATAATCATATTTAATAAATAAATTGAAGGGTTTAAAAACAAAATTCCAACTACTAAACAGACCTTGTAAACGCAATGGATATACGATGTGATGTTTATTTATTTCATAATAAAAACAACAAAAATAATAAAAGCATTATATTTACAATGTTGCAAATACACTTAAAGAAATATTTTAATGTTTAGAAGAGTATATAGAATTGTATTGTTTTCCACTAGAAAATTTTGTTGGGGAAAATCAGAGACCAATCGGCCAAAATTGGATTTGTTCTTGAAGAAAGACGAGTGTTGTGTATAAATCTACGAGTATCGGGAACAAGCTCTCTAATTTCTGAGGGACATTTTCTATTATAATGTGTATAGAACAGTGAAACACTCTCCATGTAGAATTGGATATACTATTGTCTTCGATAAGTACCTTCGCCTAAGTCGAGTATCATAAAAATAGACTAGAAGCATTACAGTTGTATTAAATTTTTGGTCTAATATAAGTGGTGGTACTTGGGGAAATCTTCCCGTTTTTCCTACCGAGCGAGCAAATGACTACTACGGAGGTGGGTACCTTGGCCTCCGTGGCGGACAATGCGTCAAGTGTACAGCATGCTATTGGCAAAAACATAGGGGTGAAAGAGAAGGATGTACTCGGAGACAGCTCTAAGCTCCCTCTGCATTTAAATATAGGTGAGGGCTCCGACTCTGAATCCTCAGATGATAATAACAACACCATAATAGCAAATCCGAAAAAGGATGAAGTAGAGCAAATGGTGAAAGAGTTGAGTGATGGCATAGCTAAACTACGTATTACTAAGAAAAGACTTTCTGGAGCACAGAGGAGGAAGTTGGAAAAGATGCTTTAGGAAATCATAGTTAGTCAATCCCACGACACTCCAAAGAAAAAATCGGACTCTCTCACAAGATCTGAGGTAAAGAGGATCAGGTCTCCCGAGGTGTTGTCAACTGAGAATAAACCTAAGAATAAAAAGAGTCACTCCTCTGTGGGGTATCTGTTGTCTCGTCAACATCACCGAATTTATCCCGAATTATAGATTTTACAGTACATCAGTCTTTTAGCTGATATTATCTTCCCCCGAATTTGGGTTTAAATCACAGCCACCACGTGTACCCCGAAAGCACCTCTGCAATAACCTGTACAAGACAAGTTTATAATCCCGGCAGACTAGAGGTACTGGTAGTATCTCTTTTCCCCGGGATTGCAATAATACCAAGATAGGGGAAGTTCATCAAGTTAAAATACCCTCGGGGGTGCAAGAGGCAAGAACACTACAATTCTTAAACAAAATAAACTCGATTACTCATAAAAACCTTAAAAAAGTTTTGGTTTATGACGAATAAGAGGAGTGGTTCGTTTTTGCTCTATAAACCCTATGTTTCTACCAATTATTAAAGAATGATTTAAAGATAATGGAATTGTAATAACATATGCTAAATCCAATCAATCCCTTTTTTCTCCAAGTGTATAAACTTATGTGCGAACTCAAGTACTAAACTAAGTAACCAGATATTTATGTATCGTGGGAGTATGTAGCCACCACCACCAACAACATCGCCACTATAACCACCACTCAAAATGCCATACTTCTTTTTAGTTTTTTTTGCCTTTATTTATTTTCGTTAAAGACTTTATGACAATCAACAAAGTGACGTCATTTTGACTTGAAAAAAATAACAATGGATTTGGCCATAAACTCACAATGACTTTGTATGAGATTGAATTTAATTTTATTGTTAATATTTTTACTTTTGTTTTTGTTTTTATTAACAAAAAAACAGAACAACAACAATAACATCATCGATGGCTTAAATGTTTTTTTTTTGTTAATTGTACAATTCTAATAAAGTCACATCATATTAATTTTTAAATAAATTTCAGTCATCAGCACCAAAATGAGATCATGCATTTCCGAGAAAGTCCCCATATGAACTAAACACAAAATATGTGGCGAAAAATAAAATGAAAAAAAAAAATAAAGTCACCGAAGTCGTTGTGGACGGACAGATTTGGTGATTTACTCTAAATGAACATATATGAAGATACAACAACAATTTAATAAAAAAAATCAAAAAATTTATATTGCAAATTTATATTCAACACTCATCACATTCACAATTTCAAATTAAGAGAACAAAACTTCAACTCAAAGTCGCTGTTATATAGTTGAGTCTGCTTTCATAGCGTCTGAGCAAACCCAACAAAGGTGACTTTTTTGCCATTTTTAGCAACAGGGTCTAATAAATATTTTGTTGGACGAGTTGTAGGTGTCGTACAAGGCAACATCTGTGTTTAAAAACATGTTTTTTTTGCTGTAATTTTATTTTATTATTTTTGTTATTATTGACTTTGATTGAGATTAATTTCAATAAAATAAAAAATAAATAAATTTGAAAACAAAACACCAACTGCAAAAAACTTTAATTAACAGTTATAAAGAAACTCTATTTGTATTCCTATGAAGGCAATTAATTTTATAAAAATTTTTTCAGAGGGCGTTTCGGAATAGGCTGTCACAGTTAGACCACCTCAACCTCGCTGTGTCTGTCTGTAATGCAAATTTATGTTTTCCGTCATTCAACAGACACTTTAAAATTTATTGAATAAATATGTATAAAAGTGATCTTGTTAATGTGTGGATGCAGCATCAAGATAAGTATCTAATAAAACATTAGGGTGTTTTTCAAATGTTTCTGGCCACTGCTACAACAAATCGTATAATACTAATCCTATAGCGACCCTAAAGTTTTGGCTGTTCGTTTACAAGGGAATTATATATCCCAGAAAAACGTGGTAATGAATTGTACTTACTCAACAACTTACTTTTCAATTACTACTACTGGATTACTTAGAAGGAATCTAGTAATGACTTATAAATAATATAATATGTAAGTACTTACTTTTTAGCATTGACATATTGTTTTGCCTACATATCCTCTTAGGAAATTCTTTTTACTCAAAAACAAAACTACTTACATAATACTTCCCAACAGTTCGGTCGTACAGTCCCGAACTACCCTTTTAACCCCTACCTACCGACTCACCTGGATAGTCTAGCTATTTTAACATCTGCTTGTTCTACGAGGAAGTCAATTGTCACCCCCATAGATTACGAATAGACAGACAAAAGCTTAAGTTTGTGTTTTAAATCTCCCCTCTGTCGCTTACAAAGAGGACACTAAAGTGACGATTATCTTCAACCTCGTTTACAAAGAGCACATCCGTGACAAAATACGATTTAGAGCCAACCAGGTGGTTAGATGTTAGTGGAAATCAGTGTCTTTTTCGGATGCGTTGGCTCTTTGTTGAACTACAGGGTTTATTTGCAGGTGGTCATAGTAAGTACTTATCCAACTCCCTATTTCTAAGCAAGCATGGTAAGTACTTACCACCAATGGCATCACCATATTAAAATAATGACTTTAAAATGACTTTTCTATATGACTTTGTAATGTAAGTTTTTGCTGGGATGCTTTTCTTATCCTAGGAAGCTTTCAAATTGCCAAGTATTACATGTAATCCAATTTGCGCAAAATTTTCTTAAACAATTATTTAAACAATAAGTAGTTTTTAACATCCATTATTAATAATAACTTTTAGCTTTTTTTACTATTATTGCATTAATAAAATAATACAAATGACTTTGTAGTTATTGTTCTATTTATCGATTATAATAGTATGCGTTTGACCTCGTATATAAAAATTAACAAATTGTTCATTGATATTTTTATATTAAATTGTCTGATTGTCTTGTCCGATTGCTGTTAGCAAAGACTTTAATCACGAATTTTTATTAACAATGACATTTGACAAAAATTATTCGTTAATTGCTGGTGATTCAAAATCCCAATAATTTTTATTAAAAAAAAAATTGATTGCTCAAACAATAAAATTCAATAGAGATTTAACGTATTGTGTAAATGTTTAATTAAATGGCTGCAAACAAATTAATTTCGTTTATTAAAAAATGTTTAAATTGGAAAAGATAAAAATATTGGCAAAAACTGAAACAACAGCAATTAAAAACGAATGTAATTTGAGTTTAGCAAAATAGATTAATTCATCAACATTAAGGCACAAAACTATCATTCCGATTAAGTTGTCAATTTATATGAAGAAAACAAGAAGTATAAACGCATTCATTTTTATCACATCTTGAGGTAAATTTACCTACTAAAGAAAATAATTCGGATCTAGTGTGGACGCTCGATTAAAGCTACATTAGTGCATCGGAGGTATTAAAAGCAAATCTGCATCAAGAACGTGTTCTATTAGAACAGGTTCCTATGGATCGGACTGATCCCTAGTAAGGATCGGTAGAGCTGTGTCTAAATCTAACATTGAATGAACATCATGTTCTCAGTAACTTAAGCAGGTCAAAGGGATCGATGCCTAAGAGGGCAAATTCTTCAAAAACTATTAAGTATGTTATAATCGTCAAGATCAATAAACGTTATATAATCTAAAGATTGAAAAGAGGAAGAATCCACTTAGAAACTTGAGCAGCAAAAAGCTCGGCCCATAATTGAATTAATGTGACAAATGATTCGTGTTCTATTTCTACCGACAAATTGGACACGAAGGATGAGAAAGATAAGTTAATAGAATCATAATGCATGAATAAGATGCAAATATTTCCAGCTGTAGAAGAATTAGATTCTAGAGATCAATAAGCGTGATCGTAAATTTTGAGAAGCTATTTCAACACCAAGTTCCCCATAAGTTAAGTTAGTATTCTGAAAAATCTGTAGAAGAAAATCGAAAATGAGGAAGTCATGAACATCGAATATTAGGAAGTCTTAATCATCAAGTTTGGTGTAGATTTCGTAACTTGAACATCTCAATGATAAGAGACAGGATCAATTGAGAAGCAAAATCTCCAAAAGGATCAGCTTATGATTCAATGAATATAACAAATAAATCGTGTCCTATCTCTAATGAATTCTTGGACACGGGGGATGAGAATGATAAGTTAACAAAATCCACGTTTAAGATACAAATCATTACAACTATAATCTCAGATTCCAGGGATAAAAAAGCATCAACAGAAATTCATAAACACTACGAAGCCTTCCCCCCGAGGCATGTTTCCTTGATGAAAGGCCCTCATCTTCGTATATTGCAATCCCGGCTTAAAGAGGTGCTATCAGTACCTCTAGTCTCCCAGGACTATAAAATGTTGATGTCACTTCACACCTCGGCTAGTCTTTGGTATGATTAGACATGGGGTCTAACCAGAGAACCACATAATCTGGTAATTCGCGGGAAGAGTAAGTTGCGGTTAAAAGACTGATGCACGAGATAAGCTCGGTGCTGTTGCCGAATGACAACAGATAGCCCACAGAGGAGTGACTGTGGGACTCGGAAATTAGTTGGTGTTAATTGTATATGATACAGAATGAATGGGGTATACGGGCCTTGCCAACCCGTATACCTAGAGTAAGTGTGTCGAATGTTGTTCTCTATTGAGTGTGTCGGATGAATGAGAACCATTTAGATGGTTGAAAAGTATCTTATATAAGTGATACTATACCAGATTTACCACAGTGTGTCACTGTGAGTAAGAACAAGTCTCGACTTATTTGATGGATTCGTACTTCGGTCTACCGGTTAAGTCTCTAGTTGCTGTTGCCAACTCAACAGAGGTCATCCCATCTGCGTGGATGTAAACAGAAGTGATGTTTTTGCATCTCGGAAGTTAAGCAACGGGGCAGCAATGGTCAGAGATTGACCAAAGTGCACGTATACTCGACCGGAAATTCCATACTTAAATTGTTAGCTGTTAGTGTAAGAAGCACAATGGGGCGGTGAGTAAGTCGTCGCAGAAGGTGTTCACGTAAAGCACTTTGACATTCGTGTCCGTAGAATTCAATCGTCAATCCATATATTAAGAAGAGAAAGTCAGAAAGCTAGTCCAAAAAAGTCAATGCAAGGCAATGAAAATATTTGCTTAAGTCTGTTTAAGTGTCCACTAGATTACTTGGGGACTGCAAAATAACAACAGTCTCCGCTCTAGTTTATAAAAGGGGACACTAAAGTGACAATTGTCTCCACTCTCGTTTACTCATCCGTGACGAAGGACGAATTTGATAATATCTTTTTCGGATCAATCAACTATTTTTCAAACTGCTGGGTATTGGAAGATATTAAACAGTAATAGCGTAATATCTCAGAAATTACATTGGTAATTTCACAAAAATCGACTTCGAAACTTAAAGATAAGAGTTTAATATTTTGGCAATGTATATGGAACATGAAAAACCAACCTTTGATAGCGCACAATTCAAAAATAATCCCATTTATAGACCTACATCAATAGTTGTTTGTTAATCTAAGAAAATGTTTATTTAGTTTGAAAAAAATAGGTCAAAACACTCACTTTATGTTCTGTATACGTAAGAAAATAAAAATAAGTATGTACTTCGATGGTCTGACTGGCTGCATTTCAAATTGCAAGTGAAAACTTCTATCAACAAGAGTTCAACTTTTACTAACCAAGGGAATACATACATATTTAAAATTATTTTGTTTATTTATTTTAAACAAATTTTCTGAGTTTTCACAAGAATCAAAATAACAAAATCCAGCAGTTTTATAAAAATACTCATAGCGATGCAGCTAAATTCTAAGGTGTATTTGACCTAATCGAACATAAGTTTGTTGTTGTGGTTCTTCCGTGTTGTTGCTCTAATGTTTTTGATGATCTTTTAACTAGAACATTATTTATAATTTCGACACAATCAACCCAACAAATGGACAGACATATTCCACTATTATCACACATGCTGTGTACTACCGATCATTATGAACTAAGAACTGTAAAGAGCTATTTATATGTCTGTCTGTCCGTCTGCCTATTTGTTTATTTAGTTTGAGGAACCACTTGTAAAATTTGGTGAGAACTTTTTTATTTTCTACAAAAACCAAACAAATTTTGCTCTTTATTAAACAGCAATTAATTTCCCATCATAAACGTCTATAAATAAAGAATCTACTTTAAAATTACAACTGGCAACCCAGTAGAGATAGCAACAAAAACAAACTAGAGAATAGAAAAAAAGTAGCTGATGTTAAGAAATGTTCATAGTTTTATAAGTGCGACTAGATTTTTATTACCACTTGTGAGATTCAGTAACGTAATTTAACGTTTTTTATTTGTTTTTTTTTTCTGTTCGTTCGTTTGTTGGTTTGTTTTTAGCAAATTAATTTCGCATAAACAAAATATATACTGGTGTTTGTTAATGCCGCAAATACAAAAAAAATGCTTAAAGGTGGAGAATAGAATCAAGTCAGCGGCACATATAACAACCACAACAACATTTTAATTACGTTTCCGGTTGATGTTCAAAAGCGTTAATTGAAAAATTATCTATCAACAGTTGAATTTGTTATTTGGTACGTTATCCCGATTTAACACTCAAACGCCTCCCCCTTCCTCTGCCCCTATCATATAACAACCCTATTCAATAGATATTTTCTCCTATTAGTACATGTTTTAAATACAAATCTCTTGATTAATATTTTTTTGTTTTTTTCCAATATTCAGTTTTGTTGCCATTTGATATTTTTTACTTTCCTCAACTATAAAGATTTCTAGAGTAGGCTCGCATTCATTCATACTTCTATCTGAATATATTCATTCATTTTTTTCTATTAAATCGTTTGGAATTGTTTTGATTTAGAGCTACAATGCATGTGATTGTTAAAAAGATATGTCGATTGTCGTCGTTTGTTTTATTGGTCGCCTGCCTGCCTGCTTTTGTCGTACGTTGATCGTTGGATGTATTGTTTGTACAGACAGACGGACATTAATATAGCATCATGTCGTGCATGATTAAGTAGTCTGACGCCCGCTTCAAAATCAAATTTGATTATTAATTGTGGTTTTTGCGATTTTCTATTATTTCGATTCTCATGTTTATTTTCTGTATTTGAGTATTCGCTTGTTTATGAATAAGTAAAATCTATCGAAAATTATTATATTTTAAATATTTGTAAAATTTGTCAATTTTTAATACCTTGAGGATCATTTAAAAATATACGAAAATAATAGTAAATACTTTCTTCGTAATATTTACGAAAATTTCGTGTATACTACGAAACATTTTTTAATCAAACTCTTTTCTAATTTTACGAAAACCGTTTGTCTTTAATGTCGATTATCTTTAAACGAGATAATGGAACATTTCGAACGATTCTACAGCTTAACAAGATATCAACATATACCCGGCACTATTAATGCGATATCACTGATAGAGAGAGGAGCTTCTCTTACAGAAGAGAAAACTGATCAATTACTTATTTGATGTAAACGCTTGAGTCACACACATACCAGCCTATTCTGAATAATAAACTCCCTGGGAGTTTGTTCCCTCTCCTATACATAAAGCATACAAAAGAGAATAAACTCCAGGGGAATTATTGTTCATAATTGATCTGATAGTATATGTATGAAGGGCTCATACCACATTAACTAAGTAAACTGAAGCCAGAAAACTAAATCTCTCACATTACAACTTTTGAAAAAGTTGTCAAGATGAGGAGTAGGAGGAAACAGTATGATAAGCACTTTACCATTGTCCATACCTTGCGGATCGAAGAGTCAACATTTTATCATAAATTTTTGTTTAACTTCAAGAAAGAGCGAATATCAGCATCTATATTTCGGTAAAATCGAAAACAAGACTTCTAAACGCTTGAGTAAAGGGGAACTATGCGTTTAACCCATAGAATATAGAAGCCTTATACCACAAAATCTCTCACATCATATTTTTTGTAAAAGTTGTTCAGATAAAGAGCAGGAAACAATAAGATAAGATCTCTGGTATTGTTCGGCCCTAATGGAACGAAGAATCAAACATCAAACTTAATTTTTTGTTTATCTTCAAGTTAGTGTGAATATTAGAATTGATTTTGGTGTGAAAAACTCGATGTAAGTTCCAATCCAGACAAGATTATTAAATGCTTGATTCAAGAGAGACTCTTCGTTTACCCTTAACAATCTGACGGAGGAAAACTAAATCTCTACCAGCACAACTTTTGCAAAAGTTATCGAGAAAGATTAGTCCTCTCCCAGCAGTTCGGTGGGACAGTCCCGAATTTCCTATGTAACCTACCACTTAGGGTTGTCCCCATCCACAGACTGCCCAGGTGACTAGCTATTTCAACATGTGCTTGTCCTACGAGGAAGTCAATTGTCACCCCATAGATTACGAATAGACAGACAAAAGGCTTGTTTATTAAGTTCCCCTCTCTCGCTTACAAAGAGGACACTAAAGTGACAATTATCTTCACCCTCGTTTACAAAGAGTGACGAAAGACGAATTAGAGCCAACCAGGTGGTTAGAAGTTAGTAGGAATCACTGTTTTTTCGGATGCATTGACTCTTTGTCGAACTGCTGTGATTAGCCCTAGAGGATCTAATAATCAATTTATAATTTTTGTGTTAATCTACTGGTTAGGGTGGGTTGCTCGCTAGTATGCGAGTTCACTCGGAGGCCTTCATTGTGATACTTTTAGAATTGTCATTCCCTAATATTGAGGAAATGGTTTCCCTCCCTAATTTCGTTGATTACTTGGTTCGTTCGGTCTCCGTGAAAACCAGTCCGTGCTTTTAATAAAACCGATCATGTTTACTAGTGACGCATCACTGAGACAGTCACAGTCCAGATCATGGAAAATAGCTCAACCAAGATAGATAGATTAGATAGAAGGTATTGTACCGATTCCACCTCTTCTTCGTCCAAGCAGCTTCTACAGTAGCTATAACGTCGGTAGCCCATAAGTTCCGACATATGTCCCATCACACAGTGCCCAGTAATTATACAAGTTAGAAGCCTAATCGAGTTCTTACTAAGAGACAAGACAGTCCTATCTGTCTGTCTAGGGACAACCCTTTAGTTGCGCATTCATCAGACCCACATCAACTCAACGTGATGTAGTGCCAATGATTAAATACAATTGAGAAGACATTTCGACTAAATAATGTGTTAACCTTCTTACAGATCTTTAGATTTTCAGGTCTGGAAGTTTAATTTTAATTTCAAACAATTTATTTTAAATAGTATTATAGTAATGAAAAATTTTATTACTTTAGCTAATTAATCAGCTGAAAAATTAAACAGTTTAATACCAATTTTATAGAAATTCGAACAAAAAGTTAAATTCGTTTTGATGATCTTATAAATTTGACAAAAAATAATAAATATATTTCAGATGCCAATAGGCGGATCATAAATTTTAATATTAAGGCCATAAAAGGCGTACGAATTGAAAAATTGAAAATAAAATTCAAATCAACAAAACTAGTAAAGATTTAAGCTAAAAACCAAAATAAAAGAATTAATAAGATTTCAAATGCTAAAAAAGGTGTGAAAAGAAATTCATTGATAAAATAAACTCCAGTCGTTATATATGTTTCAATATAAACTATATCTAGATATGACAGGCTTGTTAGACCATTTGTCAAAAAATGTATCTAGTCAGGTCTGCCTTATCTCGAGCTAGCGTCGTCGTTTTCGACCATTATGTCCAATGTGTCGAAAAAGACCATGCTTAGCTCCCCCTATCCGCCACCTGGGACGCGTCCGATGGGAGATCTATAGAAACATCCGTGTGGAGTTGTCAGATCTCCCATCGGACGCGTCCCAGGTGGCGGATAGGGGGAGCTAAGCATGGTCTTTTTCGACACATTGGACATAATGGTCGAAAACGACGACGCTAGCTCGAGATAAGGCAGACCTGACTAGATACATTTTTTGACAAATGGTCTAACAAGCCTGTCATATCTAGATGAGTGCATGAATCAGGACAATCTTTTATCACATCAGTGGATACATTTTTGACAAATGGCCTACTGATATGTAAAGAGATGGTAGAGTGCTGATATGATTTATGGTACACCTGATAACAGGCGGTCATATATGATAACAGGACTTCTCCTGTTCCCCATGCACAAATCCGCGGACCAAAACTGTCAACCCCACCCCCATCCCCATATTTCCCAATCCACCTAGTTTATCCCTCTTCAATCCAATCCCAATAACCCATTCCCTCATCCCCCACTTGTAAGGTTAAGGTGGTTGGAAGCAGTGCCGAGAACCTGAATGGCTAGTTAGTGGTTAAAGAGGACTAGTCGTTAACAGCTCCCCTCCGATGCCAGGGCACGGATCGGTTGTAATGCTTAGCCTAGCCCACGTACGCCGTCCCTGCGTGGGTCGTCCACCCATTACGCGCCTACTCGTGGGAATCACATGGAGAAAAAAACAAATAAACAAACAAACAACAAACAACCCGTGGAAAGCCAGTTGGGGAAACCTAAACTGGTGGACTGCAAACAGCCTGCTATCCAACCTTCTGGTGATAGCACGGCTGAACGCAGCGAGGAAATCTTGTCCGTAGTGGCAAGCACCTCATCAGCTGCACAAGCCTTAGCTGGTACGCCAGCAAATACCCCTGCCTCGGGCACTGCGGACCAAGCAGTGACCCCCGCGACTTCTGGACAGGTTGGATCGTCGAACTCGATGTCGGGTCCAACTAATGCCCCCTCAACCGCCCTCACGGCTAACGAAAACCCCCCTAGTCGCAAAGATCCATCTAGGAAGGCTTTTGTTCAAAGGCGTGCCGCCATGCGTTTAGTCGAGCGACTTGGAGTTAAGTCGGTCGATACGCTTACCCCGGACGAAAAATCGTCCCTAGATTGGGCTAAAGCCCTACTGGCTCAGCCGGAGTGTTCTGACCCTCCTACAACCTCAGATGCAGCGGACCAAGCTACATCTGCAGGGCCTAAACGGCAGCGATCGGAGGAAGAACATGCTCTCCAGGCAGTCCCACAGCCGAAGACTAAACGTCAGAAGCAGTTCGAGACTCGTATAGTCAATAGACCCTACAGCGAAGTTGCCAAAAACCCGCTGGTTAGGGCCATTGTTGACAAGAGTGTCAACGACGGAGCTATCTCCCAGGATAAATGGTTGATAATCCGTCAAAAAATGCTGGAGGTGTATTGGAAAATTCTCAAAGAGAATCCCGGTCCATCTCCGCAGAATGATGATGCTGGCTGGTACCAAGGTCACATCAAACTGCTGGCGTGCACGAACGAGCGCTCAGCAAACTTGCTTAAGTTGGCGGTTACGTCTATAGGGGAAGTGTGGCCCGGCGCGAAACTTGACGTGATCCCGGTTAGTGAGATACCTCGCAGACCGAGATCAATCACGGTTATTCCGGCGGAACCACACGAACCAGAGGCGATTCTGGCGTACCTTCAGAGTGGAAACCCTGACCTACCTACCCACAATTGGAAGGTAGTCAAGGTCTCCGAACCTGAAGGTGCTAACAGAAAGGCGGTCGTGGTCCTTAATAAGGAATCGTTGCCGTTACTCCGAGAGAAGCAAGGCAAAGTATACTACGGATTTGATAGTATCAAGCTGCGCGTCTACCGGGGTGACGACAAACTAGACCCCAAACCGGTAAGCACGGACGGAGGAAAGGTAGACGATACCACTAACTCTGACGACCAAATGGACGCCCAATCAAGTACAGACTTGATTGGGAATCTATTTGATAGCCAGGGCGAAGTGATTGACGAAGACGAGCTTCTGAAAACAGACCCAGAAGACGCCGACGTCACAATCGTCTACGACCCTGACCAAGATGAAGGTGATCCAAGTGAACCTTCACCACTCTAAAGCAGCTTCAGCTGCATTACACCTCCACCTTGGATATCAAGGGGAGGATATAGCGTTGATCCAAGAGCCGTGGACCCATAACGGCAACATACTTGGAATCAACGTAAAAGGCTATAGAATACTATACGCAAAAGGCACAGGTAACATTAGATCTTGCATACTTGCTAAAAGCACCCTAAATATCTTCATTCTATCTGATTACAGTGATGAAGATACAGTAACCGCAGCATGGGAGACAGAGGAATCCACAATGTGGATCCTCTCCTGCTATATGGCGCACGACCAGACAGACCCCCCGCCAAGTAACACGGTCGTCAGGGCAGTAAGTGCAGCAAACGGAAAACGCATCCCTGTTATTATAGGCGCAGATGCAAACGCACACCATACACTATGGGGTAGCACCAACATCAACACACGAGGTGAGTTCGTATTAGACTTCATTTTAAATCATAATCTTGAAGTAGTAAATAGAGGTTCAGAACCTACATTTGTAGTTGCAAATAGACAAGAGGTACTGGACATAACGCTTGTAAATACAAGTCATTCGCACATAATCCGAAACTGGAAAGTATCGGAAGATTGTTCCTTTTCAGATCATAGATATCTCGTATTCTCAATAGAAAATATACAGGAAAGGAAAACCCCCTTTCTAAACAGAAGAAAGACAAGATGGGAAGAACAAAATCGAATCCTGACAAGTCTTCTTCAAAATACGCCGGAAATAAACAATACAGCAGATATTGATAGAGCTGTAGACAACCTTACACGCTCTCTTAATCAAGCAACAAGAAGAACATGCAAACCTTCGATACCAAAGGGTAAAAGTAAACCTCCTTGGTGGTCCTCGGAAATAGCGAAGACTAGGAATAGATGTCGCAAACTTTTCAATGAGGCCAAAAGATCAGGTGAATGGTCCACATATAAAGCCTCATTGAATAAATTTAAGAATCAGGTTAGGAATGCTAAACGCTGCTCATGGAGAAGCTTCTGTGGTAGCATCGAAAGCTCTTCAGAGACAAGTCGTTTATGCAAAATCCTGTCTAAATCACAAACCGTTCAAGGCTACATCCAAAAGCAAGACGGTGAGTGGACAACGAGTGGACAAGAATCCCTACAGGAATTAATGGACACTCATTTCCCAGGTAACTTACCATTAGATATTACAATGGAAAGACCACAAACGTATTGTCAAACCCCGATCGGAATAACTATAGACGAGGGAATGATAAAATGGGCAATAAACAGCTTTAACCCATATAAGTCACCGGGCCCGGACGGCATAATTCCAGCTGACCTGCAATATAATGCAGAATTAGTTATACCATGGCTACTTGAAATATTTCAAGCCTGTCTTACATGGTCATACGTACCAGAACAATGGACCAAATGCAGTGTGACGTTTATCCCCAAAGGAGGAAAAACAACGCACATTAAGGCAAAAGATTATAGGCCCATAAGTCTATCATCGTTTCTGCTTAAGACCCTAGAGAGGATCATTGACGTCCACATAAGATCGTCAATAGATCCTATGCTCCTATCTCCCTCACAACATGCCTACACCAAAGGCAAATCAGTTGAGACGGCCCTACACTCACTAGTGGGACATATAGAAAAATCCTTGGAATTTGGTGAATACACGTTAGTGGCCTTTCTGGACATAGAAGGAGCCTTTAACAACGTCAAACCCGACATCATCATATCAGCTCTAGAAGAGCTCGGTATTGAGACATCAGTGATTAAATTCATAAAAGACCTTCTTCAACACAGGATTATCCGTTCTAACATGGGAATGGCATGTATTCAAAGAATGGCAATCAGGGGCACACCTCAAGGTGGAGTCCTATCACCACTTTTATGGAATGTGGCCATAAACAGCCTACTAATGAAACTGGACAACCAAAGATACAAGACTGTCGCTTACGCAGATGACGTTGCGGTAGCAGTATCAGGTTTCCATCTGAATACGATATCTCAAAGACTCGAATCAGCACTCAATCTACTAAGTAAATGGAGCGTTGATAGTGGTTTGAGTGTAAACCCTAGTAAAACCGAACTTGTACTCTACACCAGGAAATACAAGATCGAAAATTTTACCCTACCTCGACTAAACGGAGTCGTACTCTCACTTTCGAACAGTGCGAAATACCTAGGGGTGATACTTGATAGTAAACTATCATGGAAGGAAAATATCACAGCCAGAGTAAACAAAGCCTTAATGGCAATGTACATTTGCAAGAAGGCCATAGGAAAAAGATGGGGACTAAATCCCAAACTGGTAAATTGGATCCATGAAGCGGTTATTAAACCTATTCTCTTTTACGGGGCTGTTGTCTGGTGGAAAGCACTGGACAACAACTCCAATTGTATACTTCTTGATAAGGTACTAAGAAGGATAGCAATCCTTATAACAGGAGCACTGAGAACAACTTCAACCAAATCTCTATTCGCAATGCTTAATTGGATCCCAACGGATCTGATAGCCAGAAAACTGGCACTCATCACTGCCCTCAGACTTGATGCCATAAATGCTTGGACACACAGGCCATACGGCCATGCGGCTATTATGAGGGAAACATCTTTCCTCCCGGGCAATATTGATTACTGTATACCCAAACCTTTCCTCCGTAGGGACTTCGGATACACAATATCCGAAAACTCTTCACCGGAGGATAACAGTTCCCCAAGAACCCTCCTGGTATATACGGATGGTTCTAAAAAAGGGGAACGAGTTGGAGGTGGCATTTTTATCCCTGAATTTGGAACTAAAATAAGCTTTAGGATACAGAATAATTGTAGTCCACTACAGGCTGAACTATCAGCCATAAAAAGAGCAGCAAATTGGCTTTGGTACTACAGAATATCAAACAGAGATATTCAAATTTGTACCGACAGCCAAGCTGCTATCAAATCCCTGATTGGTGTATATACTACATCTAAACTAGTCCAGGAATGCCGGGCATCCTTAAACAGGATGGCGAGACATTCAATAATCGTGCTCAAATGGGTACGGGGACACGGGGATTTGACTGGCAACTATATCGCTGATGAATTAGCGAAACTAGGAGCCTCAATGTCCGACAGAGACATAGACATCTTTTGCGGAATACCGCTAAAAGCTTGCAAGACCATAATAGATGGAAAGTTCTATGAAATTTCTCAGACAAGATGGCGTAATGAACCAACTTGTATCAATACAAGGAAGATATGGCCAAATTTGGATAGTAAACGCACGTCATATCTTCTGCAACTAAACCGCCCTCATATCAGCAACCTTGTTGCTGTCATTACGGGGCATATCTCATTGGGAAACCATGCAAGAAGACTTGGAATTCCCCACAACGACTTCTGTAGAAGCTGTCAAGACGAAGAGGAGGAAGAATCCATCGAACATCTTCTCTGTCAATGCCCGGCGCTAGCGGACACTCGATCAGTATATCTAGGAAAACGACTATTTGATGACTTGTCAGAACTATCTAATCTAGGACTGGATAACATAAATGCCTTCATCAGGCACAGTAACTGGTTTTAGGACCACCAAGCCATAATTAAGGCACTCGCTAGTCCGCAAGGACAGACCTCTCAATCTTCTCTTCCACTTCAATTTCTCTTCTATGACTTAATCCTAAACTATCTTCTACTATCCTCTACCCTCTTTCTTTTATATTTTATTATCTTTACAGGTATCACAAAGGGACCAACAGGACCCAAGTGTGCGTCTTTGCAGCCTGAATACCTAACCTAACCTAACTATAGAAACAAAACCCAAAAAAATCCAGTACTGCCCACATTAAAAATTTTAAATAAAAATGCGAAAAAAACATTTTAGGTAATGAGCATATAACTAATATGAGACAAGTTATGAATGATTAAAAATTTTTTTTGACAATAAATAGAAAAATTGTTTGAAAGAAACAAACAAAAATGTTTCGCAATCGAACAACCCACATGAAGTTTTCTAAACAATCAATGATGACGTTTTAGGAGCAAAATATAAATAAAAGTGAAGTCAAGAAGGTTTAAACTAAAGTGCATTAACTATCCTTAAACTCTAAGGGTCAAATAATGATAATAATAAATATTTTAACAAAAAAAAAAAAAAAAAAAAAAAAACAATTAAAACAAACCAGAAAATACATTGTCATTAACAAAATGATGACTGAATAAGGAATGATGATAATTTGGTAAATTACAGTGGGCGTTTTAAACAGCATTTTTTTGTTAAATAAACATTTACATCACACAACAACAGCATTTCTAAATCCATTTCTGTATAAGGTGTTGAATGAATCGATTGCATGTTAAATCAGCAGCAAATATTTAAATAATTTAATGTTTTTTATATAAAATAATTTTAAAAGATAATAAACAAATAAATAAAACCCTGAATAGTCTAGAGTTAAAATAGAATTGGTATAAAAAACCTTAATGTTGGTGTTAAAATAGATCAAAACAGTTAAATATAGTTATGAATGAATAACAACTAAAGGGCCCTTCAGACGATCACACTTTACGTACGACAAGTCTAATGATAAAGTAAAATGAAATTCCATCCGTATGACAAAAAAGAGAATAAAAGTCGTATGATTTATATTTGTCGATTTATATCAGCCGCCGCTGATCATTTTGCATCGGCTTGTTTCTCTGATGAAGAGAGCCATACGACAGAGATACAAGCCGAGACGTCTCAAATCGGCGGCGGCTGGCAGCCGGTTATATTTTGCAAGCCACGCCGCCGCCGAATTCTTTCGGCTCAAAAGCTAAGCCGGCTTAAACGTAGCCGCTGATAAAGATTGGAATCGCACATGTATTTCAGAAAATAATTTCACCTATTTGAACGGAGTTACCATTATTTTAAATTCTTATGGCAAATTGAAAAGAGTTGCCACATAATATTGTGCTAATATTAAAATAGTGAAAACTGCTATAAATGTCCATTTTCTGCAGAAAAAACTTATAAAGAGACAGGTTTCTATATAATAGACTATGATAAAGAGATTTTTCATTATAATAAACGTTTTTAAGGTCAATTTCTGAAGAAAAAGTTAAATTGAGCCGACAATTTAGTCGCCGACGATATTTTCTATAATAAGCCGCCACCGCCGACTTAAAATGATTGCGCCGCCGCCGACGATGATTTTGCATCGGCTTGTATCTCTGCCATACGACTATCAAATTTTCCATCCGTATTTTTTCTCAATATGTGATTGTTTCATTACATATTGCGTTTAGACGATCCCATACCTTATCTTCTACACAGATCATATTACTTGTGTGCTCGTGTGAAGGGGGCTTAATGCAACAAATCAAATTTTAAACTTTAGTTTCAATATGATTTGAATTATTTTAAATTGATTTAAAAAAACTATTGATTTTTTTAAAGATTCAATCATCCATTTATACTTTATATCATGGTCAATATCAAACGCTCTAAAGTGTAACAATTGTTTGAGTAAAATAATTGAAAAAAAAGTATTTAATTATAATAAAAACAAATTAAATATTTCATTGAAACAATGTAAGTTGCAAAAAAATATGTATATTTATATTCAATGTCTTCTGGTTATTTATTTGTTTTCAGAGGAGAAAGAAAACGATTAAAACTAGTTTGTGCAGGCGTTAGTTAAACTATTGAAGTACATTTTTGCTTAAAGTATCTAGAGTTTTCTGAAAACACACATATCATCATCAAGACTGTGGGTGCAAAATCTATTTTTATAAAAACTGGTCCAGGGCTAATTAAACTTATATAGTTTTGTTTAATTTACAAAAAAAAAAACTACATTTTTATTGTTAATGATTGTTTAATAATCTTATAAAATAATTGTTTTTACTGTAATTATTTCATTTACTATTTCTACAATTAAATATTTATATGCCCTTTGATCTTTAATAATATCGAAATTAATCAATTTTACTCTCCGTTTATATAAGACCAGAAAACCTTTTCTTAATCACCTAAAATACTTACTATATACCACAAATTCCTTCAAAACTTTATACGAGCTCATACAGAATATTTAGGAAAATAGCTGAACATTCGTATAATTTATTAGCAACAATACTGCGGATCCAACTTCTCTATTTCACAATGTAATAAAAACTGATTTAGCAAAGCTATTATAGGTAACAGATTACATTGTTTTGTGGCCATAAAATTCCATTTTAATCCATGCACGATATGGGTGATTTCAAAAGAAATGATTAATAATATTCAAGACCTCTTTTTATATACTACTTGTTACTTAAATTGAGAATTTTATATCGACATCTATTTTTGTTTACTATTTTCTGAGTGTAGAGGTATATAGACCGAATGACCACGAGTAGTCTAACTTATTTATAAGTACGAACAGTCTCTAGATCGATTGAATTTAAAATTAGTAAGACACGCGTGAAAAACGTTTCTGATGATGTGTAATCGAGAAAGTCTTAAAAGAGAAAAATAATCTAGACTAAGAATATATCCACACGGACTGAACTTGTATCAATAACTGTTTTCTCGTAAAATGCGGCCTTCATACAAAGGGTGTTTCAAAAAAGAAGTTTGATTTAAGCTCTTTAGACATCTTTCTTTTGGATTATGGTAAATCGCTGGTCTATGCCACTAAACAGACAGACTAAAATCGAAAATTATGAAAATTCTATTCAGACATTTGTATGATGGCGATTCCTTAAATAATCCCCAACTAACTCACAAGTCATTTAATTTAAAAGATTTACAATAAAGTAACCAGGGGAGCATGAATATTCCATTTGCAGTATTTTCATCGGAAAGTTAATTTCCCCGGAACTGCATCAGGGCGTTTAAAATCTCGACATATTCATTCGATGTTATCGATGGACAACATAATCTGTCCCGAAATAATCCTAAATTTTGTAGGATGTTGACAGAAAAAACTCGATGTTTGATTAACTAAGAATATGCTCTATAAAAATTGGTAATTTGGGGTTTATCAGATCGACTGGTACACTGTTTTTCCAGTTCTTGATAATAGTTCGTCATTAGATTACTTATCGATGGAATGGACTATTGTGTTTGGAATATTTCTGATATATCACTCGGAGTCCTATGAATATCCTCCTTCAAGTATCGACTATTTCTTTGTCTATACTGACGAGTCAAAGACAAATAGAAAAGTGGGCGGTGTCATCTTCATTGAGGAATGTGAATCCAAAATCTCCTTTAGAGTTTGGACAATTCTACTATTCTTCAAACTATGGGATATCCCATAGGGATACCAAAATATAAATATAAATTAACGGCCAATATCTCACACTTCGGTTATCGATCCGAATTATGTTTTATTTTAACTAACGGTTAAAATAAAACATAATCAGACATTGAGAAAATGGGGATAAAACTGGTCTATGAATGTAGGGCATCTTTAAATAACGGAAAATATAACCATGATAGGTGCACTAGACAAAGATCAGTTTAAGTGCGCAAGGTACCACGCCCACATATAATACATTACCTACTATTGTAAGCTAATAATATTGAAAAAACTATAACAGAAAGACGCCACAAATTCTACAACTAATATTAGTTTAAATATAAATATTTTGGACAAAAATAGGCGCTCTAGCAAATGTGGGTGTGGCACCTCTCATATAAAGTAAATACTAAAATCTGAATATCTATAAGACCAGAACAGTTAAACTTCTAAAATTTTGTACTAATATCTTAAGGTTCAATATGAATATTTTTGACAAAAATGGGCGATCCATCATTAGAGGCGTAGCATCTTCCATATAAAGTGGCACCTCCCATATAAGTTAAATATAAATATAAAATCTGGGAAATCATTGGAGAATATTGAAATTTTGCACGGGAAATATTGAAATTAATTTGAACAATGTGGAGCAAAAATGTCCGGATTAAAAATAGGGGCGTGGTACCTCCCATAGGGATTAAATACAAACATTCGTATATCTAGGAAACTAGTCAAATTTTTCAAATTCTAATTTTGCACGAACAACATTGACATCCATGTAAAAATTTAGATAATTAGTTGGCGGATAAGCAATAGAGGCAGTGGCTATAAATTAAATAGAAAAATTCGTATATCCGGGAAACTATTAGAGCTAGAACCCTCGATAAACTGTTTTCTATTTATATTTACGCCTATCGCCAATAGAAGAGAAATTTTTGATCCCTTGAAATTTTCATTCCCCTGGAAGGTAAAATTGTTATCGTGAACTTGTTGTTAACAATTCATTCACAATAGTTGATTTTGTATGGAACAGCTGTTCAATGTTTACAAAATTCCATCAACAAATTTCACAATAGGGGAATTTTTTTCACGACAAAAAAGTTAGTGAACAAAAAAAGTGAAAAGGGAACATATTTCTCGTGAAATTTTGATTGGGATAAGGGTTATTGTATTGTTTTGCCTTTAATAAATGTAACAGCATAGCTCAGGACCAATGGTCATGCGAGTATACTTGCTCAATCGCTAGAGCACTGTGACCTCGTATAGATGCATCCATATCAGTCTATCTGAAAGGTCCTTGTAAATTGCCGTTAGGTGTTCTGATATCAGTTATCTCTGGTCTATGTTCTTCACTTTTCTCTCTATAATTCTCTTACAGGCATACAAAGAGCCATTTTGGATCCCAAGTAAAGTTGTATGGCATTCTGTGAAACCTAACCTAACATAGCATTGGAAGAAATAATAACTTTTACTCATTTACAAATGTACGCTACTCCACCTAGAGATATACCCCTAAAGGTCCAGCATTTGGACACCATTTTAATTTGTTTTATTCGATTAAAGGAAATAATAACCTCTAAATCTAACGTAAATCCCCTCAGAAAAACCTCTATTGTACAGGTCGGCTATAATATAATTTTTTTACTATGCCCTCATATGTATTTATAAATAAAAATGCAAAAATATAATAATAAATAAGAAAACTATGTAATTTATCTACACAATACAAATATAAACAATAGAAACAAATTTTTTAGCATGAAGTCACAAGTTTGAAAATTTATTCATTTCAATTAGCGGAAATTTAAGCGGCATTGCATGCTACATTTTGTATTTGTAATTACAAATTATCTGAAAAAAATTAGAACATTTGAATTGAAAAAGTATGAAAAGAAAATGTATGACAAAAAAAAAATAGAAATTGTAGGAGGTAAATGATACACCTTCTACCTACTTACAGCAGCCACTAAAACTACCAAACACATCACACGTTCATGTTCTGATTTAATCATAATTTATTATACAGAATAATAATGTAAAAAATAAGCATTTTTTTGTTAAAAAAATAACACACATACTCCACTGAGGAATTTTAAATGTTTTATGTCAATGTTATAAATCACTTTGCCCTACAAAATTTTGTCTGCATGTTCGTCGTATAAGGAATTGAGATTTAATTGAAATTTCTCATAAAACACATGCATAATTATGACATTTTAATTTTCAATGTGAAGCAGCAGCAATTTTATAAAAAAAATAACATTTCAAGCATAGCAATTTTTTCCTTATTAAAGTGGCGATAAAATAAAGCTAATTGATAAAGAAACCTTAAATAATTACAATTTACAAAAATAACAATTAATTAAATACAACTTCAAGAGTTGATCTGACAGTAAATTAAATTGTATTGCCAAGCAAACCACTGCATGTCATAGCCAAGCACTTTATTAGTATGACTTGAGGAGCTTTCTTGCAATTAGGGGTTTTCATTTAAGCGATTATTTTTCACTTCAGGGAACTTCAGAAACAAAATTAATTTTTAAAAATAGTTTGCTGGGATAAGGGGATTTTTTCTTTAAAAATTTGGAATTCTTGTTATAAAAACCCTACTTGCAACTTTAACAAATTTGCATTTAACTCAAAGATTTATATTTATTAATGGATATTTACAAACAAATAAAATTACGTCACTTTTAAAATATTTGCAAAGGAAACAAGTTTTTTTTTAAAAAAACAGGCAATAAAATGCTTTAAATGTTGTGTAAGAAAATATTTAAAATTAATATTAAAACACTTACCAGCTATACGCAATACAGCACGATCGGCTGGATCCAATTGTAATATGCTTAATGGTTTATCCTTAGCCCATTCGCTAAGGCTTTCACGATCCATCATAATGTTGGCGGCACTACCAGTCGAGGCATAGATGCGTCTGCGTTTGTTAAGTTGCGGGCAGCTGCCACCGTAGGCCCCTGATGTTGATGGTGCTGCGGCAAATGAAAAGTTTCCCTCTTTGTCCGCCAGTTTGGTTGATGTTCGGGTTGTGACCCGAATTTATTGTCTTCGTTTTTAATATTTTCCCACAAGTGTTGCCTCGTATTAGTCAAATAAATAAAAAAATGAGCACTTTACAACTGAGACACGATCAGCTGTTTAGTTCCTTTGTTGTGTCTTTTTAGTTTTTTTCTCCGTAAAACCTTGGTTGTACAATTTACTGCAAACTCATGATTGCTTTTATCCAGTTTGTGAAAGTTTTATTTCCTTTGAATTCCGCTCTTGCAATTTGAAATGATCTCAATAAGAATTGTGTTTTATTTGGCTTAACACGGCTTAAAGATCAGTTTACAGTTTTGGTTCATTAAGTTGTTCAATTTTGAAGTCATTTAATAACTTTTCGTTTAAATGTTCATTTTGTTTGAATAGTTAAGTAGAAAAAAAGAATATTTGTTTTATTCTTTTTTTAAGACAATTAAAGGGTTTTTGTTGAATTTGATTTTTCTGTTTGTCTCCAAAATAAAATTGCTTCGTTTATTTTAGCTGAAATTTAGAGGTAAAAAAAAATAAGTTAAATAGTGTTAAATAAATATTGAATAAATTATTCTTAAGTAGTTCTGTCCTATACATTCGTATGTTATTCATTCATTAATAATAAAGTTTTTGTTTTGTTTATTTAACATTTTAAATAGAGTAGTTTTTATGCCAAACTTTATAAGACATTAAGGCAGTTCTTTCTCCACCGTCATTATTTATTAATATTAAAAAGTCTCTTTCTCTAAACACCGTGATTCACAACTTATATTTAAATATGTTAATGTATTTATTTAAGGGAAGACTCGAACATCTCACATATTTAATCACTAACTTATTAAGTATTCAAAGAATTGAATTAAACACAAATTTAAATAGAATTAACAATGAGTAATAAATGAGTTATGTATTAATATTAATTTAATTTTAATTATTATTTTGAACATTTTAAAAATGGCAGAATAATGCAACATGTGTGCATAATTCTTAATTACGAATAAAACTGGTCGGGGCAGATAGAGAAATGTTTTAGTATTTATTCTTTGGTTTTAGTTATTATTAAATTTTAATTATAAAGTACAGAAAAAAAATGATTTTTAATTTCAAACAAAATTTAAGAATTATTTGACATTACTTTAATTGAACAATTAAGAACTATCCCTGGGTCATTTTTGTTCTCAAGCCATAGTAGGGTTAATCGCTATTTTGTAATATATAAAAAGTTTGATAAAATGTTAACTTTGACCTTGATGGCTAAAATTCGTCTTTCTATGAAACTGTCAAAAGAAATATATATATATATATATATATATATATATATATATATATATATATATATATATATATATATATATATATATATATATGGTCACGGGTATTATCTTACAATCTACAAAATCTACATTGTCCTGCGACATGACACGAGTCTGAATTAGTATTACAAAACCGCATACTATGGATTGTCTTTGAGAAGATCGTCTTCGCAAAGTGTATTCATTTTCGCTGGCCAAGTTATCGAATATCGCACATGATCAACGAACGAGCAACAGAAGAAACGTACCCAGGTCAATTGCAAAAAATCTAAAAATATATTGTTCCATTTCTTTACAGAAAATAATCTTAAGGGTCAAGATCCTTTATTGAATTTCGATAACACTGATATAGGGCACTTTATGACTGGCGCTTGTCTGATTATAAGGTAAACCCACGTAATTAATGAAGTAGTAGTTTGGACGAAGAATAAGTCGTTCTATGTAATGATCTGTCCCTAGGATATTGCACTAAGGAATCTAATCCAATTTGTTAAAATTTCATTCCAACTGTCGGGGAACACAGGATTCACAATAGAGGATCGATGCTTTACTTTACGAAAAAAGAATTCGTAGCAACTTTGTTCGTAATATTTACGAAAATTTCGTTTATAATACGAAATATTATTTCATCAAACACTTTTCTAGTTTTACGAAAGTACAAAAATTTACGAAACAAGCGATAACACCTTTAGGGATATTACCCCTTGGATAACGTGATACATCTCATTAACTAAATTTTAGTTTTCCTTCGGAGAAAAAAAAGGAATGTACTGAAACGATTAATAATATAATATAGACAATCTCGCCATTGACTTATTCTCTTATTCTTATTGCAATTCCGGGTAAAAGATTTGCTACCAGTACCTCTAGTCTGCCGAGACTATAAAGTGGTGATGATCAAATGTATCCTCGGCCATAGAACCACCACCGGTCCACGGGAACCGTTAGCCCGCATGGCAGAGTTTCGGACTTTTTCTTGTCGCGGTTATTGAAGAGGTCCCTTGGTGGTGCACGTGGTGGCTGTGGTTTAAACCCAAATTCGCTGGAAGAGAATGTCGGTTAAAAGAGTGATACATTTTGAAATCTATAATTAAGGATAAGTTCCCATAGAGAAGTGACTGTGGGACTAAGCATTGGAAGAAATGAGTAGACGGGGTTTCCACCGCCCGTATACCTAGAGTGAGTGTTGTTCTATATAGGTGTGTCGAATGAATAAAAAGTATGCTGTGTTGAATGTTCAGGGAAAACTCTGTTCATACCAGATTTACCACAGTGTGTTCTCTGTGAGTAAGAACAAAGACCTCAGCTTATTTGATGGATTCGTATTTCGGCCTACCTAATATGCCTTTAGGTGCTGTTTCCGACTCAAAAAATTCCATCCCATCTGGGTGGTTGCAACCGGAAGAGATGTTTTTGCATCTCGGAAGTTAAGCAAGGGGGCAGCAATGGTCAGAGAATAGACACATAGTTCGAGTACCTGAGTAAAGTGCATGTACATGGAACGGACGAACCACGTACAATAATTCCTACCTGCGTTTTAGATACGCAAAGAGGCGTTGGTGAGTCATCAATGAAGCTCAACCTGTGGGAGAAAAAGACTAAATAAGGCGTAAACTACATCGACATTCTCCCTTGTTATGTATTTAAAAACCGGAACTTGTGATATATAGCAAAGGACTCTGATGTATGAAGCATTCACGAATATTTTCTTCTTTAGAACACACATATTCGATTAGATTCTTGCAGATTGACTACTTTATCAAAGATCAAAATATTTTTTTTAACTTAAACAATCATAAAAACAAACTATTTAAAATAATTCTAATGATATTTTATTATTCACATTTTCAATTGAAATATTTATTATTTAAAATTAAAGAAAATGGTAATATGTTTGCACTATTCAAAATGTGTCTAATAACTTCGCCACAATTTCGCCTAAACGATAGGCAACACATTTTACTTTATATTTTTAATTTTACATTGTCATGCGCTTGAAATTTCCTCTACAATTATTTCACATTACTTTTACGGTATAAATGACGTAAGTGCTTACGTTATTGAGAGCCTATGAAGTGGTTACTAACAGTGTTGCCAACATTGGTCAAGCAAAACGCGCGCAAAAAAATTAAAAAGGGGTAAAAAAGCGTAATTTTCTAACTGAAAATGGGTAAAAAAGCACTAACGTTTTTTAGTCAAATATTGTTTATTTTAATAAAAATTGCACATTATTTCGCTCATTTCCTACAAGACTCCAAAATTCGTTTTTTAGAACATTGGGCTACAAAACAAAACATGCGTCATACTAAAGTCTTTCATCTGTGTGAGTTAGATTTTTAGTAACGTAAGAACTAAAACTAATGTTTGACGAATATTAGATAAATAAGATGAGAAATTTTCAAATTCCTTGATTTGTTTAAAAGTTATTTTAAAAATAGTAAAATGTCATTAAACATTCAAACTGACAGGCACACTACCAACTGGCGAACAGATGTAACCACACCCAAATTGTAAAATTGTACAAAACTTATGAAATATATATTTTTTTTTGCAAAATCTATATATATTATTTTTAAGTTTTTTGAGTTCTGGAAAAATTTTTAATTTCACTGATAGTTTTCTTAACATTATAGAGAAAATGTTTAATATTAATTAAATAAATTACCTCCTGAAATTCACAATTATTTTAAAATATTTTAACAAGTAAGAGTGTTATATTCGGCTGTGCCGAATCTTATATACCCACCATCAAATCTTATGACGTAAAAGGAATGCTTCTCTGTAAACATCAGGGAGATAATGCTTAATTCAATTATGTACGTGATCTTCGAATTAACAAAATATTAATTTTTAAAAACAAAATATATATATATCAGAGGTAGTGTCAATTATGAACTGTTTGTCGTAAAATTTGGTAGAAAGACTTCGTTTCGAATTTCATTGCTGATATCGAATTTTTAATTCAGACATAAGCGTAAAAGTTATTATCTAAAGGGGAACTTATATGGGGTTGGGACAATTATATATCGATACCCATAAAATTTTGTACATAGATTTTGTTTTGTTGGTCAGTTATATCGTCATAAAATTCGGAATAAAGAATTATAATAAAAATCTTTTTATTGCGAGTACAACGATGAAGTAATCATGGAGGCTTTATATATTAGGGATAGGTTCAATTGTGTAAAAAAATTGTATAAAACTTATTTTTTGTCAATTTTCATCGCTGTACTCATATTTTTAAGGGGACCTTGTTTATATTTGTTGTTGTTTTTATTATTGTATCTAGCTATTGTTATTATTAGACGCTGAGTGTGTCAAACAAAAATGTGAGAATGTAAAAAGAGGAAACATGAAGAAGAATCGGTGTTAGTGTGTTTGCCAAAGTCTGTCTTCGAGAAGAGTTTAAAAAAAGACAAACAGGTGCTTTTTTGTGTGTGACATTTGTTGGAGAATATTCAATACCAATCAGACAGTCATGAGCAATTTTATAGTAATGACATTATTTTCATTGTTAAATTAAAGATATATTTTCCTATATTTCACACCATTACACGCCGGTGGCAATTTTTGTAGATGGTGCTAGAGGTCCATATACAAGCACTTTTCCCAAGTACTCAAGCTGTCTAATCTCCGACCATTTCTGCCCCGTAGCTTAACTTCCGAGCTGCAAAAACATCAAGTCCGTTTACAAATACGCAGATGGGATGGCTTCTGTTGAGTCGGTAGACCGAAACACTAATCCAAAAAACCGACGACTTGCAAAATTTCTGTACATGGTTGTGCCCTTCCATGTACAAGCACTTAGCTCAAGTACTCGAGCCATCTAATCTCTTGCCATAGTAGCCCCGTTGAGGAATGACAGGTATTATGAGTCAAGCTCAATCAAACCCCGACAATGAAAAGGCAATCACTAGTTTAGAGTCAATAGACAACATAACACCTAACCCGATTGATGTTATGACAAGTACTCATATCCCTATAGCATTCTCATCATCTAAAGACTTATCCCAATGCATTCCTTGACCTCTTTAGTCGCCCAACCACACAACTGAGTTGGCTCTGTTGTTTCGGTAACAGCACCTAGGGAGATAATTGGTAATTCGAAACACAGATCTATATTTAATTTGCCAGACTTATTTTAGTGGCCACAAGGACCTATTGCGAAAATTAAGCATGATTTAGAGTAAAATCCTACACTCTCAACCATAAATGAAAATCGGCGATAAATTAAAGATTTAGGTATTAACAACTCCGCCAACATCTCACTTAGTTTCGCCAAACATCCATCCAACTTCTCCGCCACTCCAATCGTCACTCCATCCGACAAGAACTCAGTATGCCTCTCATCCATCTGATACAAGTATAACCCGTAGTACTGGTTCGACCCCATGTCAAATCATTCAAAGGAAAGGCCGAGGATACATTTGATAATCACCAGTTTATAGTCACGACAGACTAGAGGTACTGGTTGCACCTCTTTACCCCGGGATTGCAATACACCAAGATGGGATCTGTCATCATAAAATCATGCCCCGGAAGGGACCTCTTCAGTGGGTTATCTGTTGTCTCGGCAACAGTTTCGAACTTATCCAGAATTATAGACTTGACCGCCCGACAGACTAGAGACTACCCCGGGATTGCAATACACCAACATAGGATCTATCATCATGGAAACATGCTCCGGGAAGGAACTTCTCTGTGGGTTATCTGTTGTTTCGGCAACATTTTCGAACTTATCTGGAATTATAGACTTGACCGTGTATAAGTCTTTTAACCATTATTATCTTCCAGCGAGTTTGGATTTAAACGACGGCAGAAGGGTCGGACCTTTGTAAGACCAAGTCCGAAACTCTGTCCTGTGAGCTACCGGTTTACATGGTAACAGATTCGGGTTCGAACGCTTGTCTGATTCGACCCATTGTCAAATCATTATAAGGAAATACCTAGATATTAAAGGTTTTGTAGCACCTATTCTCCCTCGGATTGCAATAATACCAAGATAAGGGAAGATCATCGCGGTAACATAACATTTATAGGGACAGCAAAGCTGCTATTAAATTTCAGATCGATGTGTTTTTCAAATGGAAACTAAGGCAAGAATTTAGGGTGTCAATAAATGAGATGAAGAGAGAACAATAACACTCTCATTATTATATTCCTATAGCGTGCTATGCATTGGGATTGATCGATCACATTTAGGCACACTTTTCCAGTTATAACCGTAGATTTTGAATCTAAGCTAGACTCTTTTATGTACTAATGTTGATCTGATGACTGTGCGAATCCAAATCTAATTTGGGGACTTAACTTAAACTCAACAAATTCTCTTTATGTATGTGAAATTTCATTCAAGTAATTTTTTCTATAACTCTGTGCGTTGGACTAGATGTAAACATATTCATAGGATTTGACTCTCCAGAGGTATTGTGTCTTATACATCATTCGTTCTATATTATTCTTCTTTCATCTATTCCTTATATTCTATTTTGAGACTTTATCCTTTTTCTAGTGATTCTTAGCGAAATTGTGCTATAAACTTGCTCATAACTGTCTGGCATAAATTGTGTTTACCTGTTGTAGCAAGTGTCGATTTAAACTTAATGCGATTATATTGTTTCTTCTTCGTTTACGTTTTTGAGGTGTGTTGTTGTTTTTGTTATTTAAAGAAGAATAAAAGAAACTAAAACAACAACAAATGTTTGACGGAAACGTTTTAGACTTAAATACCATGTGTGTAAATAGCTTTTATGAGAATTTTTTAAGTATTTTTTTTTTTTAATTTTAATTTTTGCATGCTGTTCATTTTTTTGCTAATGATTGCCCACCATTCAATATAAAACATGTAGCAAGTGTTGCTTATTTTTTTTTATTATATTTTGTTGTTTTTATTTAATTTTTTTATTTATTTTTGGTAACTGACTACCGTTAATTTATTAATGAATGCGGCTGAAAAGGTAACAAACACACATTATAAAACAAAAAAAAAATTAAATAAAACTCACGTTGGAAAATAACAAACAAAATACACGTTATGTGTTTGGAATTCACATTTTATTTTATTTATTTTTTTGTTTTTTCTATTGTTGACGATTTGGTTAAATTTTATTTCGCGCACATTTTAGGGATTTTTTATTTTTTTTATTAGCCACATTAGATGTCTGATACCAATAATAGTTAATGTTTAAAATGCTTAAAAAGGTTTAAATAAAGAGAGCGAAAAAGTTAATGATTTTTTAAATAAATTTATATTTTATAATCGTTGTTATCGTTGATGTAGTTGTTGTTGTTTTAGCTGCTACTTTTGGTTTAATTACAGTTTACATAATGTTGTTTTTAAATTTTTTTATTATTGTTTTTCAGAGGTGAAAAACCTCTGAAATTAAAAAAAAATAAAAAAGAACAGTATGTGTTTTAACAAAAAGTTGTTATCACCTGCAAGTCTTGAGTCTATTATCTGAATGTACACAAATATAGCAACAACAACATCAATAATAATTAAATAAAATAAATGATAACAACAACGACAACGTGACACAATGCAAAGAATAATTTTGAGCCTAAAATTTTTCGGTTTTTATTTTATTTATTTTTAATTTTTCGTTTTTCGAATAACAATTACTCGCTTGCGTCGCAGTACTCGATGTTTAAAAACGTCCTCTACCAACGAAAGCGCAACTCGTACTGATAACTTTAGATAAGAATGTGAATTTCATTCAATTCTACTTGTATTTCAAAAAAAAAAAAAATTCTACAGCAACAACATTAAGTAATAACAAATGTATCGTTATGAAATATTTTCATTCTATAAAAAATAGAAATTTTCGTACAAAATTATTGTTCAAAGTGAAAATTTAAAAAATTTATGTATAAATTAAAAGGCATAAGCAAACTTATAGTCGGACTGACCAACTGACTGACAAACAATTGTCTTTTCATTACTTATGTCAACTTTTGTTTAAAACTGAGTAATTGCCATTGAATTTTTTAAGCGCGTATTTAACACTTAAGTCCATTGTTTCTAACTTGTATGTATTAATTTTGTTTAATAATAACTTATGCTTTCTGGTCGTGTATTAAACAATTTAAACTATTACTACTTACAATCAATTACCGAGATAGTAACAACAACAATATACGTAATTGTTTGTGTAAAATGCTAAAAATAAATATTGAAATAATTCAATATAAACGTAAGTGATCTAATACATAGTTTATAGAACATTATTTAAAGTTCGCATATACACTATTTAGAATCGGGAGTCAATATATTATTATTCTGGTACCATCACTTACAAGATAACCCCCATTATGCAGAACATTTTCTTGAATGAGGGAAAAAAGGCTGTGGAAAGTTGAATCATTTTGAGAACATTTACACTAACCTTCCGGAGGCCACAAGCATACAGATGATGCTCTTATGCTACCATTTCCCTAGTTTAGTTAGACAGTGCAAGAAGGATCTGTCAAGGCTGGGTCGCCTGTGTGACATTACTATGGTAATGAACAGACAGATGAACTTGCCAGAACGGGATCTGCTAACCTAACATCATTAGGTTTTATCAAGAGCAGTATCCTCAAATTCTTTCTTCAAAAGGCTGAAAATATGTGGAATAACATAGACACATGTAA